>NW_028186812.1:1428341-1511201 GCF_003343005.1 Rhea americana | reverse complement strand
CTTTGAACAGACTGACAATTTTTTCAAACTTAAAACACACAAGCAATTAATTCTGACTTCCGTGTGTCATGRTGGCATGCCTGATGCTGTGGTACAGAAAAATACCTAATGATAGGTTAGTTTCAGTAAAGTATTATAACTGTATGTTCTGTGGTTTGAGCTCTTTTGTTTTTATGCTACAAATTGTAAAACCACATCTGGTTTGCAATCAGGAAATTATCTGAATTTTGGGGGGAACAAAAGTGTTGAAAACACATTTTTTCTCTGAAAATGCCCTAGATTGAAATCTTTTAGGCATTCAGATTGCAACAGTTAGCTCACTGAGCAGTAATCAACATATGTCATTTCTTGACTATCTGGTTATTTGTTCATAATTTGTTTTTTTGTTGTTTCTTTGCTTTTCAACGGGAAGTTTTATATTGAAAAATATTTCACAGGATGCCTCTGTCCCCATGAGTCCCTGAACTGTTAAATGGTGTCATGTACTGTTTTGTTCAGCTGACTAACTACATCTACRTCTATAAAATGATTCAGTCTTCAGAGACCAGAGGCTCATCTTATTATTTTCTTCTCCTTAAATAACTTTTTAAGTGAAACGTTGAAAATGTAAATTTGGTTCATTGGATATTGACTTTTTATAAGCTGTTGTCATTCTGATTATGCTTCAGTTCTTCAAAAGTGAAGACTGTAAATATTAGCACAGTTAATGGAAATTGTGTGCATAAACCTTAAGCACAGTACTGGATAACTTTTCTTTATTCCTGTCAGTACAGTCCCATTTTAGTACCTCAGGCTTGATGGGATAAGAGAAGGATTTGGTCATAATGCAGCTTGCAGAATATATTTTTTAAAGGTCTCTGGAGCAGGGAGAGGAAAGTACTAAATTCRTAAGAACTTTGGTTTAATAGTTTCGATTTTATGCTTTCCATTTTTATAATCATGTCAATTTTATAATGGCATAAGTAGCACTAGAGCATTCARTCCTGCATAATCCAATTACTATTTCACACACTCAGGCATGTCTTATTCTTAGATAGGGAAAAAATGACCAAGTTTGATTATTATGGATATGCATATATACTTGGTAGCATAAGTAAGCTATGTCATGATATTTTGCCAGTGTTTTCCTATGTAGCTCTTACAGAGAAACTATCTCAATGCTGTGATATGGAAAGAGATGATAGTTTTAAGATTATTTTATAAACTATAAAAGGAGTGCACTTGTTACAAGCAAATTTGTCAATGTCTCAAACAGCTGGAGCTTGACTTTAATTAGAGTGATATACCAGAATGCAGAGTTGAATTTAAGCTYATGGGGTTTTGTATGACAAAAAGAAGCTCATTCTTACTGGTTTCACAAAATACTGCAAAGTCCAATTAGCAGTCTGTTTTGATGGAAGTGCATTTTGCGGAGTGATTCAGCTGGACAGTGGTGTCCCCAAGGCTYTGCACTGGTTGTCTTGGGTTTTGATGCTTGCATGTTGTCTGCCATGCTGTTATTGAGTAAGACTAGAAACCAGTATAATCAGAGCATACATGTTTGTACTCACTTCCTTGCTACTAATACCACATACCTRTTGCTGTCTGTGCTGCAGCACCAGGGCATGGCGCTGGACTACCTGGTGGAAGACATGTCCCTATGCTACCACACTCGAAGGAGATGATACGTTGGTGTAGGCATTCCTTTGCAGGCCAGTTTGCGAAAACAGACTGAAGTTCTTTGGGGGAATTTTCTTCTGTCCCCAGTCACAGTGATGCACATCCCTGATCAGCACTAGGACTCTCAGAAACGCAAAGATGTGTTGCCAGGTGAAGTTCAGTTGCGTAAGTCCCCCTTACAGCGACATCTCTATGTCAGGAAAAGTGAGGTATGATGATGTAAGCTAAGCTTATTACTTACAGCTGTTGCCAACCTGTGTTTGTGGATTAGTTCTCTTGGATGTCAGATGAATTGGGCAAGCCATGAAATTTTTGTCACAGCTCCCACTTAGGAGAGTATATTATAACAGGCACAGCAACACTGCTTGTAAAAGTGACATTCCCTTTCCCACCTGTGATATTTTCAGCTCTAGGAGTATGTTTATTTTTATTCTGGATTAAGATTTGGTAGAGGGGCTTCTTCTGTTATTTTTAAGGCTGAAAATTTGCCTATTTCCTAGTTTGCTATGGGAAGGCTGTTGCTGCTTCTATATATTATATTTACTTAGACACTTAGGATGAGTTCCTTGGAAAAAWTGTGCAGCAGTGCGACATCCCCATAGGACTGAAATCAACATGCTGTTTCAATGCCATCCAAGCTAGCAAGATGGAAGACATCTTTCTGTATTTCTAAGAAGGCAATAAGAACAGATAGAGAGGAATCTTACAACCAGTTATCACTGATAGGTCAGGGCAACCCAGCCACTGCAGAAACATGAGAGAAGTCCAAGGGTGTAGCACCAATACTTAAAACAAAGATGGGTTGGTATTTATTTTAACAGGTATCCAGTGTCTCAAATTTCATAAACAATGCTCGTCTCTATTACTGAAATATAGGAAAAGTATTTTTTATATCAGAACTAAAGTTCAAATCTTGAATTTATCAGAGGGCCCTGGTGTGTATCTCAAGTCTCTGAGGTTTGGTACCTTCTTTAGGCTGAAGGGCCACAAAGTTGTCTCGTTGCATCAGCTACTGCTTCTGGGTTCCAGTCCAGACCCATGGCTATGGATCATTCTCAACACTCCTGCATTCTATGAGGACACCCTGAAAGTGTCACCATTCCCTCCAGAATTAGCTTTACCCTTACTTTTCCTTCAAAATATGCTGGGCTTCTTCAGGTAGGCTTCTTTCCTTGCCTACTTCTGCAGCTCTGGGAGCAGTATTGATTATTTTATTTGGGAATTCATGAGACTGCCCTTGAGGGTTAATTTTCTGGCTTATCTGAGACTGTCCCTGTGTCTGGTTTTCCAAAATTCTGACTTTTTCTGAGTAAGCACTGGCAAATCCCATCCTTCCCTTCTAGTTTTTCCTTCCTACTTCTCTCTTCCACATGACCACCTCCCTGCAGCATCTGCAATGCAAAGCGAATTCAGAAAGGCACATATCCACCTCCTTGTGCTGCAGCTGCCCGTGGCTTTAGGAAGCTGAAGGATGCACTTCTGCTGCTGCTCAGCTGCTGTAAAATGGTGTGGACAAGGCCAGTAGGATGTGCTGCAGGAACTGGAGGTGTATAGGAAGGCCAATTTCACCATGCTGTGATAATACTAATACAATATTTTGATGAACCCCCAAATGGCTGACTGACTGTCAAGTTATGATGCTGTGTCAGAGAATGATGGTATCTGGGAAAAAAAACAGGAAGAAAAACTCATTAAAGTACTAACCTGGAGTTTCTTTACGTGTATTTGCTTTTTTATCTCTTCTTTTTCTCAGTTTTTTCCTCCTCCTCTTCATTCCCTTCCTTGCCTTTCATTTTCACTTTTTATTATTTATAAAATTCTCTTTTATTATTTTCTTCCCATATTCCTTCTTTCATTTCTTATTTTCTCCTAGCCCTTGATTACATTTCCCCTTCCATTAATCAGTCCTTCCCCAGATCCTGACATTTCATGGGAACTATCATTCTTGACCTTAAGGCCAGTTCTACAGTTTTACCTCTCTTGTTCTTTTCTTTTCTGCTTGTCAGGGGTAGGGACTGTTCCTTTCAGTGATAGAGTGTGCCGGTTGTGACTGCAACAAGCCTGAGATGGTGATGGAAAAAAAAAAACCTGTTGAAGCCCCCTTTCGTAATGGGTCAAGGGACACTACTAAGATCCAGCTGGATTACTTGCATAGTTTCAGAGACAGATTAGGTGCTTTAGCGAGAAGGTATTTTGAAGCAGTTGCAGCACTAATGTGACAGATGCGTGCAAATAGAGGGACAGGAAAGCAAGAGCTAACAGAGAGGAGCCCTGCTGTTCAGTGAAGCACAGTATGTTAGTGTGGTATCAGAAAGTGGCCGAAGGAGAGTGAACTGAAATTCAGAAAGGAATTCTGGSAAGATGAGACCCAGATATTTTGCTTCTTTTCAATCCCAACCATCCTCATAAGAACATGATCATTTTTATATTTTTTTTAATGTTTGCGTATAAGACAAGAATGATGGTGGTGCAGATAACACAAGGAAGAATCAAACAAGCTTTGAAAAAATGCAGTCACAAAAGTAGTCATTTAACTGAAGGAAGGATGTGAATGCCATCTTTTCCATAGATTTTAGAAGTAGTTTGCTCATGGAGCTGTTGGTTTGTTTTTTTAGCTATGCTCAGTCAGGTTTTATAGCATTTGCCCGCACTAATTTTTGCAAGGTTTGAGTAAATCATGTTTCTGAAGAGCTCAAGTTCAGCAAAAGGGCTGTGATTTGCCCTCTCCAGCTGGCAGCAGGAGGCTTTCCCACAGTGATGTCTGGTCCTGGGGCATCTCCCTAAGCCAGCTTCGTTCATTCCTTGCTCCCGAGAGCTCTTCACTTGTGTGATGGCACCGGGGCCCAGGCACGTGGCGTGGTGCTCAATGGACCCCATGGCTCTTAGTGGGACTTTCTGAGCACAGCCCAGCTGGAGCGCCAGAGCTTGCCTGAGAGCCACTGCGCAGCCCTGGCAATGTTCTCCTAGCCCGAGAGAACACCAAGCAGTCCCTTAGAGGGGTGCAYTTAAGGGGCAACAAAAATGAATTTTATAAAATCGTGAGTTACTGATTACATCTGAGTGTTCTCTGATGACATGTCCTTCTAGAAGACTTTCCTTGTCAAAAACAACCCTTACTAATTCAGTTTATTGTAGCCTCGTAGGTTAAACCACAAAGCAGATGAGTTAAATTGACATTGTTGGGCACTACCAGCAGCGTGGAGTTATGTAGGGTTAGAAAACCTCTTCCCCTCCAAAGTAATGCTTTTGAGTTCAAAAATAAATTTAAGGAGTGCTTAACCCAGCAGAAGCTGCCATGTGAAAGGGGTGACATTCTGCTCGAGATCCAGGAGTCACCCCCCCCACACACACCAGTTGCCTGCCGTAACCCCAGGCAGGGGTGGTAGAAGATAAGGCTGTGCAGCTGGCACAAGGTGGGCTTGCATCACACAAGAACAGTCAGAGACTTCATGGTATTTAGGAAGTTAATAATTATTTTTGAACTCAGAAGTTTATAATGAAATTGAAACTCAATTTTAATTTTACTTTCAATCAAGTTGTGTCAAATTTAGCTAAGGATTATGTGACAGGCAGTCAGGCTGAACTGCTGCTCTGCACCTCTTCATTTTGCTTTCTCACCAGCTCTTGATGAATACTTTTTTTTTTTTTTTTTTTTTTTTTGCATAAAGGTAGGGTGAGCATGCTCCAAAGAAAATACTTACACTCCCAAAAGTCCTGCTTATAAGTAAAGCTTCAATACCAATGTAGAATGCAAGAATTCAAGATTTGCACCACTAAGTATCCGATTTTGTTTGGGGCAGAAAAATGTTTTGCCTTCCTGATGTACTGCTTGTTTTCAAAGTCCTTTTTTGACTTTCTCTGTGACTATAGAAAGGATGTTGGGAATCCTACAGAAACTAGACAATCTTTCGAGTTCACATTGGCTTGTATAAATCATATGCTTGAACGTGAGCTAATCCCCAGAAAGGAATTTTCCCCCAGGCCAGGTTGGTGGGCATCTCTGCATTTTGATTTCGGTTTGTGTGTTTCTGTAATGTGAGTCGTAACTAGCTTCCTAGGGTTATCTGAACAATTTTGYTCAATAAACTTGGTGGTTCTGCCCTCATTTATTTTTGCCTTCTCTTCCTTTGGCCACTGTATTTTGGATGGTTTTCAGTCTCTTGTACTAAATTAAATGGAGTGGTGGGAAGTATCRTATGAGATGGACATTGATTGAACTCCTCCAGTCGGAAATGTCTCTGGCATGATTGTGGTTCCTGGGGAGCGAACTGCCTGGTGTGTCTCTCCCTGCCTCCCCCACAAAGGGTTGCTTTCTTAGAAGAGCCTTATAAAAAGCTAACTTACTTTAAGAGTGCCCTGTGGAGTTGGACTTTTAAATTGTAGAGAAACCAGACCATTACCCCCACTCTTCACGTTACCTTTTTAAGACAAAAATACAATGTCTTTCTTTCTTCTAGGTTTATTGCTCCTGTTCCAGRGGAGAGGTTATTTTTACACACTACTTGTGATGGGGTTTTTGCACTGAAATCTTTTTTTCCTTAGGTTGAAAGAATGTCTTCCTCTACCTTCTATTGCTAATGATATGTCTTATGTACCTTCTTTCCTTAACCAGTGATTAAGTGTCTCCAGCAGGTAGCAACTTCTAGATTATTCCTGCTGCTGAGTGAGGAAGGTATACTGACTGTAATCCTGGATTTAAACAGAAACCATTCTGCTCTCTTCACTCTTGTGATCTTACATCAGTTTACCAGTTATTGTTTCCTGTCATCAAATAAAGCAATAGCAAAGCTTTGAAATGATGTTGCAGCTTTTCCAAAGAACAATTTTCCTCTCTTTTGCTTCCCTCTTTCTGCCTCTCCCTGTATATTTGATAGTACATCAGCTTCCTCTTGAAAAGATCCCCAGTAGAGCACTTCAGCTATTTCATCTTGGGTTTTTTAAAGGCTTTTTTTTAAAAAAACTAGCTCCTACAGCAGTTTGGTTGTTATGAAGAGCAATAAAAAATCCTTCTTCCTTGGAGACCCAGTGTTGTATGCACTTAGGCATGCGGTGAACTCTGTGCCCAGGAGTATCCCCACTGAAATCACATTCAGTGGTACTGTTTGCACACACAAAGTTAAGCATATGTGTAAGTGCTTGCAAGGTAATGACTTTAAATCTCACCCGCAGCTAAAAAGATATGTGTTGCTGTACAAGAAGGCCAAACCAAGACAATTCTCAGTCCTTGTTATTATTTATTTATTACTTGTATTTCTGAAGTGGATGCTATATAGACATCTACACACATAATAAAGAGTACAACAATGATATTCAAAAGAATTTCTGCACTCCACTTATCATCACTTTGACATAGGCAGTTTATTCCAGGAAATAATCTGGCCCATTTCATAGCAACACTGGCTGAGCATCAAACATGGCAGAAACCAGAGGTTACAGGATATAATCTTAGCACAGTTTCTGAGATTAACCAATAACATAAACAGAACCCTCTATAGTTAGTTTTTGCTGTTACTTACAGCAGGACTGAAATTGAGCTTAAGCTGCTCCAGCTTTTTTTTTTTTCTTTTTTTTTTTTTTTGTAATTGCCTAGGAAATCCCAGCGTAATAGTCTTTTGAGTCAATGGGACTTTGACTGCTTACAGGATTGAAAATAAGAACCAGATAAGGACTTCTTCAGGGCAGACATATGGCCAACATACAGTGCAGGCATCTTGGATGAGGTGTCTTCATCAGTACTTTTGACTTGGAGAAGTTCTTCTGCATGGAATTGTTTGCAGCATGTGGATGGAGGAGGAGCTGCCTGTCTTGATGGTCCAGTTCTTCACATAAATCAGCAGAAATGCTGGCATGGGCAACATATATTAAATGAAGTTCCTGATTTTTACAGCTTCATCAGTTCCGCTGGAATCCTTTGTTTTACAAAGCTTCATGGTGAACTGAACAATGATCAGATCATAATGAGTGAATACTGTTCACTGCATCACGGGGTGTTCCTCTGGGCTTTGCTGGTATCAGTGAAGCATGCCAATCCAGATCAGCTGCAAAAAATGATTCTTGGAAAGCTTGAAAGATTTTTCTCCACAGCACCACACGGTGTCAATGAATTGTGCAATGGGAAGTCCTTAAGCATGGATTTTTCAGGGCACTAACTGAAGCAGAGAGGGAGAGATCACACCTCTTAGACGTTTTGTTTCAGGCTGTGAGCAGATTTTGCTATTCATCATCATATTAAGTTGCTAGTTTTTAAGGTGCATCTGCAAACAAAAAATTTAGAATGTACCTTTTTAAAGGAGAGACTGGAAAAAGATAGAAGAGTTTATAAAGCAAAAGTTAACATATTTCAAAGGTATAACAATATAAGCAAGTTAATAAACACTGAGTAGCAGGTCCTAAAATCCCTCTCAAATTCATATAAGGAAACTATACATTGTATAAAATCAGCTATACAGTGTATAAAATCATTGTATAAAACCTGTAAAAACAGGTTATCTTTCTTTCTTCTTTAAAAGCCTCAGCAGTTTCTCCTTAATAGCAACATGGCATTTGGAAATATTATTTTCTAAACATACTTTATTGCTTAAGCTACAGAAATGTATTTTGGTAACAAGAATTTCTGCACTTCTTTTTCTCCTCTTACTTTCTCTAGGACTGTTGCATTGATTTCAATGAGTTAGTCTAGCCTTGTCGGGATGGAGAAGGAGGCAAGCCAACTTGAGAGGGACCATGTTCATAGTGTATATGAAAAAATTGCCCCTTACTTCAATGATGCACGCTACAAGGCATGGCCAAAGGTGCAGCAGTTCATTTCAGAACAGGAACCGGGCAGTCTGATTGCTGACATTGGTGAGTGAGATTGTTTATCATACTGTTAATGAGAAGGTAGAGATGTCTTCTCTGCCTGTCAATCCATACTTGTGGCGGAAGAGTTTTGAGCTTGGCTACAACCTGTGAATCAAAATGGCCAGACTATGAAATTTGCCTCAAATTTTCTCCACCATTCATAGGTATATGAAGACAATGTCATTTTTCCCAGTACCCAGTAGCAAATGTTGCCACTATTAATTTTCTTAAGATGTCACAAGTAGATTCTAATGTTTGTATGTAGACATGATAATTCCAGATTTTTAAGTCTTGTATAGCTCTTACAGTAGGTATTGTGTCCGGCCAAGTTGAAGTAAGTATCATGATACTGTCCTTAATGCTTTGGGGAATAATGTATTACAGTTTTTAAATCCTGAAAGTTTGAGATTTCCTAAATTATAGTAGGGAGGCCTGCATATTCTGCACCTACTCTACAAGTGGAAATCATGYTGCTTGCCCAAATAGGATCTGAGATGGCTTTGTTGTCACTGCTGCGTGTCTAACCTAGACTTCTAAATAGCTTTTTTACATCTTTTTCAACCTGTAATCCTTTCCAGCAACACCCTGTGCATAGTCCCCTTCCTTTTACTTTTTTAAGTATAAGATAGCAATGTTCATGAAAGAGAAAATTAATGTCTGATGGTTGGACTAATCATATTATCTTGTTGGGTGTCTTTCAAGCTTTACAATATGCTTTTTTTCTGATTTATCGCAGTCTAAATGCTGGGCACTATGTTCATACCAGATCTTGGCAGATTTCACAGTGTTTTCGATGTGAACAAATAAATGCATACTGTGAGCCACCACACTAAATTTTTACCAGTGATGTCACAGACTTTTAATATAAGCTTGGACTTGATTCCTGGGCTTTGGCCCATGGAGGCTGCTGACATGGTTTTGTTACCTCTGTGGTTAGAAATGAGTTTCATATGAGATAAGGTTGCCAACATTGCTGCCATCCAGCTGTAGAGGAGTCTTACCTGCCAAGCTCTCCCCTATCTTTCCACACCTGGGAGCAGGCACTGGCACCAGTTCAGTAGAGATGCTTGTAGTATTTGTTGTTGACTCAGACTGGAGCCTTTCCCTCCAGAAGTGAAGAGCAGAAAAAGTCTACATTTCCAAGCAGAGCTCCAGGATAGTCCTCTTTCTTCTTTTTCTCCTCAGAAAATGGTTTCTAATATTAGCCAATGACTGGCACTGCTTAATAGCACCTCTTCTCAGCTTATACTGGAGTCTGTTTCATAGCCATGAAAAGGACCATGAGATCCCCAGATATTTTCTGGATATCTTCCTTCTGTTCATGGCAGACAGTTAATCTTAGAGAAGCAGTTAGGAGCAGACTTCTACCTGCAACTGAGCAAWGACTCATGTCCTATTGAAATAGCCTAACAGATTGACAGGGCTGGGAGGCTCCACACTGAACATAGGAACCCACATGGGGTTTCAGAATAGGTACTGTGGGATGGCTGTAACCTAAACAGAGACGTTAAACATTTAGAAGGCTCCAAAATAAATGAAATTTTAAAAAATTAAATTAGGGATAAAATCTGGGCTCTGACCCAAGCTTAATATTTGATGTAAGCRTAGCCGTAAACAGGATGTGAACTAAGATCTGTACAAGGTAAACGCTATTATGTTGGTTCCATGCATTTACCTCCCTGATCTTAATCTGAATGATGATTTTTATGACGCAAGTGAGAAAGGGAGGTTTTAAAACTGATAGTCTACTTTAAAAGGCACTGATTTTGTGCTAAGATCCAGATAATTCTAAAAACAGATTATCAACTTTTTAGATAATATCTGTTTTACTATTGTCATTAAAATGGTTCTTATCTAAAGATGTGTGCCTTTATTTCAACATAAGAAGTCTTTCAAGTTGAGAAGGTGTAAGTTTCCACGTCCAAAACTCCGGTCATGAATAGGAAACTGCATGGAGATACCAGAAAAAGGAGCTTTGTTGTTGTCATGGTGACAGCAATTAGCAGTAGTTAAACAGCAAACAGTGGATTTAATGGTTGGGTCTAATAGTGACTTAATTACTTAGCCTCCTAGCTTGTCTACAAGCATTTCAATACACAGGAATAATTTAGCCCTGTGCTCCCACTGCATGATGCTTTCACTTAGTGTTTTGTGACTCTTTCAAGTAGAATTGCAGTAGCATCATTACCATAAATGGTTTTGATTTTGTATGTGGTGGGAAGGCCACGGTAAATGCACCCTAGCAATCCCACTTGAACACCTCCTGTCAGGCAGCAGAGAGAACTGAGCAGTCTGTGCTCATCGAACTATAATGGCAAAAAATAACCTGAATTCCACCGCAATCTTGTCTTCTTTAAAATGGTAGAGAATTTCAAACTGTTGAGGCCACTCGAGGGCGTACGTCATGGCTAATGTCAGGAGCTCATTACCTTTTGCACAGACGCCAGATGACCACCTTTCTTTCTCCTCATTCTTTCTTCAGGCTGTGGAAACGGCAAATACCTTCATATCAATTCTCAGGTCTATAAACTGGGTTGCGATTACTGTTTCCCGTTGGTAGAATCGGCACGAAATGAAGGCCATGAAGTAATGGTATGTCACAGCCTGTGTCTGCCGTATCGAAGTGAGTGCTTTGATGCTGTCTTATCCATTGCTGGTAAGTTTGTGTACTGTCAGCTTCTGTAGGCTAGACCTTTAAAGGGTCTAAAGCATTTTGGCTGCCTTTGCAGCCCCTGTTAAGTTTTTTTGTCAGTGAGCAACAGAATCTTTCGGGCTGTGTAGGCCAGGGAAATCTATATTACCACAGTAATTTTATATTATTGCAAACTCACAGTGAAAAGCTACAAAATGGGTAAGTCATACGGATACAAGCTGAGTTATATTCTTGTGCAAGCACAGCTAAACTACAATGTGGAAAAAAGGAAAGGAGAGCYTTATTTATGCTTTATGACATGGCACAAGTTTGAAATGTTGGCTCTGTCAGGAGGAAGATATAATAACATTTCTTAGGAACACCTGGGGAATTTCTTGTAATGGAAACTACTGTGGAAAGGGCTAAACCGGAGCATATTCTGGTTGAGTATTTAATACCCTTACAGCCAAATATTTTGGACCTTTCCAGACACTTGTTTTCACTCCTATACTCCAGCTCCTTTTGGCCAATACCGTCATTTTTGTGCTTATGAGGTAGAAGGACCCTGACACCGACTTGCCTGGAAAATAACCCAGCAAAATAAAAATRCTGCTTTTAGCTGTATCAGTTAGCCACTGCTTCACTCTGGCAAACTTCTTTCAGCACAATGAAGAGGGATAACTCAGAAGAAGAAGAAGGAGCCAGTGACAAAGCAAGCAGAACTACTTATTTCAACTGCCACCTTAAAATGTCCTTTCCTCATCTTTTGAGATTTTTCCTTTTTGTTTATTTGCCCTTTTCAACCTGACTAATGATAGAGAAACTATCTGTCTTTGCCATTTTTAAGGCAGATTTTGAATGCTACTGTGGCTGTAGCTTTACCCCTTGCTAGTTCCTCTTAAATTTTGAGGGTTCCCTTGTTTTGGGAGTCTTGAAGTTACTCACCCAACTTCTACAAGTCAGGTACTAAACTTATATTGACTAAAAGAAGGACACTACTGGAAATAAAACAAACTATCCTGCTGTACAAACTTGATTTTCTTTTTCTCATAAACTAGGAAGAGTGAAGCTCTCTAAATCTTGTTAAATCAAAGTAAAATGTTAATACCTCATATCTCTTGAAGTTAGCAAGTAGTCTTACACAGCTTCTTCTCCATATCTCAAGTGACTTTTTTTAAAACTCTAGGGAACTTTACTTTTCAAGTCCAGGTCCATGTCATATAATTTGACATTTGGTGGTATTTCAAGAGCGCATTATTGATTGTCTCTGGTACATCATTCTACAGGGCTCTGAACCACTTTTACCTACACTGTCTAAGAACCTTTCAGTCATGAATTAAGAAAAGTGTCCAATAGCTAACGGTCCTTATTATTAGATTTTCACTTCCTCTGCCATGTTGAAGTAATATCAGTATCAATATCTCTCAAGGAGAACCAGGGGAAGGAAGCGCTGGACAAGCCTGATTTGCTGAAGAGGCTATGTAAGCACTGCGCAAATGTTTTCTRAGCATTGGTGTCTCTGGGTCCCCAGACTATTTATGAGATACAGACTGCACAAAAGCAGGGTAGCTGGGGTGAGGTTACTGTTGGAGACATCGATGAACCATAGATGTTCCCATCCAGAGAAAGCTGAAAGCCCTGTTTTCATGGCTGCGGTGTGAGATGCAGGAAGGCACTAACAGGACAAACCAGATGGCCATGGAGTGTGGACCTTGCATTAAAAGGGACTATAACATAGCTGCAAATTACAAAGTTTTCTGCCACATCTACAACCATGACAGATCRTGCAGGAACCATAGGAGGTCATGCTCCAAAGATCATGATTCCTTATTACTGCTGAAAAAAGCTTGAAAAATATGGCTTGGATGCATTATAAAGCTTCAAGAAAGGCAAACAAACCTCTCCTTGATTTAGTTACATATTTCTTATTTTTTAATCAATGATTTTGAAAACACAAATCATCGTTTTTAAGTGTGTGGCCTGTCAGCAACATAAATACTGGTATTCTCAMATTTCTTTGAAGAATTTATAAAATTATGGTATATATTAATTAGTATATTATACTCAGACMTTGTATATTAATAATTATAAAGTATATTGTTATATATATTAGTATATATGTACTATAGTTTGAGTAAGTATATGGTTTTTCTAATTCTTCAGTAGATTGCCTAGGSAGACAAAAATTTCTGTTGGAGTCCTAAAGCCAAGTCTGTAGTATGAAATCTTGGCAGAATAACCTGGTTTTCTCTTTTACCTGGCAAGATCATGTTCTGTGTTAATAAAATCTTCTGTATGGTGAGTTCTTGAATTTTGAAATAGGTAAAGGACAAGAAAAAGACTTTTCTATTAATCTAGATAAATAATTTCTTTCCTGCAAATGCAAACATGAAGACATAATATTTTCCCCTCTTATTAGGAGTCACATACTCAAGTCAGWAGAATTATTTTTTATTACTGAACTATCTTAATCAGCCTCTTTACCCCAGTGGTAAAAAAAGGTGAATAGCATCAGATGACTTTCCTTRGTATTAATAGCAATATGTGAAAATTAACTTCAGTTTAATATTGATCTTTTAGGTATGCAGTAATGCAACAGAGAAATTGAGGAGAATCTAAGGGAGGTAAAACTGTCTAATCTTCAAGTTTACACTGTCTGTGAATGTAGTCTGCATAATTACAAATAATATAATTCTTTATGGAGGGGTGGAGAGTCTCTTGGGGACAAAAATCCAAGTAAAAAGTTCAGGAGAGCTTCTTTATTCTACAAGGTTATGTCTTAATGGCAAAATTCAATGATACACTCCGAGTAAGAGGAAATTAAGTGATAGTGTGAGAAACAGGATCATATTAGTGTTATAGTGCATTATTGAGCTAATTAACAGGAGTGTAACATTGCAATGCCATCATCATATTGTTTCTTTACCCCACAAACTGTTTCTGTACAGCCCTGGATATTTCTGCAAAGCACTGAGTTTTATCATATAGGTATATCGTTACTAACTGCCAGTTCTGCTAAATTCCATTTCTCATAAGGATCACTTGGGAATACATTTTAACAGTTTTTCAAAATTTTTTTTCCAACAAAAAAGCAATATGTGTAGAATATGATATTCCCTAAAAGAAGCACTATTAAAGGCACAACAAACAACYTATCCCAGTGAAAGCAGAGTTTAGTAGTGTCTGGTATGGCAACATAAGGAATTCTTTAATGCCATAAAAATTGAGAACTCATACAAAAAGAAGAGATACGGCTAGCAATAATTATAAGGGATAGTGTGAAGGACCAAAATCAGGGTGGCTATAGCGTAACATGAATGCACTAGTAAAAGATTTATAAATGCACACAAGGAAGAGAAAAACAAGTGAAATATGAGTCCATTCGTCAAAAGGAAATAATGGATGCCAGAGAAAAAGCTGGAGATGGCCAGTGTATTTTTCTTTGGTCTTCCTGAAAAAATAATTATGGTCATCAGCTAGTTGGCAGAGTTTAACCAGGGACTGGAGTTTAGAATAAAAAAGGAAATAAGAAGTTAAACAATATTTAGGCAAGTTAAGTAATACAAACTGTGAGAAAATCATGAAATTCATCTTAAACTACTTGAAGATTAACTGATGCAGTCTCTGAATTGGCAGATTATCTTTAAGATCTCCGGAAAGTGGAGAAAGCAAATACATGTTTCTGCAAAGAAATTAGAATAAATAGGATAAATATTTTAATGTGCAAGAAAATACAGAATAATAAGGGAATGGGAAGCAGTTAACATAGCTGACAAGCCAGTCTTCTTTCCTTCTTTAACAGGGTACTATCCCTATGGACAGGATAGCAGGAACAGACATGGTATAGCTTGATTCTCRTGTCATTGTAAGTAAAATAAGTAAATATAGTTAAGAATATGGCAACACATAAGACTGCAGAATCATTCTCAGAGTGGATCAGTGGTTCACTGTCCAGTCAGAAGGCATTTCAAGTGCGATTCTCTTGGGATCCATCCTACATCTGTTTCCATTCAAAATTCTGATGAATAACTTTGATGGCAGGCAGGAGAGTGTGCTAAACAATTTGTGAATGACTCCTACATAAGAAGAGCTACAATTCCTTTGGAAGATGGGATCTGAAATCCAAACGATGGAGAGATTGCCTGAAATCAACAAGATGAGATACAAAAACTAACAGGAAGGAAGTATCATGCTTGGGAAGGAAATGTTAAATGAACAAAATGAGAAATAAGGGTCAGGCCAGGTAGACCATAGGCCAATATCATTCTGAGAGATGGCGACAGAACTGCTGTATGGAAGACAGAAACACTGGTTACTCTCCTGTGCTTGGTTCCTTTGAGGTCCTACTTGGAATATGGTATCTGTCTTGGGGGATCGAGCGTGCCTACAGAATGGAGACACTATAAACAAATTAAGCTTAGAAAATATTAATTAGGAGAGGAAGCTGAAGGAACCAGGTTTAGTTAGTCAAGGAAAAAAAAAAAAAGAAAAGGCTGAGGGAAATGTAATAGTCTTCATATACATGATTTTTACAGAAAGCTAATCTTTCCTTTATATAGGAAAGAAAAATGAATAATCATCTTAACTTGCAGCAAAGGTTATTTACCTCAGCTATTAAGAGGCTTTTAAAGGCAGGTTAGACCAATATCTGTCAGATTTTGCCAAGTACTTAACTCTGCCTTGGAGCCAGAAAATGAACTACATCTATTTTTCTTTATCTATTTTAATTTAAAGGCCACCTGGTCTTTTTGAAAAAAAAAAAAATCCATTGACTGTCCTATATCCTATTACTGTTTAATGTTAATACAGCTCCTCTCACAGCAGCCAGCTGCCCTCCCTAATGAAAGTTAGAGGTGCAAATTACTAATAAAGTCTGAATATCACAAGAGGGTTCAGAGGCAAAAGATTAATGCCATCCATAGTGGGATTTTCTGGTTTTGATAAGGTGACCCATGGACCTTTGCTTCTTTTGAAACATCTGCAGGCCCTGATTCCAGCTTTGGGCTCATCAGTGTTACTGTTTTATTTAATGCAAATAATACATTTATTCCTAAATAAACTATGGCAAATTCTTATAGATGCAGAGAAGCTCCAAGATGGCAATTGGAGCCTGGGGTTGAGATTTGCAGGCTTTATTTGTAATTCACTCTGTTTCTCTCACTGCGCTTGTCAGCTGGCAGTGTTGTGTATTAGTGCAATTCGAGCCASCAGCCAGGAGCCTGACTTGTATCTCACTTACTTACTTAAATCAGGATCTTCATGTTCCTAACATTAATATATTCGTGCAAGTTATAATTGATTTATCAAAAATATCCTARTTTTATTTCCAGAGGATAATGTATAGTTATCCTAGGATGAGGTCAGGTCAGAAAACTTGACTGAATCTTTTCTTCTTAGAAAAGTGTGCATCATGAAAAAAACCCAGCTCTGCCTCATGTGTTCCCCTTTGTTGCTACAGGTTACTGAAGTGTAGAACTAGAATAAACTCCAAACATAGCCTTATGTTTTGTTTAATTTTCACATTAGCAGTCAGGAGCCTGTTAAGCCTTTTTAAATGTAATTATTTATTTTAGACCTCAATTGGCCATCAGTAGTCTTATTACTGTTGTCGTGTTGACAGTATATCTGTTTTAAAATCTTAGCTACATGCTCTTAACAATATGTTACCTGGTTACAAGGTCTTAACCAGCTGTTCCATGTCATTAAAAGAGGTGACAGCTTGTCACTGCACAGCTTTTTAATATATGACTGTAGTCCTCGGGTCTCTCAGCATGCAAAGCAACACAGCCATGGTCTTGAAATGAGGAACAGCACTCAGGGCTCAACAGCTTCCACATTTGCACATTTTCCACATTTCCACAGGCTTCCCAGGAACTGAGCACAGAATTTTTCATTTTATAATACAGCAAAATTATTCTCCTGCTGAATAAGATATTACAATCCCAATTCTGAAGGTCTTGCTTTGAGTGTATAGGTATGGAGATGTGACACTTAAAGTGGATGCCTGGCTGAGTGCCTCCAGTGCCTGATGAGATGCATCAGGTGTGTGTGCAGTGYAGGGGAGGAGTAGGGTGCCCCCAAAAGAAGTTTTGAGTGCTCCTGCGAAACTGAGCCGGGCCTTGCCTGGAATTAATCTGTAGTAAACACTAAGTACAGCTGGGGAATGTCTGAACAGACACATCTTGGTGTTCATGTATCTGAATTAAGTGTGTATTTGAACATTTGTTCACTGAAGATGCAGAATGCCAAGGCCTCCTTTGGTGTGGGAATCTGAGCTTAGTGTTTTTTAAATATGTCCAGAAGAGATTCGTCCAGAAGCTGAGAGTGAGATTCAGTTCCTTCCTCAGGAACTGAGGGTTTTCAAGCCCTCATTTCCAATATTCAGGAACATGTCCCAGCCACCCAAAAAATGGCTGTGTTGAGTGAGGAAAACCTCCACCAACCATTAGAACCTGCAGCCAAAAAAAACCAAAAGGAGATTGAGCAGAGGGAGCACAGCCCTGTGCCTAGTGTGTAGGAACACATCTTGGAGGGAACAGCCCTGCTCTTTGCATTATTTCTTCTTTATATACAATGACTATGTAGTGGAAAATGCACAAGCAAGATTAAGTGGTACTAGAGAGCAGACTTTCTGAGTCACTGATTTCTGCTCAGATATTTGGTGCTCAAGTAAACCATATGGATCCCTGCAAAGCTGGATCCTGTTACATCTGCTCGGCTTCGCTATGAACTTTGCTTGAGAAATGACRGAAACACACTGAGCAGAGATAGGCACAATCCCTTCAGTGCTTGTTTCTGTCATCCATCACACAGCTTTTTAAAACCAGCGCCATCAATGTATGTTCTACGTTAAGCTTTAGTAACCYTGGACTCTTGTCTAGCTGCCTGAGCAAGACTGAGAGACGGTGCTCTCTGAATCCCAGCAAGTSAGTCCAGCAGCTGAGCCACCACGGTACTGCTGTGGGCTAAGTCCTCTCCAACCAACTCTAGCCAGACCTTGGTTAGTGGGAAGAGGGGAGGAGAAATTTGAGCTCAGAACAGGGGCCTTGCAGATGGAAAAAAGCAAAAGAGGGGAAAGGCTTAAAGAGCGCTGCTCCWCTTGACCATATCTTATAAACCTGTTCTGCTGATTTTAGGTACAGGTCTCCCCACATCTGTGTGCTTGTGACAAGCATTTCAGAATTATCTTTTCTAGAAACACATAAGTAAATCCACTGAAACCAGTGTAGCTACCCAGATGCTTAAAATAATTATATTCCTGAATCAAAGCTTTAATAAGTTAATTAAATTTCATAGTTATAATGATTTTTATAATGGCAGTATCCTCATTTGCTAATGCCAGCTATACCTATGGGAAAGTTAAAGGCAAAAATGTTCCAGTCTAAGTAATTAAGGAGTTATGTTTTTAATAGAAAAAGTTTTAATGGAAATACTGAAGTCTTTTAAATAATTCTTTGGTATACTAGTATTTTTCATCTCTTCTTTATTTTGATATCATCTTAATGAAAAGAGTAACATTTAACTTAGAATCCTGCCTTCTRTATGTGTTCCAGTTGCTCCTATTATTAGAACTGACAAAGTTCTTCAACTGACATCTGAAGTGTATGTACAATATATACAAAAGAGTCTCTGAGATAAAGATTCTGTGATCCTTAAATACTTTCCAAATGTCTCTAAAGAGATTTAACTTCAGTAAGGAAATTTGACAGAGAAAAGTAATTTCTGATTACACAGATTTCTTTGCTATTTAACAGGGTTTAAATTAAATCACTGACCTAAAATGCTCATTTTGAAAATGACTTCTAAAAAAAATTCAGGCAAAGTTGTTGATGCTTTCAGTTTTGTTCTCTGAAGACAGCTGAAAGATATAAAAATGTATCTCACATTGTCTGCTTGTTCTAAATAATCCCTTTTAGTAGGATTAGTCACAGTATTAAATTAAGAGAAGGAGCAATTCATTATATTCTTATGAAATGAAGAAAGGAAAAATCTTTGAAATGCTCTCCCGTCCTCCTTACCCCCTCCATGCAAAATCTAAATTACATATGTATCTTTTAGTTATGGAAAACTCTTCAATTTTCCATTAAAATGTAAGTGGCAGGAATGAAGAGTACATGTACAAAAGTAATTTGACTTTTAGGTATAYGAGGGGAATGTATGGCCAAAATGGAGTATTTAATTTATAACAACTGCTATTCTACAAAGCAAGGTCTTGCTGCTACAAAAGTTGTCAGTGATTTTGTACAAACACCTAAGCAGAATCTAATTGATGCCTATTMCATACATATTTGGCAGAGCTGGCAAGTAACTGGTATTGGAGCAGAATTCTATGAAAAAAATCGCTAAAAATCATTGTCAAGACTTTTACAGGCTGAAAACAAGAGCCTCTACACAGACAACTGGGAAGCTGAGCATGGCTGTACCAGTTCACCCAGAATTTAATTTTTCTGCAAATTGCTTCCTGTAAAATCGATATTTTTTATTACTTTGCATTATTACTTTGCATCATGTTACCCCCCCCATGAATGCTTTAAATCACCCCAAACAAATACTTTTGCATTTTGATTCCTTTTTTTTGCAATGATTTGTTTGGATATTAAATAAATTTGAATGTGTTCCTACTTGTCCTTATCATCCATGTCATGGTGATATGATCAAGATAGACATATGAACGTCCATCACGAAAGCCTTTTTTATTGTGAATTTAAGGTTTTTTTTTTTTCATTTCTAACTATTGCTATGAGCATATATAAGTGGTGCACAGCAGCTAGAAAGCATGGAATGTTCGGTAGGAAAAGAGTGAGGATAACCTTCTGGATGAAGGGATAGTGGGCAAAAAGCTGCAGAAAACAATACAATAACAAGGATATCAGTAGCTGTCTGATAAACAAGGCGAAAATGACAACAAAATATTAAGAGAGACTGCAAGAGCTGCAAGGGCAGAAAACACAGTATCAGGAAATCACAATTATCCCTGTGTCGTTTGTGCAAATGATACCCAGGAGCATGGCGCCTCTTGGAAAGATTAATCAGAGAAGCCACAAAAGGCAAACAACTTTTATTACTGACCGTAATGCAGCCATAATCAAATCTCCTGATAGGAATAAAAAATGCTTAAAAAAAATACACTACATAAGAATTAATTAGCAAAAATGAAGAAACTTAAAGGAAATTGGAGGGAAAAGCCAGAAGGGTAAAATGTGAGCCAGCAAGTGTGGAAAGTGCTGAAAGACTGAATGTTGAATGTTTAGTGTCGGTGTATGGCACCCATAGAAAGGCTGCTGTTCAACCAGTTTCTGTGAAATTTGTGCCTATAAACAAAACGAATAGCATACTGATAAAGTCTGCTGATGGCATAGAGTTATTCAGGATAACTGACTGCAAAGAGTTTCAAAAAAGAGTCTCGTGAAACTAATGACTGAGGGCAAAATTGCGGAAAAAATACTTGTCAATAAATGCTAGGAAATGCACATAGAAAAAATAACTAAATATTCATTCACAGTCGTAGCCTCTATTTTCAAGAAAGAGATACTGAAGTCATTATCAGAATAATTTTCAGTTCTCTGAAAACATTAACTCAGTGTTCAAACCTGGTCAAAAAAATATTCAAATATTAAGAAAAAAAAATGAAAGCAATCCATCAAATATTGCTGTGGCACAAGATAAATAACTGGTGCAACTATATCTTAACTGTATGTTTTCTCCATCTCTAAATGGCTGTAGAAGCACTAGTCAAGGTCCTTAAACTGATCAAAGGTACAAACTGTTTCTGTGTAAGGATAGATAAACAGGCTAGGGTTCTTCACCTGAGAAAAGAGGTGTATCATATAAAAGAGGGGTATCAATCCTGTTACTCTTGAGAGAGAAGTAATAGTGTTCTGGAACCTACAACTGATAGGAAGTTAGTGACTAGCAAGCAAATCTCCATGGTTTCTTATGACAAGAGAACCACAGGGAAGATTTAAAACAGAAGGAATCATTTAAAAAAATGTATGTATAATTAAGTTGCAGATCCTCTTGACATATTAATTTGTGTAATGATAAGTACAAGTGAGTCCAAGGAAGTATTCCTGGAGGACAGATCCATCACTGGCTATTAGATCCAACCTCTGGTTCAGGAAATTCTTCGGCTGCCAACTGTGGGAAGCCAGAGGAAGGCAGTGAGTAGGGGATCACCAATTTCTCTTTGCTTTTTCCCCCAAACATCTGGTGCTGACTGCTGCCACATTCTGGGGCTGGATGCATTTTTGAACCAACACAAAATGAGAGCTTCTCCAGCTCTGATATTACTTTCACCATCTGCAAGGCTTGCAATTTAGGACAAAAGTAATTTTAATTTAAAGTATTGGAGGTTATGACAAATGCACTTGCAAGCTTATGGGCCTTTGCTTGGTGTTGTTCAGAAGGTGTGAAATCACCTCAAAAAGCTAATGAAAAATTACTGACATACCAGCCCCAGTGCCTCCTACTTGCCAGTATGGGAGGCGTTGCAGGAGACGCTGATCTGAGCCATTACTGTGTGCTCCAGCATTGCCAGACTGGTTCGTTAACATAAGCTACAGATGGGGTAATCGAAAGAAAATCCTGAGGTTTAAGAGAGTAGAGAAGCAGGCTCATCTTGCTGCTGTAATGAAATCAGGCCCTAAGTGAATATTTGTACTTCAGTGCCAGCTAAAGGGAGTAGTTCTGTCTTTGAAATAGCACCTTATTATTCAGTTTAAACACAATTTCAACATATAAGGAATTCAATGTAAAGAAAAGGAATTAAATTATTCCTTAATAAGTAGCCTGCTTTAGGTGAATGTGACTGTGTGGGAATCATGGTCCCTGACCAGTTCAGCTTTGATTAAAAACAACAGTGGACAATAATTCTCGTGATGGTCTGTGGTTTCAGTATCGTTTGATGCTCTATGAAGAAGTTCTCTTTCTTTCCTTGGGTTATGCATTTTTAAATGTAATACATCACCCATAGCTTTTAAGATTATGACACAGATTTATTGTGGCAACACTAAACTTTTGCTCAGCATGAGATTTTATTAATAAACTGTAATTCCTGATATGGTACTTGATGCCTTTTTAATTAAAAAGACCATAATGTTTCAATGCTAAACTCTCAACTATTTCTGTAAGGCCTGAGCATTTTGGAATCGATTTCTGTTCATCTTAAATAAGTGAAACATACAGACAGAGCAGCTGAATAACTAAATGTTAAAAGGCTGTATTTCTTTAAAGCTTGTCTTTTGATCCTCACATTGCTGCAGAGGCACTGAATGCACCATTCATTGCAAGGAGAGTGTTTTCCTATCTCAGCTGGATTTCATCTGTTATTGTTGTAATTGTAAAATATCTCTTTTTCTGAAGCAAAATGGATCTGATGGTGAATGATGGTCACCCTGGCAGACTCAGACGTGCTGCACACACACTGCTTCTGCTAGCGTTTTCTATACTTTATGTTTCTAGAAAGAGTAAAAAGTTTGCATTTCTTTTTCCTTGAAGGAGCTTTTATTTTCCTGTGGGAAACAACATCTCAATAGTATAACCCAAAACTATTTCATCATTGCACCCTAAGTGTTATATGTAGAAATATTTGCAGGATCTGGCACAGGCATTTCCACTGAAGAAAATGTGAAAAGAGGGTTGGCTAAGTACAACTAGTTCTACTGCTTTCTTTGTTTCAGTATCTTTAATATTCATCCTTTCCAACAATAACTCAGGATTGCTTAATACTGTTGTACTCCTGTAGCATCACTCATTTAGCACAGCTAAAATTTTGCCGAAGTCCCACTGTGCATCTCACTGCCTGCTTTGAATTGCTTCAGAACGGCCTCAATCTGCGAGCAGGAGCCTACCTGCAGAGCTGCCATCGGGCAAATGTCTTGCGTTCCTAAAACCAATTGCCCTTTCGAGGGCAAGAACTTCTATTTAAACTAAAGCCAAATCTAAACTCAGTTCTGACTCAAGTCCTGCTACTTGAATTTTACCGTGATAATTATGAGGCATTCTCCAAGCCAGGCATGTTTTTATGGTGTATGTGGTTATCAAGCAAGAGTGGGATTACCTAATTTTTAATTTTCATGAAAATGCTTGTGAATGGCAGACCTAGACAGCTGCTAATTGGCTAAAACTGTCTTTCACCCTTATGTTAATGATTTAAATGTATCCAAGACTGTAACTAGACATTTCTACTGCTTTATTGTTTGATGTCTGTCGATAACAAAAGAGAAATGAATAGGCAGCCTTAGCTTAGTTCTTTTTTAATGAGTATCTTAGCAGAATCACTAGCACTGCTGCTGCAAGACCATGGATGGACTTGATTTCAGAAGTGCTTCTTTCAGACTACAAATGAGCCTTAAGTGAGGGTTAAAAATGGCTAGGTTGCTTTGCCATTAACCAAGTGGTAACTTTTTATTGAGAAAATGAGACTGCTGTACTGTTTATTGTTGACCTAAAAGATGTCATTTGTGTCAATGTATTTCTAAATTCTACCTTGTTTTTAAAATAGAGTATTACAAACTCTTCTCATGTATTAGAGATAACACATATTAAGAGAATAACACGTAGCACAATAGAAGATAAATGATCCAGTCCTGTGGTTCAAACCACTGGCTGCCGGTGTGTCAGAACCAGTATTTGTACTTATACTCTATTTGTTAGTGTCTTGAGGGATACTTACTCACCTCATCTGTTCTGTTCTAGTGATTCACCATTTTTCAACGAAAGAGAGACGCATGCGAGCGATAAAGGAGATGGCTCGCATCTTGAGAGTAGGAGGCCAGATAATGATATATGTGTGGGCAATGGAGCAAAAACGGAGAAGATTCGAAAAGCAAGATATCTTTGTTCCTTGGAATCCTTCACCTCCCTCCTGCTCCTTGGGTGATCCGTGCTCACCTGGAATACAAAAATCAATTCTTCACAAGGAGAAAAAGCTGGCTTTGAACCAGTGCTGCCACAGCTTGAATGAGACTTTAGAGGTATATAGGAAAGCCAGAAGTTCTTCCTGTGGAGGGGGGAAGAAAACCCTATGCACAGTGTTTGATAAGTCGCTGAGATGGTCTCTTTTCTCAAGATCACTTGACTCAGTATTAGACTTGGGTAATCAGTGGCACCAAGAAGAGCTCATTAGGTATCGCAATTACAGTGTTCAGCTGAATGAATTAAACAGAAAAAAGAGAATTGAAAAAAACAGAGAGCATGGCTTTCTGAAAAACGTTTCCAACTTTTTTCTACACTGCAAACAGAGTTTTGAAAATACAATAGCTTTCGAAATGGCTGTTAAACCTATGCTGCCCATGTCACATTGCTCCAAGGCATTCAGAAGTTGCTACTCAGAATTAGGCCAAGAGACTATACAGCTCCCTATGGCGGCAGATACTACTCGCAATTGCAGCAGAGTGTGTTTACCTGACCTGATTTCACATCAGAAAGAATTAGCTGTCAGAAAACAGCTTAAAATAGATCATCACCCAAAACAAGGAGCTTTCTGCGAACCTCAGAACAAGACCAGAATAGGTGGCTCCCCACAGAAAACAGTCAAAGAGTGTGCCCCGAGCCCAAGGAGCAGACAGCAGCAGGGTCCAAATGGGGCCTGTCTAAGGTATTACCATGTTTTTAAAGAAGGGGAGTTGGTTGAACTGATAGAACGTCATATTCCTGAGCTACATATTATTGATTCATAYCTTGACCATGCAAATTGGTGTGTGATTGCAGAAAAGACTGAAGTGTGGAAGATCTAGGGGAACTCTTTTTATTGAACATACAAAGARCACTTAGGGGCTTTCTTCCTTTTGAAACCTCAGTGCCTTTGAAAATCTTTCCTGAAGCTTTTCATAGCCTTGAGTTTGTTCGGGGCTGAGAGGGGTATGAGGAGGGCAGTGTTTTGAAACTCTCGGGCTCTGTTACTTTGATTTTGTTCTTAAAATACATTTCTATTGAATTTTTTTTCTACAGGTATTATTTCATACTGAGCACATTTTAGCACACTGATYGCTTTTAATAAATAGCTGCCAGCTGTGTTTTGTTGCTTTAAGAAAGGTGAAATGTAGTTGGAAGTGGATTGCTGGRTTGTTTTTTATGTGTATATTAAAAGTCTTTGTTATTCATTTATAACTACATACTCAGTCATGTCAAATTTTTATTTTAGAATTTATTGTACTCTGCCACTTGATGTAACATAACATGGGAAGTAATTGAAAGATGTACTTTTTTATTACAGTTCACTTTGTCAGCATATATGAAACTTCTAGTCATACTAGACAGACAGTCTTTTACAAGAACTACCATATGTATGGTATGTATATAGTTCTCGTAGCAGAGACAGTAATGGATGACACTGTCACACAGTCTGGAGATCTTTCTCATTGCCTAGTAACAGTTGTAGCCAAGAAAGCAAACAGATATATGCCATATATGCCAATACATGACCCCCAAAAAATTAGTCTTAAAACTGAGCTTGACATGTATATTTAAACTAAATTCTTCTTTCTCACTGTCAGCAAAATGCGGAGGAGCCATAAGGATTTAATAGCTARTTTAAATCTGTACAGTGAAAGGGAATAGCGCAGAAAAGTGTTCCAATGACTRTTAGTCAACTGAGAAAAGATCTGTTAACATCAGCATGCAATAATAATGCTTTTTTCTATTGGTCCACCTTTGGCAAAACTCAGGTTCACTATTGAGTTTTTATAGCTACTGAGGTGTATTTATTGGGGTAAATAACTTTGCTTAAGGTCACATAAAATGGAATAAAGGTTTAAAAGAAAAACAAACAAACAAACAAAAATTCCAAGCAACGTGCCTGCTTTGTTAGTGATTATGTATGTGCTAGGGAAATCTGTCCATAATTTAATTTCCTACCTTCGTTTCTGCAGATTCATGAATCAGCAAGTCAGCGATCAATGTTGTTTTCTGAGAGATATGCTCTTGCATATTTTTTATGTGTCTGTCAGTAGCAGATGCATATCACGTTTGCAAAAGTAGCATGGAACCATACGCTAATCTGAGTTTTTTTAGTGCAGCTTTAATTCAATTTGGATATAATATCTGTAATCACATTTCCTTTACTTCCTCCCACAGAGTTCATGCCTGCTGTATCATACATCTTGCATTTTCAGGGGGGAAAAGCTGGAGGAGCTAATCAGTCTCTTCCATCTATAATAACTGCCTCTGCAGGATTTTTTTTTTTTTTTTCCCTAAATGTTAGTATCTTTGTGGAAGTGAAAAAAAATAATTTTCAGTCATGAAATGTTGTTGCCATTCTGATCTGAACACCCTCTTCCCTTCATTTTATTCATTTGTTCCATTGTCAGAAGGACTTGATAGATTGCCCTATTTTTTAATGCAACTTCAGTTTGTACTAAACAGCAGCAGCAGCACATTGAGATTGAAGTGTGAGCTTCTGCATCGTGTGTTTTTCTAGTGTTCAGCAGGTTGTTAACCCACAGAACACATGKGAAAAATATTTAGCTTGCTCCAGCACTGTCTCCAGTTCTTCCTTAGGATCTTCCCTAAGTCACTGATAGATTTCTGCTAAGGCTGATCCTTGCTCTTCCTGCTCCACAGTTTTTCCTAAACAAGATCCATGTCACAGAGCATGTAGCCTAACTGGAAGGAATTTTAATTTGGGGGCAACTGTCAGTGTCTCTAACAATTGTCCTTTTCAGCGAAGAATTAATGTTGGGGTTTTTTTGGATTAAATAAACTGCAGTTGCAAAGGCCCACGTCCTACGTAGCAGAGTGCTACTTAAGGCGTGGGTTGGACGTGCTTCCACACATGATGGCTTTTCATGCCCGTGAAAGGTGCAGAGTGCTTTCTAAGCTCAGAGGAAATTCAGCCTCTTGCAAATGAAGCTGTCACAGGACAGGGCCATAGCTRTGCAAGGAAAGAAAGTAAAACCAGCATGGATTTGGTTGGAAGGATAGAGGTAATGTTAATACTTTCTCATGTTGCTGCACATTCACAAATGTTATGCAGCTATACGTTCTACTTGAAACTGCTATTTTAATCATAGTGTCAGTAGCAAATTGAGGACTCCAAGCTCATTCTTCCATGTCTGCACCACAGCCTGCATTTGTTTGCAGTCCTCAGGGTAGGTGCTACCCTGAGCTGATAKGGGATACAGTTGAGAAATGCTGGCATTCGGTGTAACATGAACTCCTCCTAACTTGCACTCCACAGCAGTGCTTATTCCTTATCTGTTTTTCTCTTGTCCTTTCCATACATTTTGCTTTTTTTAAGCTGGATTTTAGAATAGAAGGGTGCAATTCCTCCAGCCTAATTTAGGCATCCAGAATGTAGCTCTTTAAACCTAGCTCAGAGCTCTATATTGCCTGTAGAGTGGCAATGGAAAGAGATAGCCCCTTTAGAGGATGAGTCATGAAATATACCTTGGACAGCTGTTCGGATTAGAGAACACATGTTTTGCACCTGCTTGCTTCTTTCTGTTGCTTACAAAAGTAGCTTAGGGTGAAATGTTAGGCTTAGACACTGAATTCTTGGATGCTTAAGTTAAACAGTTGGATCSTACCCTAAGAATTTTTTATTTTTTAAACTGAAAGGGAGGACTAATGAGCATGAACAACAGTAAGATCAGACAGATTCTTCCCCTAACCCCCTTTTGACCAAGYAGTGCTACCTACATATCCCTGTTTTGTAGAAACCACATGGCACATTTCATTGTTAAGAAATGGACAAAAAGCAGCATCCTAGATCAACTCTTCTCTACAGCATCTACCACTGTAAAGTTAGGGTCATTTGATTTGAGGCCTCATATGTCCAAGGGACATTTTCAGAAAAGYTTCCAGTGTCTCTAATACCATTTTTGATTTACCAGTAACAATCACCTTTGGAAGTACTAATATTAATAAAAGCCATGTCTTTCTTTTTGATTTTCAGGTCCCTATAAATTTCCCCGGGTGTCAGAGATTCCTGCACAGAGGTGACAGACAGCTAGTTTGCTTATCCTCATACCTTCCATGGGCCACTTAGATACAGTCCCTAGCCATCCACGGCCCCATGAGCACAGCGCAGAGCCCACTGTTCCGAGCGTTGCCACATTAGACATCAACTCATCGAGTCTTGCTGAGATTATGTGAAGTTGGCACACTAGCTGCAGCCAGTGCTGCTCCCTTCAGTAGCGATAAGACACTATGAGCTAAGACACTATAATAAACACTACATCAGTGTTTATCTTCTGTTAGCATAAACAGGTTTGATGAGTATGAGTCTATCAAAAGATTCTTGCCCATTGGGTAAACATCTTTCTTTTTCTAATTGTCTGCTAATTGGCAAGGAAGCTAATCCCACTTATTATCAAAATTCTTCCTCCAGAGAAAACTCAGCTGAGAGTTTCAGTACTCGTTTTTCCTCATCTCTTTTAATTTTAGAAATCATTCCACTATCATTTAGTAGCTATCACTTAAGAATGTGTTCTGTTTGAGTTAATCATTTCCTTCAAGGTTATCTGTGATGTGTTAGAAAGTGCCTTAGCCGCTCTCTTGCTTTCTGTCTTAATTAGTTATTACTGACCTAAAATTGTCATTTACCATAGGCATTTGTACTGACCTCTCAAATTAACATCATCCAAGAAATTAAAAGTGGAAGAAACCTGTTGGGTCCCTTATTCTATCCTCTTAAGTGTATTATTCATGGTGTGTGGCAGAGAACCCAAGTGTAGGATATGATTAAGAGCACAGCAGTTAACTTGTCTTTGAAATGTAAATACAATTAATTAGTATACCTGCCTTCCCCCAGGATCTGTCCTTGTCTGCTTCTTCCCTCTTCTTTTCTTTTCAGTCCCAAGACTGAAAACAACCTTTTGCAGAGGGATGCCAAGTGGCAAAAAGCATAGAAAACTTCTAATAGATTTCTCAAAATGTTTGCTTTACTAGCATGCTTTTCGGTTCTCATTGTGACTAGGATTATGATAATTGTCACTTTCATAATTTGGCACATACAAATCATTTCACATGAACATACTCTTGCATTTTTTTAAGAGATCCAGTTTGCTTATAGAATAATTTCATTTAAATCCATATTGACAACAGTTAGCTACAGTGAGACTGTGTCYGCTCACTGGCTGTCACAGACTTCAAAATATCAGCACTGCATTTAATTCAGTGAAGTAAATAGTCCTGGGCAAGAAAATGTTTTAGGGGAAACACTGAGCCACTTCCACTAAGCCTGCCAAAAGAAGAAGCAGGACAGTAGATCTTCATCTCTCAGTCCTCAATTACCTAGACCCAAACCCTCCTTTTTATCTTTATAAATTTATACAGTGCCATGAAAGAAGATTAAAAAATACCCAAGAAAGGGGTATTTTAAAAGATGTGCCAGGTTGTCATATGGGAATGCAAACAGAAAAGGCACCTTCTACAAAAGCAGTCTCCTGGTAAAATACAAACATCCTCCAGATAAAGCTCAGAAGCTTTTTTTTCCCCACCAACCCTCTCCCCTTGCCCCCATATTCAGGCAGCATTCAAACATAAAACGTTTAAAGCTCAACACTGCTCCATTTTAATATGCTGAAAGCTGAGCAGATGTGACAGAGAATCAGCATAGCTGAACAGTGTTCTTTGACAAAGCTAAATGGGAAAAAAAAAAGTTCCAAATAGAAATTTTTAGAAATGAGAAAATTAGTAGAAAACTTTTACTGTGAGGGCATGCAAACATTGGCATAGCTTGCCTAGAGAGTTTGTGTAATATCTGTCCTTAGAGAAACCTTAACTAGCAAAGCGTGAGCTGAGCCTACTTGGAGCAGAGGGCTGGGCAAGGTAACCTCCCAGGGTACCCTCGAGCCTRAAGGATTAGGTGACCGTGCGGCAATCAGTGCTGCGTCAGGGAGGCCCCCAAATGCCTTCCCTCCCGGCTTTGTCTGTGTGGGCTCAGGGCCACCTAGAGACCGTGTAGCCAAGGGCTGCCCCCTTCTCCACAAGGACCACAGGGAAAGGCTGCCAACAGCCCTGCTGGGAGGCATTGCCAAGATCTGACCCCCCCTGATCCCCCCTAATCCCCACATCTCATCACTCTGGCCTGTCCATCACCTGGCTGTGGTTAACCCAAGGTATTCTCAGTGGGCCTGATCCAGCCCATAACATGATTTCCCAGCTTGAGCTCAGACCCACCTCATCTCTACGGACTTGCCTGGCATTGTAGGTGCTCAGTGCTACCATCACTGGGCCTCCCCTGCGCGCCTTGCTTGAGCACTGCAGGACTGGGCCCTGGCCTTGTCGTAAACTTCAGCTCCCATCTCCCCTACCCTTGCRGCTCAGCCTGCCCTTGCTGCTTCCTGAGATAGTGTGGAAAGATTTTCTTCCTTCCATTCATACATGTTTTCTCCCATCCTCCTCATCCCTGAATTAAGGATCCAGCCAGAACACTCTTTGGAAAGCATGGCCCATGTSTTGGTTAAATCAGAAGCAGGCAGCAGACCTTGGCTCTTATAGGAAGCATTGCTGAAGTACAAGTCTTGCAAGCCACAGCCAAAGAGGCTGAGGAGAGAGCAGGTACACGCCCAAGACAGGCAAAAAAGGAGAAGCTGGCAGAAAGGTCTCAGTGTGGGAAGATGGGTTGAGTGATTTCAGCAATGGAACTTGGGGTGTGCTTGTGTAGAAAAAGGGAGCTCTGGGACCCAAGGGGAATGAAAGATGGCAGCTCTGGCTTGAGAAGTATTGCCTATGCTAAAGCAGGAGGAGCAAGGTACTGTTGGTTGGGAAGTTTCGATAGACACATAAGCCTGGAGAAGTGCTAGAGCTACTTGAAGATCTGCTCACTACTCTGTTTCAGAGCAGGGAAACAGGCAGAGGAGAAAGGGCCTTTTCTTTTTCTTCTCATTGACATACAGTAGCCCTATATGTATCACAGGACTCCTCCCCTCCCCTGTGCCTCACCATGCACCAAACCAGGCTCTGAATCTTTGCTGCAATGGATGATGTTAATAAAAAGGCTGGAGCTGCTCCTTCCTCAGCCCTTCCTATCCCATGGACTGACATGAAGACATGTGAGAGAGCTAGCTTTTACTTACAACTGGCCATTTTTGGAAATTACAGTTTTACTGTTTTGAAATTATACTTTTACTACTATTTTGAGAGAGTGTTGTATTCCTGCTCACTCCATTAAAAAAAAAAATCCTCTCTATTTCATGACAGGAGAAAAAAAAAGAGAATTTTTTGACCTATTGAAGTTAATAGCAAACTCTTTAATCCCGGTCATTTTGTGGTTACAACTAATGATTGTTATGTTGTTGTTATGAAATACCTAAATCTTGACATGCAATATCCATGATATACTAATGATTATCCTGCAAGCCACATCTAACAATAAAGGTTAATTTTGCATACTAATRTATTTATGTTTAATATGGAGAGAAGGAATGTAAAGATAAATAGTTAGACTTTCAAGAACTATAAGCACATTTCACTGTCATCTTAAGGCAACTTTTATTTAGCAGACTACAACTCTGGGTTTTCTGTTATGGGGCACTGGTTGAAATCCAATGCAGTAAATTCATGCAACACTAATTGTTAGTGCAGGAAAAAAAAATGCATAAGCAAGAAGGATTAAAGATTGCTCAGCCATACCAAGAGCTCTTTCCAACAAGACAGATTACTCCTATTATTTTATATCAATGAACTATAATAATCTTGAATTTTCTGCACTTGAAGGGAAATTTGTGATAATGAACTCTTTATCTAGCTTAGCTTCTAATGAACTCTTCCCTTATCTACCTTAGCTTCTAACCTRTAATAATCAGGGTGCCTTTCAATAGAGAAGGGGACATTTCTCATGTCAGCTTTGCTCCTATGAACTTATCAAATAAAATACCTTTAAACCTTCCACTCAGATCATATTCCTATTATGATTAATGCTGAGTAGCGTTATTTACTTTACCTCAGATGCCTGAAAAGTCTGATTTAAAAAATATTTAATATTTCTCCMAGAAGTTAATACAGACTTCAGAAACAGATCAGAGAGGCCTGAATTCATCTTTATACCCCTTGCATAGCTGATTTTTGCAGAACAGAAGTTTTAAATAGAATAGTTGCTGGTTKTAGTTTGTTGATCATTTTTTGTTAATCATTTTCACCTCTGGCTTTCAATGCTAGCATGAAACTGACTCCTGTGCAACCTGTTAGACTTGCTCAGTGCTCAAGTCCCACCTGTGTGGAARTAGCTTGAAGTTTTCATTTTGATCTAGCAGGAGGTGATGCTGGATAAAAGCAAGGGCAATCCTCTCAGCATGCAGTCAGGGGCAACTCTAAGCAGGTCTCAAAAGATGAAATCAGTTAAGAAGCAGATCATCTAGAAGTTGGTCCCGTGCTATTTAGTCTTTAAAAATATACTTGTACTGCCTTTCCCACTTGAACTCCGAAAGAGAGGTAGGCAATGTTGAGCATAGGCCCAACACATCCATTGTGGCTGGAATGTGGTACACATACAAGCTGTGCAGGCAGCCTGTGTCCATCTCAAGAGGCCACTGCTTACCAGGCTAAGGTTCTGCTTTTATGGTATAAAGGCTTAGGTGGTGCTGTTCTGGTAGCCTCAAGGGGGAAAACTGTCAAAGGCAAGATTTCTGCCCCATCCCATCCTTGATAATTACCCATTTTTTCGGACACAACTCATGGCTTTGAAACTACGAGGGACAGGAAAGTGGGGGATATAGTTACAGAATTSCTTGAAAAGAGGAACAAATCATTAACTCGATATGGTGAAAATCAGCTAGCAGTGGAAATTCTTTGAAGTGTGAAGAGCAGGTGTGACATTTGGGAAGCCACACTGAAAGAACTCATCCTTGATTAGAGATGGAATGACAGGCCAGTGATTCTCAAAATTTATAGAGCTGCACTTGCTAAGTAAACTGAGGACCTCCTCCTCCCTGACATTTTTCCCTTTTAGCCTGCCCCAAACTTCCAGACACTTGGTTGAAGTCCCTTTGTCCCTTAAGGGAAATTATATAACCAATCCACTCTTACACCAACACACACACACCTTACAGCCCAATTTCTTATCAAGCCCAATTTGTTGCATTCCTTTACATCCTGTACCACAACTTCTAGCCCCTTCTCACTGACGCTTTTCAGACCCAAGAGCCATCTTTGTTYCAGTGCCTGTACTCTAGATGCCTTCAGGACATTCCCCACATAAATAACAATCACCCTAGATATCTGTTTCTACTTTTCACAACCACTTAATTCTAGGTAAGCTAGGATTCAGTCAAATTCAAAGCTATGCCTCCCATGCCCATTACAGACACTTGCTCATACATCACCTCTATCATATCCCATCACCTCTATCATATCCATCTCTCAATGCACAACATGAGGAATAAGCTRTTACCAGCCACTGCTTCCTCCAGCATGGCCCAGGCACTCAGTTCTGCTCCACACTGCCAAAGCAAGTGGTAAGCACAGAGCTGGCCAAAAGAAAGCAGCATCTAAGAAGGCTAGCCTCTAAGGAGGCATCACCCAGAAGTACAACAGTTAATGAACATGATGGATACTAAGGCAATTCTTCCCTTAAGAATTTCTGTAGGAAGGAGGAGGTGTGTGCAGACAYGTAAGAGAATCCCCAGGGATTTAAGTTTGTGTGTTTTTGTTTGTTTTCAGTGTTCCACACTGAAAAGATGAAGAGGCAGGAGCAGGATAATATCATTAACAGAAGGAAATGATTGCTTTCTGGAACACTGATAGTCATTTCATGTATCCACAATGCCTGATCATTACCTCATTTTTCCATCTCAGATTGATCTTGATTCAGCTGAGGAAGAGCACCATAAAAATGAAATAGTTCAAAAAGAGACAGTAAGAACATCTCCACAGAGAGATTTATGTGGGGTGTTTAGTTTCCTAGACAAAGCAGCTGAGATCTTTTCAACAGTAATCCCCTCCAATTGACAAACTTATGATCTTGTTCCTGCCTCTCTATCCTCCACATCAATACTGTCCTTGCATATCCGAATTGCATTTCATAAATCCATATGCACATGCTCTTTCTCCTATATAAATTCCCATACAGGAAAATAATGCTTCACCATCCACTGAACTCAGATGCTTCAGCTATGAGAACAATAATGGTTCACAGAGCATGGTGTTAAACCACGAGTGACAGAACTGAAACAAGATAGAGAAGTGAAGGAGAGCAGAAAGGTGCTATAACTCTTGGAGAGCAGGCCAGAGACAGACACAGGCAGTTTTTGTGAAGCTTTCCAGTAGTCCAGGATGCTTCTCAKATCCGCTCCCTGGCCCTCATTCCAGGGATAGCTGATTAAAAGAAATAATGGGCAAAGACTGTCACSTACTATCATCACATTCCCTGCTTATAACAGGCAAAAGGTGAAATATTTTATTTGGCTTTTAAAAACAAGTAGATGGGCCAGGCTCCTGAAACAGCAGGCAACTTGTACTTACGCTCCTCTTTGCCATTCTTGTGCTCTTTCTTGTAATGGAAAGCAATTTAAGCATTCATTTCCACTATATTGACTCTACTAAGTTAATCTGCTTCAGAATTGACTCTGCTGATAAAATAATTTTCAAGATCATTGACAGTCAACAAGACACTTGCGCTCTGACAAACTAACAGTTCTGTGGATTTGAGGAGGGAAGGGAAGATGGGAGAGAAAATTCATCTTCTAGACTTCAATTTCAAGACCAGCTGAAATAAAGAAGGTCAGGGAGAGGCTATGAGAATGTCTTCTTACTAATTAGTTAGCGCATGAAGCGGGCCAGTGCTGGTTTTCTTTGAGAATGAATCTGAAGGCAAGCTGTGCATTAACAACCTACAGATGGTAAAGTTCCAAAGAAAATAGGAATGACACTAGCTCTTTGAGAAGGATTCATGCTGCCTTTTAAAAGTTACAGAAGAATGAGAAGTTATTACTAATTAGTGAGGTTCCTTCCATATCAATTACTGAAGACAAGCCCCTAGATCACAAATAAGTATCATTATGTGTGAACTAGCTCTGATTCAAAATCCTCAAATACTTGGACCTATTCCTGCTGGGGTGGGGGGAGGGGAGGAGGGAGAGAGTTGGGAATTCAAATTCAATTAGAAAAGAGACTATGTAACAGTCTAAACTAGTGCAGTGAAAGTGAGAAATGGCATCAATTTGAACTTTTCTAGGGTAACACAGTAAGTACATACACACAACATGCAGAAGATATGCAGCCTAAATTGATGTAGGTTCTTTATTTCAATAGCTCTTTGAAGATTCACACCAGCGGTAAGTGCATCCCACCTTTCTGAAAGCCAGTCTGTATCAAAGTAAACAAATACACATACCTAGTTTACACTACATCTTTGATTAGGTTAACACTTGGTGCTTCRTTTTTGTTCCTACTCCTTAATAATTTATTCTGCTACCCTTAAGAAGTACTCTTCATCTCTTAAAAATGAAGTGTAAAAGAGGTTTTAAAAGTTTTAAGACACAGTAAGAAAGTCTTTACATAAACAGCACTATGTATATTGAGATGAACATGGAAGTGTCAGCTGAGAAGTTGCCTTGATTTGTAGGGGTATATTTCTTCTAAATAAAAAAAAAATTCTATCATGTCAAACTGATTTATAAGTAATATAAAAGTATGACTCATCTACAATTTCAGTGCAACCTCTTGCAAACAAGACTCAAAAAAGATTTGGTGTCAGCACTCTGAAAACATACATTGTTGCAAAGAAACTCAGACACCTAGGTTAAAAAAAAATTCAAACAAGGAGATACATAAACAAGCAGGCAGAACATAAATGCTCACAATGGAACTTACCACAACATTCAAAATACATCTTTTGCTTGCAGCCTTACCCTTAAGCAATCAAAAGGCCAGCACGCAGTGTACATGTTGTTTCTTAACGTCAATTAAGAAATCCTGCAAACAGACTATGATCTTATACATCTTCCAAAGCAACTTCTCGTCCTTCTGAAAAGCTAGCACATAAAGGCTAACACATTTTCCTCAGATCTAAAGATTAATTTGCTGCACTTAGAAACAATTCATCTTGTTTCTAAAGCTGAGCAAACACTGTTCACTGTGTTTTATACTAATGACAAGATAAAACATTTGACTTTCAAGGCCTACTTGTGTGTGACTGATGCATGTGGGCCATGTTTTTAGCAAAGACGTTAGCATAACACAGCTTACTTATACAACTTTGGGCATCAGTGTTAGAACATCATGTCTTCTAGCCCGTCCTCCATAAACTTCTTGTAAATTGCCATAAATTTTGCGACAAATGCTTCTAAATGATAAATGGCTTTGCTGCCCAATTGCAGACGGTGTTCATAGAAGGCTGCCATCTGTGCAACTTCTCCTTTCAATTGTCCATCACAGTTATGTAGAAGTTCTGACAGAAGGCCCTAGAAGGGAAAAAACAGGACAGTGTTGGAAAAAATATATACTTTTGATAAAAAKATAAAGTTATTTTTCTCAAAACAGTTAAGCAAGAATCATCAGCATGAATTTCAGCTCACTCAAGCTTGCTCAAGAATTGAACAGAAAAGAAGTTCAAGAATTATCACACCATTTATCTGACAGAACTACATTTACAGAATTTTGAATCTTCAGAAGTTTCTTTCAGGATAAATTCCTTAGGTCAAAACAAGAGTTACCTGTTGTATTCTCAGATGAGAGAGGAAAAAAAAAGAAAAAGACACACGTAATTGAACTACTTCTGCCTTAATAAAGCAAATTAATTAACCTTTATCACCACATGTTACAACCTCTACTGCATGTAGGCACATAGCCCTGAAGAGACTTTGAACAGGAAGCAAGGGTAGTAATATTACTTACTCTCTATCACAACAGCACTGAGCACAAGTAGAAATAAATAGCTTACTACTAAATAACAAGGAAACAAATTATATGTACATGTGTGCATATATACATACAGACACAATATACTTTATATTTCACTCATTACAAAAAAAACCAAAAAACAAAACAAAAAAAAACTCCAAAACCAAGACTTGCTATTTTAGATCCAAGACAGGGATAAAGTCATTTCAAATCTACTCCTACTGAAACAGCCAGGATTTAGGGAGAAGTAGGTCAAGAACATTTCAAGTTTATAAAGAGGAAGTGGGTAAAGAACATTCACCTTTATCCTGAATACTAAAGTCTTCAAACAAGGCAAGGCTGAATCCACTAACCCACTGTGAGCAAAGAAGATTTAAAAAAAAAAAAAAAAAAGTCTAACTACAGAAGCTCACAAAGTAGAAGTCAGTTAATGCGACAAGAAATTTATTATCTTGTAATTATGCATCATAGCAGTCTCCATTTGAGGAGAGTTGCAGTTGTAGTTCCACTACAGTTTTCTTCAGTATCTTTTTAGCCTGCCTAAAATAAAAACATACATATCATTTGTTTACTTCTCCCAAGTTCATTTCTCTCTTGGAAGACACGTGCTGCTCTAGCTTCTCCTTCACAGAACCTTTCTAATATGACATAGCAAATATCAAACTTATAAACAAAACTTACTTAAAAAAAATAAATAAATAAAGCATATCTCAGACTATGGCCTGAGACTTTGTTTGCAGCTACGACGATACTGTTGGAGATGACAGAACAAGTTTTTAGCTAGCCATTCAGAGGTGCGGACAAGGAAGCCTGTGATAAAACATGTAAGACATTTTCCAAATTAGGGAATAGAATTTTCCCATTCCTAAAGTCCACACAGTTCAAAGCCATGGCCCAAAATATATTTAGATCTAAGCATAATTAAGCACCCAGTAGATCCACTGAAGACCCAAATACTTAATGCCAGGTATCAGTGTCTGAAGGAACAAGGTCTTAACTTCAGCTGCTGCTTCAAAGTAAACCTGAGCTGTTTAGGTTACTCTAAGTAGAGGAAAACAGAAAAGCACTGTGGGTTCATTCAAGCCTATTTGGAAAGAACATAAAAATCACCCAAACACTGAAGAAAGGTTTTTATATGTCTTTTTTTTTTAATCTCAAGTTGATATTGTCATACGCTTAATATCTATAACTCATTAAAAGCCAAGTAATAGCTGAATTACCTTCATAATGATCTCAGGAGGAATGCAGTGTGTTAGGAGTTCATAAAGCCGTCCACGAACCTCTAAAAGCCTGTTCGAAAGTCACCAAAAAAAATTAAACTGATTTGTGTGATGCTTTTGGTTTAATTCATATGCTACATATCTTATCATTTTGAATGGAAGGCCATAAGTTAAATATACTATAGCTATTRTGGTTTCAGTTAATCTAGAAGCTACAGAGCCACTAGTATCGGTCTCTGGCTTGCCCCCCTAATTCTTCTTCATCTCAAATTCTTACTGTTCATGCCCAAGAATTGTGAGAAGTTAGCACAAAAATGATTAAAGTCAACAGATCCATTTAAGTTGTTTTTCCATCCTCATTGTCTACAAGCACAGTCAGGATGATAACATGGCAGAAAACGATGCAATTGTCAATTCTCGACTTTTGGTATCAGGACGTCATCACAGGCTACAAGAATTTAATTTAAATACAGTAAATGACTCCTCATATATACAAAGAACAGGCTGAGATGAACTAATAAAGGGAGTTCTCCCACCATGCTAGAAAGAAAAAGAGATAGTGAAACAGAATCAAAAAAAAAAACTGCAAAACATGCCATATGGTCTAAAGAAGTGGCAGAGAAGCTGATAGCTCATAATTAGAGCAAAAGAGACCAAAAAGCCTTCAGATTTAACCACTGAACCTGAGGTAAACAAACATGTTGAAAGAGACTTAGAAGGGMCATCTACTTATGCTTAAGGCACTCCATTGTTGCCAAGACTTTTATCCAATTTAAACTTTCCTGCAATTTGAGCTCATTATTTCTGCATCTTCTGCACTATGGACATGAAAAAAGTTATTCCTTTCCTCTCCAAATCTCTCTCTATGCTTCTCATTCTGTTCCTTTTAGGTTAAATCTCATTCCTTCCATACAGGTCACATTCTCTAGAACTGCTTTTTGGCAGTCACCTCCAGATTCTCTCAGTTTGCCTAAGACATCTCAGTGCAACACTCAATCAGATATAGCATTTCAAGAGAAGCCTTACTAATGCTGTATAAACAGCAGAGACTTTCACCACTGTCATACAGGCTGTATGTCTAATCTTGCACAGAGAGCAAACTTGGTAGATTACAAATACATAACACTGTCTCATATTCAACTTGTATTCAACTAAAAACCTTAGTTTACTTTGTCAAACTCCTACTAATCAATTCTTCAACATGCATTTGATTCTTTGTATCAAAATACAACAATGATTTTTTTCCTAAGATTTCCCAAATTCTGAAAGCATTGTGAATTTCAGTCATCTTCCAACCTAACTGAAGTCCTACCTAGCTTTGTATCATGATAAATTATTTAAAAATGTTTTAATTCMCCACATAAATCAGTAATGAAAATATCAGGCTGAGTTAGCTCAGGGCAAGTGTATGAGGCACCCCAGATGCACTCTTCTACACTGACAACATGCCATTGGTAAATATTTTCCCAGTATAGCCTTTCAACCTGATTTTTATCCCCCATCCTCAAAGTASTTTTGTGTAGACCAAATCTCTTTCACTTGCTTATAAAAACAGCATGTGCAACAGTATTTAATATCTTAAATATATGTCTCTTGACATAGCATGGAATTCCAGATTTCCTGATCAGTACTTACAGCAAAGGGGGGGAAGGGAACACACATCACAAAACAGAGAAACACACAACCCCACTGATTATGCTCTAAAGGAGGACGTACTTGTTCTCTGACATAAGCTAATTGTATTAGTGCTTGAAGCTCATCCAGTCTCCTCTGGTAGCTTTAAAGCTCAGCTCTTTCGGCTGCAAAGTACCAGCCGAAAACTACAGGTAACTGAAGTAAAGATATTACGTTTTTAAATAGAACATTTTTTAGGCTCAAGAGTACTCCAAAATAACATAGTTCACAGGTTCACAGAAACAGGCAAATATATCCATATACCTCTGTGGTGTCTGTTGACTGACAATAGCATTTGCAGTTTCTCTCAAATATACCTCCCAGTCCATCTCAGGAATATCTTGATCAGGAGTGAAAGGATACCTACGTAAGAAGAAAACTGTCACCTTTTCTAGCAATGACTCACAGGTAAATTCATTTATCCATCCAAGAGTATGATCTGCATTAATTTTTAGTAGTGACTTACTGCTGTACTCTGCAGGACTCGCACATAAGCAATGCTTTCCGAAGATTCCTGCCAGACTTCTCTGCAAGCCTCTGAGCCAGTTCCTGAGGGAGAGTCAGGCCTTCCTTCTTACACACAGTGGACAGCACATGACAGATCTARACAGGAAACAGCACAGCAGTATAGCTAACATTCAGCAGACAGCTTGGCACCCACAGATTTTCCAGTTTAAAAACACTTCTGCACCAGAGATGGACTAGTCTGTCATGAGACGTGCTTGGTAAGTCAGCCACCACAAAGAAAAGTTAGGCCACTTTGTGCAAGTGAAATAATTCATTAGTCCACAGCAAGAAGGTATCTGGTAAAAAGTTTTAAAGAACTTTGTTTCACCTACATCTTCCGTGCTGGGAGCAGGCACTCGGATGGCCAGGCATCTGCTTTGAATAGGTGCAATAATTTTTGACATGGAATTGCAGCACAGGATCAACCTGCAGGTGGCCATGTACTTTTCCATTGTTCTTCGCAAAGCGTGCTGAGCATCTTTAGTGAGTTTGTCCACCTCTGTTAACAGTACCACTGAAAAACAGTTAAAAAAAGCACTTTTTAAAAGATCAAATCTCTCTAATAAAATGCATACTTTGATGTGTGAGAATACCAAAATGAACGATAAAATAAGCAAGAGGCAGCACAGTCCCACAGACAGGAAAACAGTAAGATTAAGATGACCTACATTCCTTTTTCACTGTATAATGGGCTGGTCCATTTCATTTAAGTACTCAGGTCTTCATAATGGTTCATTTAGCAGAACACCAGTTTCTTGACATTCTGCAGCCCACAACACTTTAGTGCCAAGAGAGAATCCAGGTATATAAGAAACTTTCACTCTGATAAAATCCCTTTAGAAAAGTTGTGCTAGTTAAGAAAGAAAAGCAAAAGAATTTATGGCGTAAGAACATATAAAGAAGCACGATTTCTTGAAGACTGCCCTCAATACATTTTATTTTTAGAAGCACATGTCTTAGTTTAACAAAGCAGATGTAGAAAGCTGTCTTGTTATGATGGTTGGGGGAGGGAGGAGAAGGTCCATGGTCCTTTCCATGGTCTTCTACAGGAGGCAAGGGGAGAGGTATTTAGTTACAGAATATGTGAAGCAGGTAACCTAACTAGCTATCTTCTGCAGGCTCCTCCACAGGCAGTTCAGAGATGGCTCATTTCAGTATTCTGCATTGCCAATTAAGAACAATCTGAAGGAACAAGTCAGTCCATTGCTTTTCTCCCATTTCTCTTCTGGTTATATTTGCAGCCTAAAGGGGGTTAGTCAACTTATCAGACACTTCAAGAAGGTGCATGGTATGACTACAGCTGTAGGCATATATACTTCAATATCTGGTAGAACCCAAAGACAGTCTAGCAACTTCAATGAAATGTAGTATTTCCTGAAAACTGAGGAAAATAAAATGAAGTACCAAATCCAAGACAACCTTCAAATAATTTTCTTTCTCTCCTTCAAGCTCTTGTAAAGTAGCTCTAGTTTTGCTTTCATTTTAGCCATGGCAAAAAAAAAGTTGTAACAGCATGTGTCTTGGAAAACCTGAAGAACACTGCCTTCATTTTCTTACCCAGTTTCCTTCTCTATGTTATAAATAAAATGCTTCTGAACTTTCTGCTGAAAGTCATCATCCCCAAAATCCCTACAAATGGACAACTAACACCTGCTTACACATTCACTATAAGATTATTATGGTTATTATTAAGCCTCAGTATCTTGCAAGTGAAATATTACCATAGCTCACTAAACCTAGTTACATTGCATTTCAGAGGAAGGCCTGGAAAGGGAGAGCAGGAATCTAATCTCCCCATCCCCAGCCATACTCATTCAACTACATCCAGTYTTCCTAAGAAACCAATGCGAGAGACTGATACAGAGTACTTAACCTCTCAAAATATTTCCACAGCAGCTGCACACCACTGCAAGAAGTGGTTTAGTTTGGGAAAGTTCATACGTGCCCATAAAGTATGACACATAAGCACAAATACCACAAAGAAGCAACTGAAATCACTGAAATGCACCAGTATCTATCTTCTTCAGTATTTTGATTGGCTTTAACTATTTTTACTCACCTTTAAAATCTCTTTGAGTACTTGTCTCAAGCTGTTGGGATTGTGCTACTGTCTTCAAAAGCTCCTGGATTACTACACGGTCATTGTTTCCAGCGTCACTGTACAATGAGTTTAAATAAAATTTGTTTTAAAGTTGCTTTACATTGTATATAAAATGCACCCACCTAAGCAGCCCCTTAGTTAACTAAAACAAAAATGACAAAATAATTCAGAAGTTGAGGGTAGATTTCACCCATCTTCCACACACATAAGTTGTTCAAGTTTACCTTCATACGATTAAAAAAAAAAACAAAAAAAAACACATCCTCATATCTTATGCCAACACAGAAGGACTAACAGCACAGTGCTGGGAAGCAATGAAATAACCACAGTAAACTGTTTTATTAACTGTTTAAAATAAACTCTAGCTTTTTAGTATGAAGTAAGATCATTCAAAATATGTCACCTGCAATTTGGGCAAAGACAGTTACCAGGAACATTTTTGCCAGACACTTAAAAGGATCCTGGCTGGGATGTAATTAACCAAACAGTAGGATGTCTGACTCACTAAATGGATGGACGTAAASGTACAGGGGTTTTTAGTTTTTGGGTTTCTTTCCTCCTTTAACTAGCTATCTTACTATGAACAGCCTGTAGGCTTAATGTAAACTTGAATGGCAGACACAAAGTTATCAAAAATTATTAGTGAAAGACTGATACCAAGGTGCTATTACAACACAGATGACTGATTTGTTTYAGMMTCTTMKAAGAKKCTRAAAATCATTGAATAATACTASGASATCTCATTCCTTCCTCTACTCCTTACAGTATCACTGCACARCTTCTCAGTCCTCAGGTTAATAGCTAAATCAACTTGGCTCAGGTTTGACAACCAATGACACTAAATCACAAGTTAGATTACTGAAGGCGGGGGGGGAGGGGGAGAACAGCATTTAGCTTCCCCAGACTACAGCCTTCGGAGGCAGCAGTAGCTCTGCAACATTTCACTGGCAAGCAAATGASAAAGGCATTTGGCTGTCTTGCTCAAGTCACCACTTGACCAGACCTTCCCCATGCTTGACAAGGGGAAGGCAGCAGAGCAGGCAGAAGCATCTTATTAGTTCAATAGCCCACAACCTGCTGTACAGACTATGCTGGGACTGAGTAGATGCTGCAGTCTGAGTGATCTGTCTTCCAGCAAAGAGAGAAGTAGTGATTAGAGCAAAAAATGCTGGTTCTGCTTATGAATTAGGACAGCTTTTAGAAACAGGGTTTTAAGTGACTAAACTACAGCTTCTAGCATTTAAAGATACAGGTTTCCTTGTAGTAATAGAACACCCAGGGTTGTAATTTGACAGTGAAAGAGCAGACTACCCCTTATATTATGCAACTGCATCGAACATTCTAGGAAAACAGTAAAGAGAATTACATACAAATACGTTTATTTTTTGTTGTTCCCTACTCTCTTGCTAACCACTTATCCAAGAAAACCTATTCTAAAATATTACCTAGGCAAATCAAGTAACCAGCAGGTAATGCCCCAGAACTCAGATGAACAGTGTGGAGGAAAGAGTTTTATCTAATAAAGTACTATAATAGTTTTAATATCTGCAGAGTCCTATTCCTTCCCAGAAGTTAATTTCCTTTCCCTGTTAGCCATTTACTATATTCAACGTTACTCAAGATGTACTGTTTGATTTCACAATACTATAATTCAATCAGAATTCACAGACCATACTGATAAACAATATCGTAACACAGACAAGTTCACTGTCTGGTCACACACACACACGAAAACAGTTGGATCACTCAACGCCTGTGAATCAACATACTAATTCTTAATCAGAACTCAGTAATATATTTTATGCAGTAACTGAAATAGCAATTCTATACTTTTAGGCATTTACATTTAAAGATATAGTTATTTTATATATTTCAAGCTACAAGTACTCTATATAGAGTATTAGAAGACAAGGTTATCAGAGCAGAAAACTGAGTTGTCACCAAAATTAGATATCTAAAGGGCACATTACCAGTAAAGAAGTCTCAAGCTTTATTTGTTTAGGGCCATATTAAAATACCAACAGATATGCACTAATCAGTATAGACATCAACAGAAATAGTTTTTGAAGAAGACACGGTACATGAGAAYAGCTGCTAAAATGCACAGAGTAACATGAGAAAAAAACCACTAACAATAAGCACAAAGCTAAAAGTTACTTCAGGATATACATTACTGTCTTGTAAATGCAACTCAGGCAAAGCCAACATAAACAAAGTCTACCACTGTAGAATGACAGGTACTCTCATGTGATTTAAAGTAATGTGAAAGGGTTTCAGGTAAATTCTTGTACTTGAGTCAGAAAACTATCACCAGCAATTTTAAACTGTCAAGCTGTAACAGCTTGACACTTATATCAACRTCTGCCCTCCCTCATAACAGGATTTCCAGCATTTGGGGGAGAGTGGGAAGCGCTCTTGTGCTCAAGACTCTTTATATGAAAACGGTCACAGGTTATTTCCAAGTCATTTTATTTTTTCAGTTGTTAGAGAAGAAATAATTTGAGGTTCTTGGTTCAAATAAAGGTTTTCAATTTCAACTTAAATGGCTGAATTTAGGAATCCATAATTGTTTCTGATATCCAGTCCTCACCAACTGCATGCTTATGTGGCTACTTAAACAGATCATTACTCTATTTAGTATATAGAAATCCAATTTTCATTCACCTGAAGTTGCTCAATTAAAAATCCCCTCCCTGCCTTAATTTGCAGCCCAAATTTGGAAATTCTATCTAATTTGTTCAAGCAAGAATTTGTGCAATCGGGCCTTTATAAACCTGACTTGAAATTAGTTAAAATGTAACTAATGGCATAAATTCAAGTTAGGACATTTTTACTCTACACTTACCTTGGGTTTACTTCAAGGTGATAGTTACTTGCAATGGTGCTAATTTCAATTTTCTTTTTAGAAGGTGCCTATGTAGGAAGTAAGTATATAGGATTTCAGAAAAAGTGTGCTAAAAGTCAGAAGCAAAAATTGATCTTAAGGATTATAACTGCCTAGGAAGCAGGCAAGTCAGCAGTTTTCACAAAGCAGACAATCACTGAGATACTGAGAAAAGAAATACCAATGCATCATCCAGCCTTTAAAATAATAATAGTAACTATTATGATATATTGGTAATACATATTGCTTATCGCAATGTACTCCAGTCATCATTACAGAGTTTTGTACTTCATAATYGTATTTTTGGAATCATTGAAAAGGACCAACCTTTCTGTCTTAGAGGAAAAAGCATGCAGACAAGTTTTTGTTTCCAATAATACACTTTCCCTTGCAAGCCTGAAGAGGCTGTCTACTTTGCTTGGCAAAGGACTACAAGTCTATACTCGATTAAAGGAAAACAACATTCATGCCACCTCTGAATTTTGGTCTGAWCAGATAAATATTTCCAGCCCAAATATTATGTTCATTCCATAGCTGACAATTAAAAAATAAGCATTAGATGGCCTATGAACAGCAACTGAGAATTTCTTGCTGGTTAAGCCTTCCACAATACCAATTTTGAGTGGAAGATATATCCCTTTTAATAACAAGTTCCACCTGCCTTGATCTTAACCATTTAATTAAGTTAGGTTTTCTCTTAATGTTGATGTTGTCACTATGGGAATGAATAAACAAATTATAACTTGTATATGATAGAAAAACAAGGATTATCTTCATAGACAAAAGAAACTCTATTAATTGAGAGCTAATCTATTATGCATGCTATTGTCCAAACCAGCCAAAAGAACCACATGGACCTAAGGAACAAGAATATCTGGCAGAAGTATTTGTTCAAATAACCAAACCTGTCTGATTAATTGCATAAATGACCTTGAAGATACTGAACATGAAGTACCACCATATTTATTTGTGTTAAAAAAATCCACATGCTTCACAATAGAAATACATTAGCATATGCTTTAGGTCAAGAGGAGATGTTACCGTTATACTCTGATGTTCAATCCTCAGTTTTTCCACACCTGCACCATATAATTCCCTTAGCAAACACATTATTCTGGTCTTTTTTCCAGCTCCTGATGGTCCATACACGAGCAGATGAGGGAAGTCACCACACTGAACCTGAACACAAAGCAAGCTTAGTTACAACAATGTTGTCCATATGTTGTAACACAATATTCATCTCTGGCTCAATACTTGCTTTCTCACCCAAGTTTACATGAAGCTAACTCATTTTACCCAAACMAAGCATGCCACCAGAGTGCCAGCTGCAACAAACACACTGTAAAAGGCACAAAACAAAGTTTAAACTAGAAGAAAAAAACTGCTCTTTCAGTTACAAGTCCTCAGTTTAGGTAAACAAGTAATAGGCGACACATATTTAAACCAAATTACAAGTTTACTTCAGGAAAGGCTAAATAAAAGCTGGAAAATGTTTGACTAGACCCTGCAAGCAGAGTTTACGCTAGTCAGAGATAACAAAAAATCAGATAAACTGAGTGTGCATCCACGTCCTGAAGAGGAGCCAGCACACCTTGGGAGGGGGGGCATAAGATCCAAGCAATTCCAAAGTCCCGAATTCTATTCCCAGCGGTTCACCGCAAGTCACCCCCTCCCCGTGAGTGAACAAGCGCCTCCTGCTCCCTGAGACACCGGGCGTGCTCAGCTTAACCAGCGCGAAGCGCAAGATGCGCTTCAACCCGGGGGGGGGGGGGGAAGAGGGGGGGAGAACAGCCGGTGATCTCCCTGCGCCCTTTTCCTTCGCAAAAGGGCGCGCGAGGCCTCCCGAGGAAGAGGAGGCTCTCCGGGAGCCGAGGGAAGGCTCCCGCCTGCCAACCGCGCTGCAGAGCTCTAGGGGCCGCGGGGCGGAGCAGGCCCCGACCGGGCCGGGCGTGGGGAGCGGGGAAAGGGGCACAGGCCGCAGCGGCGGCGCGCAGGGCCCGCCGGGCAGGGACGGGGCGCAGCAGGGAGCCGGGGGGCGCGGCGGGCGGCCCCTCACCAGGTTGCGGAGCTGCGCGGCCTGCTCGCGGTGGTAGTCCAGCCGGCCGAGGGAGCCGGGCCGGTACTTGTCCGCCCACAGGCTCATGGCGGTTGAAAAGCGCGCGCGCGCCGCCCGCCCGCCGCAGCTCCGGTGCGCGCGCGCGCGCGCAGGCCCCGCCGCGGAGCCCGCGGCTCCTGTACGGCGGCGGCCTAGGGACAAACCTCAGCGGCGCGCGCGGGGAGCGGAACCGCGCTACGCCCCTCCCGCGCAGGGCCCCGAGCTGCCCTAACGGCCGCCCGCGCCTGCGCGGCCCCCCGGCGCTCTTATTTATTTGTCGGCTTATTCACTCATTTGTAAATGACGGAAGGGCCCCATGAGGTCTGCGCCCGTGAAGCGCTGCAGCATGCAGCTTACAGAAGTGATGGCGCTCGCTCACATCACCTCCTCGCAGCAAGCCCGTTATTTTCACCAACCACATGCAGCTGTTTCCTACGAATGGCGGGGAGCGGGGCACAGCAGCCAGCGCCGGGAGCCTGGACATGCCAGGCCAGGGCAGGACATGCCGCCGCGCAGCCGCCGGCAGGTGCGCGGGACGAGGCCCGGGCGAGCCCCGGCAGCGCCCTGCGGCRGGCCAGGAGCCTGAGCTGGGGCGAAGGGAGCGGAGGAGTCGGGCAAAAAAAGCCGCCTGCCGGGGTACCTGATCATCCCCGGCTGCCTGTGACCGGTTCATCAGCCTCTCGACCGGTGCAGGCGGCCGGCGGAAGGAGGCCGGTTTCCTGTGTCGGGAGAGCACAGGGCCTTGGGGATTCTTTGTCTCCTGGCAGTCCCAGAGTTGCAGCTCCGTTGTGGGTCAGTGGGTTGCCCATAACCTGTGTTTCGCACTGTGAATTTGCAAGCCCCCGTCTGTGTGTGTGGCCCTATTAGAAACAGAGTGTGCGTTTCGTGGAGAGAATTATTTTGATGCGTTGTGTGGTAACACAAATGGAGCATCGTGCATAGATGATGACATTGAAAATACAAGACATTTCTAAGAGTAGTAATGCGTAGGTAGACACATAAAGAGGCTGATATGTCAGTAATTTTAATTTTTTTTTTTGAAAAATATGCATTTGGATAAAAGATTTATTTGGCTAATTGTATTGTGTTTGCTCTGTGTCCACATTTATTTACACRCTCAGCTATAATGCAGGTAACAGCTTCATTAACATAGCCATCCAAGTTTCTCTTAAAGGTCACATAAACCTAGTGGGGGCAGACAGAGAACACATCAACTAGTAACATGCTATCTGTTTATCTCAAATAGTTATGTTACTTGCTGTCATATGCATTCATGAATTAGTGAATTCACCCTGGTCTGCTTGTCAGCACTGTCCTTACACGTTTGAGAAAGCTGTTGCAGCAGTTATCTTGCACAGTGCTTACCTTTGAGTCCCTTTGTTCTACTCAGCRCCACAGAAAGTGGCTATTTTGTTGCTGCCTTTTCTACATGTAAAATTTGTATGTACAGTGATCCTTATGTGTGGCTGCTGTCTCCTCTCAGCACCAGAGTCATCTCTGGATTTCACCACGAATGCTTACTTTCCTTTGTCTTTGGTTAGTTATATTTCTGACCAACTTTTCAAGCTTTTCCAGGTCCTTTGTTGATTAACCTGACTAATAATATCTAAGTGATGTGCTGCTCTTCTTGTGGCTGTCAATGTCATGCTAAACTCAGCTGCAGCCTTTGTGGTTATGCCTTATCAGGAATGTCATTTACAACATCATCATGAATCTGCTTTGTTGTTCCAGTCCCAGAGACACTGTTTTTACTAATTCATGTTACCTTCCGGGTAGTGCTTTGACAGGTTCTCCAGGCTTTAGAAAGTACCAATGAAAACAAGTTCTTTGCAGATGAGGTTAAACAGGTAGGACTCAGTCCAGAAGACTGTTARACGCTTTCAGCTCCCAATGAAATCAAGGAGAAATGAAGACGTGTAGCATCTCTGAAAGGACCCTAAGCTCTTTGCATTTTTAAGACATCAGTAAATTTTCAGGAGTCCTAAGGAGAAAAGGTTGACAGTTTTGCCGTAKCTCAGCAAACCTGTTAAGTACAGGCTTAAATTTAAGCTTTCAGTTAAGTTGTTCTTTGCTGTAAAAAGTAATTAAACAGATGAGCAATTTTAATTCGTTAAATAAAAATCTTACTACTTTGAAACCCAGGACTRCATGAAGCATTGCAGTTGTGATACTGTTTATCTGATTAAAATGCTCTAGGAAGCTTTGATTTCCTACTTCATTTGTTTTTTTTTTTTTTTACTTCAGCATAATTCTAAACAAAAAGGAATAAATATGGAAAATGGAATGGTTTGGCCAAGTGCATTGCAAAAACTTTAATAGGAATAATACAGGGGAAYACAGCAATTTCAATTACAGTCACAATTCACTGAAATATAAGGCCTGTTAAAGTATGTTTTCACTTGTTTTGTTCAGTCCAGCAGAAAGTTCAAAAGGTAAAATGTCTTCTCTGCATGAATAAACTGGAGAATGTATCTGAAAATAGAGATTTTAATTACAWATGACAGACATAGTGTCTTACTACCAATAGTCATGCTCTTAGAAAGTGACACAATGTCAGGCACTATAAGAGAAACTCCATCATATACTCAAATTAAAATAAGATTACAAAATCTAGAGCCAGTGTTTAAATATTTAGCCTGTAAACAGTTTTAAACCAATCATTGAAGCAGTGTTAGAAAAAATTAGAGCATTATTACTCTGACCACCTAAATATCTACAGCATGATTGCTGTTATCAGTCCAACTAGCCATTATTAGCAAGTTCAAATACCACTTTGCTGTTCAACAAACTTATATTTTTCAGATAGAAAACTATTTGGCATCTTTTGATCCTTCAGGCTGCTGAGCTGAACAAGATGGATTTTCTTTTCAGTTTCAAATATTTTAGTAGATTATTGCCACTCTGTTGGCTGTCACTCTAGGTTATATCACCCTGTCCCCATCAGGGTGCCTATATTGCTGCAAGTGAATTGTAGCATGTCAAGATTAATACTAGATCACTAATTACAATGAAAAAGAGGACCATAATAAAGCAACATCTGTTTTATTGGTGACATGCTGATGTCATGCAGATTGAGTGTGACAGTGAAGAGAACAACATTAATAGTGATAGCCAAAGAAAAATCTAAACCAACAACAAGTATATCCCGTATAGACTGGCAGCACTGAAGAAGCTTCTTCTCTGTGAAAGCTGTAAAACCAAGAAATCCTACTTCTTTGGTACACTTCCTGGGTTATCTTACAATCCTTCATTTGATCTGGAAAAGTAAAGTAACAAAAATAACACTGAAGTTTTCCATGTCAGGGTGAGGCAAGCTAGAAAGGTACCAGAAGGCCTAATTTTCACGATCACTAGAAGAAGTGTTCTGGAAAAGTATAAGAGAGATTGTTTGATAGAAGCACACATCCTGCCCAACATTCGTTTCTGCAAAAGGTTTTGTATATCAATCTACCTGGAAAGAAATAATTGTATTTTTTATATATATATATATATGTATATTTTCATACATTCAGGACAAATGGTAATTTTATAAAATGTTCTGTTTTGATCGGTACTTCTTCATGATCCAGGTCCTGTTAGTAAAGGTCAGCCACTGCTCAGCTTCCCCAGTCTCCAGTGTGCCAGGAGAATAGAAGAGATGGGATATACTTTGCTGTACTTAGCTCTCTATGGCCTCAATTGTGTGTAGCTGCGCAAAGCTAATACCTTTTTTTCTACCAACAGGGATTGTCAAACTATTCATTTACACAGGATTTACTGCAGCAGTTAATCACAATAGAGTGAGAATTTAAATCTTTAAAAAATATTTCAGACATAAATTCAAACATCCTTTCTGGAACACAGAGTTACAGATTCTTTCTTCAGACAAACTATAGTTATGTTGAATACATGCTTATTTTTTACTAATGTTTTTAATAAAAAATACAGGCTACGTTCATTCTTGATTTAGATCATTCCCTCTGGGATTTACAAGATCGCTGACTAGAAGATATAACTATGCTCTTCTGTTTCCTTCAGCTTGCATTTTGTAATAATAGAGGAACTGGAACAAAGGAAGCTCTGTCCACTTAGGATTGCAGATTTGAATTTATATGTATTCTAGAACAGTCTCATTAGATTAAGAGATGTTAAACATTCTTTTCTGGATGTATCTTAAATAAGATTCAGAAGCTTTGGTGTGGAAACTAACTAAGCAGCTCTTTAATTTGGAGAATYGCATTCTCTCAGATATTTAAACTTWTGAACAAATATTGCTGCTTGACCTGCAATTAGGAATAATTTTGTGAAAATGTTGACACTGGACAACTTTTATCTGCTTCTGGGCAAAGATGGATATGGATGACAAAGGACTTTTAATTATTTTGGGAGGTGGAGATCTTTGCTTCCATTCTTACCAGTACTTGAACTAGAAATTTCATTGTTGACTTGAGTTCCATTTCCAGTGAAAAATTCATCAAAACTAGCACATTTTTGCAGACAGTTAAGTGAATCATCAGGAAGGAAGTTACATCAAACAATTCCTATCTAGTTCTGCCTGTAGTATTCTAAATTATATGGCTCAGGTAATAAGCGTGTTTTGGATTTTTAAGATCTGATAACTTTTTTTAAAAACCTTTCTTCCAGATAATAAATGCACAGCTTCTTCAGGTTGATAGAATATTAACAAATGGAATACAGACATCTCTGATCTTGATGTATTTTCCAAGGTGACAATAAATGTAGGACGCAAAAATGAGATTTGCATTGCATTTCTATGAAGAAAGTTCCTCTAATCTGATTTTTCCAAAYTTATATCTATGTTGTGCAATTGGCAGAATATATTGGTTGTCCCTAATCATAGTTTCCATACACTTAATGAAATGGGAAGATTTTATAGCTTGTAGTATGTTTTAAAAAACCACTAACTTTTCAGAATTTGACTATCATAATTCTATCTAGCTCCCATAAAATTTTACTCTTCTTATAGATATCCAATTWTCTGTATTAGATTTCTTTTTAGGGTCCACAACAGTCTTTTTCCTGTCTCCTAATTTGTCTTTTCCTTGCGGAGTGATTACATTTTTGTTGAATCAACAGATATACAGAAGATTCTGAATTTCCAAGATTTCTCCCAAGACTCTTCATTTTCAGAAAGAGCTTTCATCTAAAGTCCAACGCCAGTTTTAGGAAAGTTTGCTAATCTTTCTAGTTTTGACATTTTACTCACCATGTTAACTAACTGGGGCCCAAATCCTGCTCGTATTTAAGTAGATGCAATCTCTGCTTAATGAGATGAGAGCAATTCTCTGTAATCTACATGAAAAGTAACACAGGATATATGGCTGACAGCAATTTGTACTTAACTTTCCTTTTCAGTTAAAAGTAGTTTATTCTCATACTATCTATGAAAACATGTGTTTCTGTTACAATCAAATATCTAATAACAAAACATACTACATCATGCTATATGCTACAATTTTAAAATTAAAGGTATATACAAAGTAAGTGTATACTTCCTGTTTTTATGCATTAAAAAGTCCAATACCTATTGACAAAAGAAAACTGGAAAAAAAATATAATTTGAAAGATGTTTACCACAAATTTGTCTACCTTTAGTAACACTATACTTGTGCTCATAACACTATTACATAACTGTGATCTTGGAAAATTACTTGAGATACATACTCTGAAAAGCTATTAGTATTGATATGTCTTCATGCAGCTAGARTACTATTGATGTGAATTGGACCGAACCACAATCCCAGAGCTCCTTGTGCTGAAAATCTATACTAGTTGAGATTAGGTAACTGAGGTCCCGTTCTATGTTACGGCTCTATAGTGATGAAACTCTGCTGCTTTTTTATTGTCAGACAAAAAAGGAAACCTATGTCACAGGCCATCTGGTTGTTCCTCTGGTTCTTATCTTAAGCAAGCTCACTTTAAAATTAGTGGGTTTGGTTAAAATAGTAAATTTTTTACTCCAGCAAAAAGCATTAAATGTATCTTTAGGAACAGAATGCTATGCTTGTTGAAATGAAGGAAAAGTTATCAAGAGCAACTTCTGTCATTAGACATAATAGATTAAGTAATTATTTTGCCTTATTTCTCTTCATTTTCTTATACTTCACCTTCTCTAGGTATCCATCTGAATTTACTGTTTCRTACAATGAAATAAAGAATTCATCTTCAAATGTGCAAAGAGCCTCTTTTTTAACTTTAATTCATATGAATAATTTGCTGTATTCATAGCAAAGGTTTTCTCTGTTTCATTTCATCTTAGGTGTCTATCTTCAGGAAAAAATCAACTTACATTGTTAGGATATGCAGGCTTTGAAAAACCGTTAAGTTCATCCTTCAGCTATACAGCTGTTAAAATTTATGGATTTTTTTCTAGCTGCATGTATGCGAAAAGCACCATGTTTTGGGATTGAAAAACAAGAAAAGCTTGTGCATGGGCTAGCACTTTGTGATATTTTAAAATGATCTAAGTAGCGGCTGCCATGCCTCTGTCTTTCCCCTCCTGTAAGTTTCTACCCTATATACTTTTCTGTTAGTGTGCTTCTCTAACTCCATGAAAAGCTAGTTTAACAAGCTTAATGGGCAATAAAAGGAATAATTTTCCAACAGCCTAGGTACCTGGGATTCCTGGTGTAGAGCAAGCTGAGTGTAATGGTTAGCAAGACCCCAACTGGGGCAACTTCAGTTAATTTAAAAGCTTGAGGAGCCACATGGTCAAAATAATGTGTTGGTGTTATTTGTGCTCTCCTGTCCTTAACTTTATTTCATTCTTGTGTATAGGCCCAAGACTACCCTTGGTAGTATGGTAAATGGCCGCTGGTTCATGGGTTCTCATCTGGATGATGAGTGACCTCCTTGTTTCTAATCTTCTTTCTAAACTCTTCATTAAGGCAACTGTTTACAAGGATCTCGCAGCTACGGGTAGCATTCAAACTGCATATGCATAGAATGTCCTTTTTAAATCCTCCTACAAAAATTTGCCTTCTGGAACCTGTTTTTTCTTCTATTTTTTTCTCTGCACTTACAGACTCTAGGTTTCCTTAAAGCAATTTGTAATCTCCTTGTATAGTGGCTAGTTAGAATTCTTTGTGGCCAGTACATAAGCTAACAAGCTTTATAGGAAAGAGCTAAAGAGGGAGAGAGTAAGATCTGCATGTCTTATTTCTTGTTTGTCAGCACACCTTTTTGGACCAGGCAGATCACTTCCACTTGAGTATTGGTTAGAATGGGCCATAATTGTGCCAAGAAGTTTATTCACTGTTGGGGAGCACGATGATCAATGGTCCACTGCTGACATGCACTGCTTGGACTTTTTTGCTTAGTGATACAAACAAACATGATTCCTATATGACTTTCCAGTCCTAGCCTCAGTGTTTGCTGCCCAGTGATGCTGACTGTCTCCTGTAAAATCTTAAGTGACATAGAGAAGAAGCATAAGAGACTGACTGCTTATGATGCTTATGGAAACTAARGGGCATGAACTGAAAGTAGCACTCAACAGGTTCAAAACAAGGAAAAGAAGGTTCTTCACTGAAGGTATAGTCACATCGCWGAAGTCCTTGTCACAGGACACTCTGGATGCTAAAAGTTCACATGAGTTCAGGAAGGAGGCTGCATGAATTCACAGAAGAAAACTGTAAGGTTTTGGTAAATAATAGAAACTATCTCTGTCTCAGATAGCCCCTAGAAGAGAATTCTTGTAGGCTGGGAGAATGTCCAGGGAAATTACCACACTGTTTTTCCACTCTGTGCATCTTCTTTGACTGCTTTTAGAGACAGCATTCTGAGCTAGATCTGTCTGATCCAGTTGCTGTATTCTCCCACATTTATCTTCAGCCTCATCTCYGTCACCACGCATATGTCTAACGAACTCAGAAAGAAACAGTGTCTGTCTGCTGCTTGGACTACTGTTTTTGTTTTATTTTGTTTTTGTTTTGTTTTTGCCATGGTTTTATGAGGTTATTTGGTTCAGATAGGATCAAGTTCTCTGCGTTTTTTCACAATCTGTAGACCTAGGCCCTTTTGTCATAGTATGCTTCCTGCTTAGCTTAGTAAGCTCTTAATTAACTTCTGTATCTTATCTGTTGTTCTTCCACTTAGGCCATAGCAGACTATTCCTTCTAGAAAACACAAATTTGGCTTTTTAGGCCATTAGTGCCTCTGCTGGGAAATTATCCCCCCAAAAAAGCTAGTGTGATGCTTTAACATTTCCAGGCAATAAAACCTTCCTTTTTCTTGTACCTTTGTTGTCAGCACCTTGTTTATCTTTTCCAGCAACTCTGCCTTTCTGCTGTTTTGTTGGTAAACAATGGAAGAAGTCTTGAGACTATTTGTGTTCTGCAGCAGTGTACAGTGTCTGAGCTTAATATGTCAGATGTATCTTGCCTTTCCAAATTCAGTTTTGTTAGTACATTTTACCTGTATGTCCTTCAGTTGGCCAATATTCTAGAAAATAGAGCAGTAATTTACTATGACATGACTTTCCCTATTAAAAATGAGTKCATCTGTTCACTCAGCTATAGCTTCCTCAGCACCCTCCAGTAGCAAAGTAATTAGAGTTCTGATTGCAACCTGCTAATGACATCTTCCCTAAGTATCTCCCAATCTAATTTTAAATGCAACATAAGAAATGGAGTTAATAAACAGCAAGGAGAGAACATGATAAGGATAAATGAGTTAYAGCAATACCACATATGAACATTATTTAAGCATTGATACAAGGGTAATATTACTTACAAGCTTCTGTAGGCCTTGCAGGAGAACTAAATGTTAGAACAAGGATCRTAAATGATCCAGGAAGGCTTTTCGTGAGGCAACATGCAAGAAAATAAAAACATAGATGTGGGAGTACATCCAAGGCTATCTTGCATAATGTAGCATTACCTAACCTAACTGAAGATATAAACAGAAAATTATTTGYAACAAGCCTTAATAGGCTTGTTACTTCTAGGGAGTACATTTCCTAAGAATTCTGGTTTTCAGTGGTTATCAATTGATTGATAATTGATTAATTATCTGGTTATCAGTGATTCTTATAAATAATTCAGAGACACCCACCCCTGATTCACACCATACATGCTGGTTTCAGTAGGCATCTGATAAGCTTTACTAYACAGCCACTTGTACATGTGTGAGCCCCATACTGTATTAATAGTTGAAGAACTCCCTAAGAATTAATATATGTAAGTTTAAAAGATCATATTGTTGAAGTTTTTTTGTACTAGGACACTTCTCACAGTGAAGGAAATGGCTTTTTGTTTTCCATAGGTTCAGGATTTTGTTTGTAATGCACAAGAGAAGTWCAATGATATCCCACTTTGATTTACTAGATTTAAAAACCTTATTAACTTTAAAATAGATGTTAGTAGTGTAGTGGAATATTCATTCTCAGCCCTTCAACTCTCCAGTTAAAAGATACTGGCTTTTACAGAAGCACTTGTAGATAAAGTTCCACTGTTCTCCYTTTCCCTCTTTTTCTTTTCTTTTTTTTTAATCAACTTCAGTTTGTCGTTGAGCACAATATGGTGCAAGTCTTTGACATCATTCATCGATATAATACCCCTACTTTCTGTTTCCCTATTGTATGTTTTAGAGTCAAATACATTATTTCAGAATAAAGGGATTGTCCTAAATATGCTTGTTTGCAACAATCAAATACTAYAGATTATTTTTTATGTATAGCTAATTACTACTTACTATATTTATAAGCTAAAGCAGTAATAGGGCTATTTGAATCTTATGACTCAAAGAGTAAGCAATTGCCTGTAAAGGTCAGAAAGAATGTCTTTCTTCACATGCAGAAGTTGATAAATAGGTGGGTGATTAAGAGCAGTGGTTTTTCTTCATCCTGCAATAATCAGGAACTGATCAAAGACTGAAATAGGATTTGATCTATTGTCTACCATTGTCATACCATTGTCTAATTTAGAATTCCACCTCCTTTAAACCTGCTAGTTATTCTGTAGGTAACTAAAAAACACACAAAGCATGATAGGATAAAGTTAGCCTGCAATTTGTTTAGGCATCTCTGTGCTAGGATTGCCAACGAGGAGGCCACTTGCAGTGATTAGCCGTAGTTTATACTTCGTCAGCATTGCAAAAATTCCTTACAAGGTTACATAAAAGCATTCTGAAGTTATGCAGCAGGAGGTAACTGTTAGGGAAGTAATAAGGGTTATTTTTACTATTTAAAGTAATTTAAAGCAGTTCTTTGGCTCTTTCTTCCTTTTCAAAGTTTGTTCCATTTAAAAGTTGCTTTATCCTTGTTCTAGCTGAATGTCATCTTTCATTTTTACATGTCATATAAGGATGTTTTGAATTTTAAAACCTTTCCATTAACAATGTGCAGCCTTAGAAACCTTGTTGCTATAGTCAAATACTCAATTTCAGAAAAGAGTTTGCCATATCAATTCAGTGAAATAGCAGCCTGTGGAACCTTTTAGTATTGCTCTTTAAAGCTTCTTGAAAAACACACAGAAAATGGTCCCTCAGAAAAATGACTCAGAAAATCAACAATGTAGCTTTTTTCAGCTGTTATGTTTTGTATTGCGTGATATGGCTTTCTCCCGATCCCACTTAGTCACCTGTGTTATATAGTGGTTCATCTGGAGTATGATTTTTCAATATATTTGATAAACTGTGTCTATCTTCAATGGAAAAAAGTTTCTTTGTTAAGTAAAATTCCCATTGATTTTACTGGGAACAGTAGATGGCTTTGAAAAATTTGACTAGGACCAGAGAGCAAAGAGAAAATACAGAGATATTCGTGGGAGATTTTTTCCACTTTTTCTCCCACCAGTCTTCATCCCAATCCTCTTTGCTCTTATCCCAGGATATAAATTCTGTAGGCTAACTATAATGCTTTCTGCTGCTTCTTCTGGGAGGTGTTTGTTATATACAGAGGAAGATCCTTAGCCCCTTTTGGATTCTCCAGCCTGAGAAGGTTCCATAATTCCCAGTCTGGGCAATTCTTGAATCGATAAATCCCAAACCCTGCTTTTGGAAACCACACTGATTTCAGTGTCTGCAAAGTCTTTGAACAACAGGAAAAGAAACTGGATTTTAGGCTGAATGAAATATCGGTTGGTAATGTAATTTTGAAAACTGCTGATATGTACAGTCTCAGGACAAATTAAAACCTCAGCAGGAGTAATACCATGCTGTGTGAATAGATTGCAATTGATGCTTCTATTTTTTGCTGTAATCATTTGAGGGCCCCAGGAGAGTATATACCAAACTCTTAAGGAAAGTGCATTTTTAAGTCCTGTAAGCTGTGTCATAAACTAGTGTTTTGAACAGCACAGAGATATGAAAAAGAAAAATGACACTGCATGAGTCTCTGGATGAGAAACCCAAATTAACTCCTTCTACTATAGCTGTTGCTACTCACATATTCGCAGGTTGGTTTTCATTTAAAAATAATCTAAAATGTGTTTTATTTTTTAAATGATGTTGTGGAGTCTCCTTCTCTGGAGATATTCAAAGCCTGCCTGTCTACCATGCTCTAGGTGACCCTGCTTGAGCAAGGGGATTGGACTAGATGATCTCCAAAGGTCCCTTCCAACCTTACCTATTCTGTGAAATGAAATTATTGCCCATAAAAACCTCTGAAAGCGGATGTTTTCTCATCATGGCCAACACAAGAATAACATGCAGCACAAGCAGCTTCCTCCTGTGGCATGATTCAAAAGGTAACAAAAATTAAAGTACCAGCCTATAGGATAAAACAACAGAAGATTTTATTGCACTGCATGAATCATCAGGTCATTTCCCCATATGGAATGTGATGCAAATCTAGTTGCAACCATGTGTGTTCCTCTAGTCTTCCAGTGTTCCCTCTTATAAGCCTTGCTTTTTATCTTCTTCAAGCCTGAGCTGGGTAGACCATCATAATAATATAAGAAGGCTTAGTGTTTTATGCCCTTTGAGTTCCTTTAAAGTATCACTCTACTGTCCTTTCTATAGATCAAGGCATTGGATTACTGTGACTTTGGGGTTTTATGGTGTTTATTCTTGTCAGCTACCAAGGGAAATTCCTTTTAAAAACATCAGAGAACTATCATATTTCAAGAAAATTGAGCTAGATTGCTCCTGGTCCTAAACACCCTGGAAAAGTGCAAATAATCTACCTTATTGTGCATCTCTTAACAAAATTATCATAAATTTTGATATGATATGGGTATTATGATAATCTTGGTGATTACCACCCACATTTTGAAGAGTCCAGTCCATCATATTTTCTAGATCAGCCGATCCTTCCTAAGTGAGAAAAGTAGAAGCATAACAACTGACAGAATGGAGAAGGAGAATCAAACTGCCTCCTACCTCCGTATATCTGAAGAGCTGTCCAGGTCAGATTATTTCCATGGCTTAAATCTAAGTGCCCTCAGATAAGACATGTAATGATTGTAAAAAATATTAGTGGCAGTCATGTGTATAATAAACACTCTGCTGATGGTTTTGGTAAAGAAAAGAGCTCAGTTTTCTTCAGGAATGTTCTTTTTTCTTCATCACATGGAAACAAATCGTAAGTTTTTATCAGTTGCAACAAAAGATCATAAACCTTCTGCCTTATCACCTTAGAGACTTTTATTCTTGTTGGTACCAGCTAATAGTAAGTAATAGATCTGTGTCCCTGATCCAGGCTACTTACTATTCCTCAAAACCATCTCACCAATCTAATACTATTATCTTAAAAAAAAAAGTAAAGAACTTTCATCTAATTTCACACAGTTTACAGTAGAATCTGGTTTACAAGAATTAAGATGACTAGTTTATTAAAAAATATTACTCATTGAAAAATGTTAACAAAATAATTGCCGATTATGCCATCCTAAAAGTATGGCTATTTTCTGGACCCTGTGAAGGGAAGACAATCATAGCATATGATTCATCAATAAATAAATCAGAATCACATTTTCCTTATCTACTCTTTAACTACTGTTAAATTATTTAACTATTGTATATGCCTTCTATAAAAAAAATCAACTACAATAGCAAATCACCTATAAATTGCCTAGAATCTCTGATAATTACTTCACTTCAGTATATTTGATTAATTTATCATMTTAAAAAACTTTTGTAAATCTTTACTCCTACTACATTCCTTAAAATTTATTAAAATGCATGTTTATTTTACATTTTCCCTTATTTTTTCACTATCATAATGACTTTTAGCAGTTCAGTTAGATGTGTCTATTGGTTGCTTATCTAGAAAGATCTTCTTGGTCACTTGAAAAACAAAATGAAACCGTATCTTCTGCACCCATTTCTTTCATAGCAATTCATGAACTGCTGGAAGTTGAGGGATTTATGATAGTAGCAACAAGTTAGAGTTTCTGAAAGCTTCTCATTTTTTAAGTTCTCAGCTTACTTTGAAAATGAGACCTAGGTATGAGAGCCRTATAGATGTACCTGAGAATTTTCTTCCAGCTCACTTTAAAGATTTTTTTTTTAGTTTAGTTTTCTCGCAGAAAAGTGAGCAAAGAAACCCTATTTCATCATAGAATGGTCRAGGCTGGAAGGCACCTCTGGAGATCAGCTAGTCCAGCCCTGTGCTCGAGGAGGGTCACCTACAGCACAATGCACAGAATCACGTCCAGGCAGATTTTGAATATCCCCAGAGAAGGAGATTCCACAACCTCTGTGGGCAACCTATTCCAGTGCCCTGTCAACCTTGCAGTAAAGAAGTTTTTACTCATATTCAGATGTAACTTCCTGTGTTTCAGTTTGTGCCCATTGCTTCTTGTCCTGTTGCTGGGCACCACTGAAAAGAGTCTGGCCCCATCCTCTTGACACCCTCCCCTAAGGTCTTTGTAGACACTGATAAGATCCCCCCTCAGTCTTCTCTTCTCCAGGTTAATCAGGCCCAGCTCTTGCAGCCGTTCCTCATAGGGCAGATGCTCCAGCCCTCTGATCATCTTTGTAGCCCTACACTGGACTCTCTGCAGTAGCTCCATGTCTCTCGTGTCCTGGGGAGCCCAGAAYTGGAAATAGTACTCCAGATACAGCCTCACCAGGGCTGAGTAGAGGGGCAAGATCATGTCCCTTGACCTGCTGGCAACACTCTTCCTAATGCAGCCCAGGATACCATTGGCCTTCCTGGCCACAAGGGCACCTTGCTGGTTCATGGTCAATTTGCTGTCCACCAGCACTCCCAGGTCTTTCTCTGCAGAGCTGATCTCCAGCAAGTCAACCCCCAACCTGTACTGGTGCATGGGGTTATTTCTTCCTAAGTGCAGGACTGTCCACTTGCCTTTGCTGAACTTCATGAGGTTCCTCTCCAGCCTGTCCAGGTCTCTGAATGGCAGCACAGCTCCTCTGTATTGGGTATYGGCTGCTCTCCTCAATTTTGTATCATCTGCAAAGTTACTGAGGGTGCAGTGTCCCGTCATCCAGGGCATTGATGAAGAAGTTGAACAGGATGGGACCCAGTATTTAGCCCTCGGGGACACCACTAGCCACAGGCCTCCARCTAGACTGTGCTGCTGATAACAACCCTCTGAGCTCTGCCTTTCAGCTAGTTCTCAAGCCACCTCACTGTCCACTCGTCTAACCCACACTTCCTGAGCTTCTCTAGGAGGATGTTATGGGAGACAGTGTCAAAAGCCTTGCTGAAGTCAAGGTACACAACGCCYACTGCTCTCCCCTCATCTACCCTGCCAGTCACTCCATCCTAGAAGGCTATCAGATTGGTTAAKCAGGATTTCYCCTTGGTGAATCCATGCTGGYGGCTCCTGATCACCTTCTTGTCCTCCACCTRAATGACACCCAGAATGAGCTGTTCCATCACCTTCCCAGGGATGGAGGTGAGACTGACTGGCCTGTAGTTGCTTGGGTCYWCCTTCTTGCCCTTCTTGAAGACTGGAGTGACATTGCCTTTCTTGCAGTCCTCAGGCACCTCTCCTGTTCTCCAGGACCTTTCAAAGATGATGGAGAGTGGCCTAGCAATAACATCCACCAGATCCCTCAGCCCTCAGAGGTGCATCCCATCCGGGCCCATGGATTTGTGGGTGTCATGTTTGCCTAAATGACCTCTGACCCGAACTTCCTTGACCAAGGGAAAGTCTTCCTTTCTCCAGATTCTCTCCCTTGTCTCCAGGGTCTGGGGTTCCTGAGGGCTGGCCTTAGCAGTAAAGATTGAAGCAGAGAAGGCATTCAGTAACTCTACCTTCTCTATATCCTTCATCACCAGGGCACCCACCCCATTAAGCAGTAGACCTGCATTTTCCCTAGTCTTCCTCTTGCGACTGATGTATTTGAAGAAGCCCTTCTTGTTGTCCTTGACATCCYTTGCCAGATTGAATTCCAGATGTGCTTTAGGCTTCCTCATCACATCCCTGCATACTCTGACTACATTCTTACAGTCCTCCCAAGAGGCCTATCTGTTTTCCACGTTCTGTATAGTTTCCTCTTCTGTCTRAGTTCTGCCAGGAGCTCCTTGCTCATCCATRCAGGTCTCCTGCCTGCTTTGCTTKACTTCTTACTCACAGGGATGCACTGCTSTTGAGCTTGGAGGAAGTGATGCTTGAATATTAACAAGGTTTCTTGGACCCTCCTTCCTTCTAGGACCCTAACCCCTGGGATTCTTTCAAGTAGGTCCCTGAGGAGGCCATAGTTTGCTCTTCTGAAATCCAAAGGGTTGAGATCCTATTTTTTGCCCTGAAGATTTCCTTCAAGAGCTGAGCATGTATATCTAGCCAAGAATAGTCAGGCTCCATAATACTGAAATTTATGCCTTTAGCTATGCCATTTTCATAGACATTCTCCTTTTTATTTCTTGTGGCTTTTCAGTTCAAATGAATAAATCAAATATAAAAATCCATTTTCTTCCTGTTCTGATAGTTTATATGCAAACTGTTAGATGATGTGGCTGAAATCATGAACATGTGAGGACAGCTGAATTTATGTCTCAGGATGCCTTCATTGTTTGGGCATCTGTCAAGCTGTGCAGCACTGAGGCATGCTGTCTGCACTGCAAGGCTTAGTAACTTATTTCAGTGGTAGCTCATATAGTTACATCTAATCAAATTCAGGAAGCCAGAGACATGAGGTAATGCTGGAACAGTTGTACAACAATGGGTCTCTACATACTTCTCAAATAGTTCCACCCAATTTGGTATTATTAGTTTTGAAGTTCACAATTAGAAATTAAAAAWCAAAAGCAAAAATTTATCTTTGCATCTTGAGCAGACCTATTAAATAACATGCTAAAAGTTGGGGACAACTGAAAGTATTAGCTGATTTTGCCTTAATTTATTAGGAGTTTTATTCCTTCTTGAAAGTATAAGAAAAGTCAAAGTGCCTCCACATTTGTAAAAGAAAAAAAATGCTTAAATAACATTCTTAGCTTGAAATTCATCAAACTAATATTTTTAGCTATTTAAAGAAAAAACTTATTCCATTTTGATCAAAGAAATTTGTACATTGATCCAAACCATTTTTCCATCTTTTCATTTAACAAGAAAAATTGATTTTGCCTGTTTGTAACTTGAATCAGGTTTCTGTTCAGGTCAGCAAACTGGGAGTGAGTGATTTGCATAGCTGTATGAACGTCTATTGGCTGCCAGGGTGTAACTTGTCCTACTTTGGGGTTTGTCCTGATTCATTCACTTGCAGTGCAGGGTGCCAGGGTGTTAGGTGTGAGGAGCACAGCACGTTTTGTGCCTACATGGATTTGGGACATACACAGACCTGGGAACTGAAAAGTGCTTCCAGGTCTGGTAATAGATATTTAATAACCCACTAAATCCTAACGACATTTAACTAAGAAGGAGATAGAATCCTAGAGTCTGGTAATACCAGTTAGAAATCAGCTAGAAAAATATGCCCCGTTGCCCTGATGGCATTGCTTCCTTTCTAACAGCAGAGGCAAATTTTAAGAATTGAGATTTTAAGAATTGGGATTCAGACCAATGTTAAGGAAAGCCTTTCTACATTTTTTTTAAATACCTCTATTTCCAGACTTCTTTTTCCCAGTATTGCTCTGTACTCTCCGTAAGCTGCTCTTAGGTCCCCACTGCCAGCTGCAGACTCTGCTCTGTAAGAGGGCAGCAGCCCACGAGGTGGCAGAGCTTGCCTTGGAGAGCAGCATTTGATGACAAAATCCATTTTTGCGAGCAAAGCTTCTTCCCCTGCGTTATTCTGCCGACTCATTAATTACAAGTGTAGCTTCCTCTTTTGCACATAAATCATAGTTTCCTTAGACAAATAAAGGAAAAATACTCGGCCAAATGTGGACGTAGAGGGGAGTTTTACATTGCTGTTGATTCAAAAACTCATCTTTCAACAAAACAAGAATTTCTGCTTAACTTTAAGTGTTTACCTCATCAGAGTTTCAAAATAGTTGAACAAGATGTAATTTAACTCCTTTATAGTTTAACTCTACTTCAGTGTTTGTCTGAAAACTTAAAAATATTAACAGCAACACTGAATGGAAAATTTGTTCAATCCTTCAGCTTCTATAATAATAAATCCAAAATATTTAGTATGTTTTGAAAGCCATTCTCCAACCAGAAGTATCTGTCATTATTTAGAAATGATTAAGTTTTCATCTGTTCATCACAGAAAAGCAAACTATATAGTCTACTCAGTATACTTGACCGATAAAAAATTGTTATTGTAGGAGCTAGGAGGAGTGCAGTATCCTTTCGAAGGGTGCCAATCCCTGTAAGAAAGCTGAACAGGGGAGTTATTTAAAGAGATTAAATGATGCAGAATAAAGCTTCCAAAAGCTGTAATTGAAAGTGACAGAAGCATTAGCTTTGAAACAAGTAACATTTAATCACACAGATTATACAGAAACATAATTTTTGTATGTTGTGTTCTTCAATAGAATTTACATTTTAATCTGTTGAGACAGCTCATCACTTTTAGCCGTCTACTGCCAGAAGCTGTCAGAATATGCAAGTGTAACAGCTCTGTGAGGAGTGGGACTGGTTTGCTCAAACACTGGCCTTAACTTATGCATGCCTGAAACTTCAGTTGCTAATCCATGCACGTGCATGTTGCAGATGCAAGTGAGTGCACCGGTACTTTTATATGTTCAATTTAAATGGTTGAGCTCCTGAGCCTGGGCAAGCAGTGGCACCAGCAAAATATATTTGTGCAATCATAGGTAGAAAATTACTGAAGGGCAAAAGGYTTCTTCTTACCTTTTTCCTTCATGCCTTACATGAACAAATATAGTCTGGGATAATGATTTGAGCCTTTCTGTAAACAACATTTGATTTTATGCTGTCACAGGCATACAGGAAATACAAATAGTTTTAAAATCACAGTAACTGAGCATAGAAAAGAATCTAAGTGGATTGATTAGTTAGTGTATAGATAGAAAAAAAATCTCAATATAGTAACAGAACAATGAGGTATTKTAACAGGTCATCAGGTTTTGCAAAACATGTACATTTACTCCTGTCTTGACCCACATGAAACTGCATTCTGTGTTTGCAGAACGTGAGCAGGAGCAAATGTGACCTTCAGAAAGGCTGATATGAAGTGTCTTGCCTCCTGGGGACTCAGAAGGGCARCAAGACAGGGAAACTCATATTGACACTAACCTGCTGCTCATAGCAGCCAAGAAGGACATGTAAAAGCATGTCAAAAACTCCAAGCATTTTTGATAGTTACCATCAAAAATTTTGAATTTATTTGCTCTTGTTATAAAACTTGTTTGAAAATGAAGCCAGCTGTWTAAGAAAGGTTTTGAACTACAAGGTTATAGGGAGGTTATTTTTCCCTGCCAATATCTTTCTCTGCCAATACGGAAGTCTAAAATCATATTCTTCATCTATGGATCACTCTCAACTTCTCAAAAAATCTGATGTATTTAGAAATGCCTTTTGTTCTGGGGAAGGTCAACAATAGGTCAGTATCACCAGATTTTAAGAACATAATATTTTGTAGATGAAGAAATTCTTTCCAGCTTATGATGAAAATATTAAAACAGAGCTTGTTTCAATTTGAAAAGCACTCAGGGACAGATCCTGAACTCTTAAATCTGGAAGAGGGTAGGATATCATTGGTAAGTCCCAAGCAGCAATCCTGGTTCTCCAGTTGTCTCTAACCTGAAGAGCGCTGCAGCAACCATTTCATTTCTGAGATTAGGTAAGCATTTTGTTAAGAACTATATAGATCCATTCAAAAACACCAAAGCTAATGTCACCCCYTTTTCTTTAACAGGGCACATTTGAGCAAAAGCTCAGGAGGTAAGAGGTCTAATTATGGACTCACTGTTCCTCAGAAGGTTTGGGCCCACAGTTCSCACCATGAATGAGAGAGTCTTAACAGATACACTGAAGGTGGACAGGAGCAAAGGATCTTTCCACACTTTTTGTTAAAGCCATGATAATGTACATCAGAAGTGTAAGACCAAGAGGCCATGAAGACTAACATAACACATTGGGAGTGTAGGTGGTAGGAGAAGATCTTGAGATCCCTTCACTGCTTTTACRTTCTTATTGGCATGCCTTTGGATAGGAAAATGAATCCATGGTGTAAGACTGGAAGTGCAGCAGTCTCCCTTCCTGCCCACAGGTCAGGATACAACCCATCCTGCCTCTGCTTTGTAGGTCTGAAATTACTGAATGCATACCAGTAGGAGTAAAAACTACAAGAAGCAAACAAATTCAAAATAAATGATTAACTTGCCAGTATCGAAACTAGATTACACTCTCTTCAGRATAGGGACTGTCTTACCAGTTTTGTTTGCAAATATTTGAGCCATTCTCCCTTTGTCAGTAATAATAATGTAGTAATGTATCAAGGAAGGAAATGGACTTCAGAATAGACTACCAGCCTAAAAAGAACAGCTGAAAAGATTAAACCAGCAGACTTAGCTTTAATGGTGATACCGTCACTAAGAGGGACAAAYACTTACCAAAGAAGATTTGCTTTAACATTCTATTTATTACAGTATCAGTACAAAACATGCAGTCATCCTAATAACAGAGTAACACTCACTACATTGTACTCAGAATGAGTAACACAGCTATGTGAGTAATTAACGTATCACATCTTTCCAAAATTATATCTGGGCACGCAAGGGGGTGAACTGCCTCATTCAGCAGTAGATTCTAGTCGCTTGCTAATTTGATGACAGAGCTGCTAGAAAGTTTTCTTGTCTGGCTGCATGGGGATGTTGCTGTGGAGTATACACATGCTGTTGAGCATAGTTTGCTGTCGTCTCCACAGTTTTTTATACCACCAATAAGGGGATTTGGCTGGATTATACAATACTCCTATTATAATGAGTCAATAAAATTATCCCATAGTGTGTTATGGTACTCTGCTTCTCTTACAGATATAACCCAGATAACGCCTGTGGTTGTCCATGGATGTGACAGARTTTTATGTTGTTACTCTTTTGATCATCAGACTTCTGAAGGCACAACACTGATGAAGGGAAACAGGAGTTTAATGGCAAGAACTTGAGTGCAACATATCTAGTAAGCTGATGACCTTCATGCCTTCCTGGTTTTGTGTGAAAGAAAAAAAATCAGCAAGCTTGAGGTTTGCCTGAAAGTTGCCTGAAAGACAATCAACTGACTGTCTCTTCGTTCATCCTGAAGCCTGAAGCACTGTTGGTATCTGGAGGAAACCAGTGAAGAAAATCTGGCTGCATACTGTTGCTTCTTATAACAGAAGTACACAGTTTCAGTGTTGCAAAGACCTGTACAGCTCTTGCAAGCTGAGTTAGGAACTCTGGCCAGTGACATGCATTTTCCAAACCAATCTTTAAGGCATAATGCAAAGCCAGGAAATATCTGCAGGCTCTGAGGAATGGAAGTGAATTTGGAGGATAATGAAAATTGGTGGCAGTTTATTTATCGGTTCACGTGGAATGAACAAYTGTTATGCCCAATCTTTGGATAAACATCTATAAAAGCTTCTGAACAACAAACTAGACAAATGGGAGCTTTTATGAAAAAGGGGAAAAAAAGTGTATTTCTATAAAAGGTCATATTTATTTGAGGTGATAAAAGAAAAGCTGAATAGAAAAACTTAATACTCTACTGTATCAGTTTTATAGCAAAATAGCTGCCCATAAATTCAAAGAATTTCACTAACATTGAACTAGAAAAACATAATGGAAAAAATTCAAAGAAAAAAATTAGATCAAAGGTTAGTTTGCTCATTTTTGACAATAAAGTAAATACAGTAGGAACACAGAAAGCTATTAAGTGATTAGATTAAAAAAATCAGGAAGTATTTTTATACAGAGATATCATTGATCATGAATTAGCTCTTCAGTGAATTTTTTTAAAGGCTAAGAGCAGTAATTTCTACTGTTAGTACTTCATATTAACAAACACTGTGGTATAGAGTCTGGCTCATACAATAAAGGAGAACAAATACATGGTTTTGAGTAAAATATTCTTTTTTTTGTGAAGTATCATTCTACTACCTGCATATCTGGCTTTTATTTTTTAATTTTACTACATTATTATTTTAAAATTTTGGCAAACTTTCCTTTCCATGTAGGAATCTAAAGTTCCATAGCAATAAATAAAAAAAACCTAAAAAACACAAGCCTTTCCTTTTATTTTTCCTGTGAAATCACTTTGCAAACTTTCAAAAGCCGCCAATCCAGCAATTTCCCCAGATGTCTTGTTATATCTTAGTAATTAAATTGTAGTCTCTGAGCTGTCTTTTTCATAACGAAGTTTACAGGAAATGCATCTTCATCCTTGTCTTGCACAATATAAAAATGTTCTGCTGGGAATACAGTTCTATTTATTGATTCTTCAGAATTTGTAATTCCTTTCAAAAGAAATTTAGCTAGCTCTTTTGAGCCTTCATGAACTTACAAGGCAGAAACAATAATAATTTGAAATAATACTTTGGGAGCTTTATGAAAACATAAGGATGGGCACAAGATCTGCAGTCATAATGCGTTAACATTGGTACCCACATATTCTCTACAATATTCACTTACAAATAATGACATTCTTACAATCTAATTTTATAAAATGTGTCTGATTACAAGATCTCAAAGTCTATATGCTGTATTTAAAGGAAAGTGGCAAGCAATCACAATTGCTAATTTGGACTATAAAGATTTACCTCACAAATTATATGCAATCCCACATCAAAAAGCCAGAGGATATAATCAACAGAATTGATCTCTTGGATCAGTGAGAGAACTAATCCCAGCATCTGTTGGAAGGCTTTGCCTCTAGCCTCTCAGTGTTCATATTTAGGGACTGGTAGTGGAAGCTTTGTGGCTGAACTTGGCTGTCAGAGCAGCAGGTAGAGCAGGGCATCCTAGAGCTTGTCTGTCCTCAGCGGCTACTTTGAGGAGCCTTGGGCTACACTTGGCTTTTTGTTTCCTGGAGTATTCCTGTTACCCAAGCACAATCCTCAAGCAGACAGAGCAATTTTCTGGCAGGTCCATGCCTTCAGAGCAGCACAAACCAACAAGAGGGTGCAGTGAACCAGGCACTGTACCTTTGTGCACCTGCAGCTGTACCTGGACAGGGGTTGGGTACAGAAGCTCCATGGGTGGCTGAGGTTACAAATTAATGTCATTACCTGAAACAGCACCTGAAAGGGGCCAGGTGGGCAGTGTGCAGGCCTGARAGCCCCTGCTGCTCTCCTGCACTGGAGCAGCCTGGTGGGTTGACTGGTACTTCAGACTCTCACCTACCCAGCCTTTGCAAGTCTGTCCAGGAAACTAGCTTCATGGGATGGAAACCACTTATATCACCTCATTCAGGCTGAATTTGTCCAAAAGTTTCAGGACTTGTTTTGCAGTGACTCGGCATGTAGCTCGTGTTGAGTGTGGGGCCAGGTTACATCATCCCATACTCTGGGCTTCTATCCCAGACAACCAACTGTGGCAAGTGGGAAGAAGAAAGGAGTCTTTCGCTCCTGTTGGCATGGTTTCACTTGGAAACATTAATGAGGATGCAGGGCAGCAACTTTCCAGGAGAATATCCAACCCACTGTACTAGAGATGTATCCCAACATTCATGCTCTCATTTCTATGTCTATTTGAGTATGTCATAGAAAGTGAGCCAAGTCCCACAGGAAAGACTATAAAGGAGTTCCACCTGAGGGTAATCTAGAAACTTGTAATTAAGTTAGTCTACTGGCAAAAGAAAATCTTCAATATAAATCTCTGATACATCCCATATATTCAGGTGGATTTGTACTCTCAACAGAATTTTCTCCCTTCTGAAAAACTTTGTGGTTTACTGTCAGTATGCACCAATCCTTCCTGTTGAAGCTATTCCACTTTTGCATTAAGTACCTAAACACTCAATAAAATGGAAATCAATAGCTCCATTTCCTCTGATGATGCTTTTTTAACCTAACATATAGAATCATAGAATCAGTAAGGTTGGAAGGGACCTCTGGAGATCATCTCGTCCAACCTCCCTGCTTAGCAGGATCACCTAGAGCATGTTAGCCAGGCCAGGGATATAAAGTCTTCTTACCCAAATACAAACAAGTTTCTGCAGCAATGACCTCCTGACTTACTTGGCCGAGTGCTGTTTGTGGAGCTGCATCCATCACAAGATGCCCATTAGGCCTGTGAAGATCAGTTTCTGCTTTTCATTAAAGTACTACAGCCACAACAGACATTAAAAGGCTGCAAATTAAGTCCATTGCTGTAACTGTTGTATTAAGAAAGAACATTTTTTTTTGATTTTGCTAGTAAAATGAGGAGGCCAAATTTCTTTGAATATATGAATATTGACTGATAGTTACCCAACTATATATTTTTCAACACGTACATTGCTCATGTTTGACGATACATTTTTTTCTGGTATAATTGAGTCTAATGTAGATTACAGTAGTATTTACAACATTACATCCATATACTGTTTTTTTGTTGTTGCTGGGTACCATTTTAAATAATTAGGATATTAGTCAGAGTACTACATTGTTTTAAATTCATTTTTCTCTTAAAACATTTCAGTAGTTTTGTTCCATTCTTCTTAATTTTCCATTTGATGGAAGGTTTGGAATGAATGATTTAAATATGAGTCATGTGTATTATGAACTATTCAGTGTATTAGAAACACAGATGTTTACTGAGATAAATTATTGACATCATTTTAGGGTGAACTTTGTTATAACCTTGAAAATAGCAAGCTGATAGAGAATCTGAATTGATATTAAATATTTTCTGTAGCTCTAGAATATCTTTCCCTAAGAAAAGCTGTAGAATCATTTTAAAAGTAAAAATTTAAACTCAGATAAACTTCAGATAATTTGATCCGAAGAAATCACCCCATATGTTTCGCATCTATGATGAGAACTAAAACGGGTTCATCTGCATTTCAAGAAAGAGAATTCCAAATAGTTTCTTGTTTTAGTGTGTTTGTTAGAAAAGAAAGATTGGTCTGAATAGGTTATTGTTAGTAACAAGCTTTGCTTCATCAAGTCAATAAATAGTTGAGCTGTTATATCATGTAGTTTCAGTTCATGAATTGTACATCTGTTCCAGCCTTGACAGACAGAGTATGCCTGTTTAGATACTGCAAACATTTCTTAGCTAGCAATTTCATTTTTTTGAAAAAGAAATGTAGCATCAACTACCAAAGGAGAAAAATCACTGTAAGAGTTATTAGATAACTAGAGATGCTTGGCAGTCTAACTTACCTCAAAGCTKTGAATGACAATGAATGTTGCAAGCAAAACTTCCCAAACTCACTACGCTTTCTTTAACATAGTAGCTGTCAAAACTAACTTTTACTAGTCTATTAGTTTGAATGGCATAGGCCAGAATCACATTTTTTCTAACTAGCTGAATGAACTGAGGCTATTTTCTATGTTTTGGTATACTTTAACAAAAGTGAAATACAATGTACAAAGAATTGTGGTTGTAGCACTTTACTTCCTGGCTTTGACATTTCTGCTAAATATTTGTGAGCACTAATGGCAGTAAGAGCTCTAGAAACTGCCACCAAGAGATGGATATGCACAGAGTTATAATTAGTATGGTACTTAAAGTACCAAGTGCCACTGCTGATGTTAGCTGGAACTTTAAATCCGATGTCTGTACGCAGGCTTGTCTAAGTAACCTCTCAAGAGCATCAGTACACGGGATCAGTAGTACAACCAAGAGGATSAGCCAGATGATTGCGGGGTTTGAGATGGGGTGAAGGACTGCTTCTGGAGATCTGCCCCTGGGATAGTTTTGAGTTTTTGTAAGCAGGCCCTCAAGGGCATAAAATATTCCAAAACAAATAATGGAAAGTGAAAAAGGAACACCACCACACACACTCAGGTTTGTAGCAGTGGTGGACACCAAACTGAACAGACTGAGACAGAACAGCTAGTTAGTTACGTTGTTGTAGTACTTACATTTTCAAGGATATTTTAGCTGACCAGCGTTCAAATACTTTTTTCCTTACGTGCCAAGTCACACCTATGCCTCCTCGTTTACCTCAGTGGGAGGCGAGCCTGTATATRGGATTCTAATTCTTCTAAAGAGCTGGGCCTCAGCCCTTGTGAACAACTTTCAGTCGTTCTGATACACAGGAAGGGATTTTCTGAGCAGACATTCAGTGTGTTGGCTCTTTGAACAGGGACAAGACTGTAGTATCATGATGATAAAAATCTATTTTTTCATAGGCTGTTACTCCTTCTCCTCTAACTGGTAAATACTGATAGTACTTCTCTGATTTTCTCTGCATTTTCACTTTTCATTTTTCTTTTCTTACAAATGTTTTAAAATGTTCTTTTACTGCAAATGTTTAAAAATCCTTTGGATGCCTTGGATGGTAAATTCTAAGTACAGASAATAAAGTAGCCACCAGGTGTCTAGCTGTTTACAATATGTACATAAAGAAATAATGATCTTAATTTTACTTTTTATCAGATTTTGCCTGCAACTGATGAACCTTTTCTGTAAGTGGGGTTTTGGGGCATAGTCTTGCATATGGCTTTTCATATAATGAAATACTTGGTGAGCTGACATGAACATGTTTATTTACAAAGTTGAATACTTGTTTAAATTGTCTGTTATGGATATGCTATTTCTGGACATATTATCTTAATTCTGAAATGGAAAAAAAAAAAAAAACTTTAATCCTGAAGTGTCAAACGACAGAGATAAGCTGCACTTTTTTCTTCCTTCAGCTGCATAATACACACGCTGTGGGTCTGCATAATGAAAGTCCACTTGGTCTTTCCCATCTGTAGTGCTAACATGCTAATATACAAAGATGCTCTGCAGTGTTTGGCTCTCATTGTAGTCATATTTTCTGTATTGCTGGTTGCTGTCTTGATCTATATTTAGATTATTTCATATTTATAGAGAATGTTTTCACTATTCCTTACTAAAAACATCATAGCAATAGTTTCACACACAAAGGGACATTTTCAATATAGTAGCAAAAATAATAGATAAGATTAAGACTGTCTAGTGTCCTTTATTTAGAGTCTTTTATTGTTACAAAGAAGCGATGTGCTTGAGAAGTTGTCAGTTGATTTTTTTTCAATAAGAGCCCAGTGTTTCAGACCATAAAATCTCATACATACAATATTTTTTAAGATTTGCAAAATTATTTCTGAGAATGAGTGTCAATACAAGGACAGTCTGTTATTTAGCATTTCTGGATCAGTGGTTGCCAGAATCCAGGCTTCCAATTACACAAGGGGGATGAAAAAAAAATTCATGAAGACCTAAGTACACAGGAATCCACATCTGATGACATCCTGTCTGAATTTCAGGTGCCCAGCTTCAAGGCAGAAATTTGGTATCCTGAGTCATTTGCTTAAATATCTTGAGGAGAAGAGAGAGGCAACTGGCAGTGGGATTTAAAAGAGCCAGTGTGCCAAGCAGACAGATACAGAGAAAATGCTGAAATAAGGGATATGTCTGAAATTCCTTCTCTCTCTTGGATTTAGGTGCTTATGAGAGAGAGGGATTTATAGCTCTAAAATCCTTCTTAGACACTTAGTTGCTGCTTGGTTTGAATTAGTTTACCCTTTTGAAAGAAAATGCCTAGCAGCAATGATACTGTTCCTCATCTTTTATGTAGTGCAAGTGATGGATGTCACCCAAAAGGGATGTTAATTCATACAAATTTTGAGTAAGAGTAGAGCATCAGTTCTGCTTTGTGCTGAATTTAGTGTAGTTGGTATAGGGAAGACATGGTGTGGCTTGGTCTAATCTACAACAGATTTTAGGTATCTAGAAAATTACTTTGAGAATACCTAAACACACATGTAGCAAAATATCTGCTGAGACACTCATCTCATCCAAACTAAGAAGACCTCTGAGAATGTGCATTAAAAGTACTTTAGGTGCCTAAATAACTTTACTGATGACAGCTAAGGTGCCTTTCTGGTATGCATGCCACAGGCAGAATTTTTGTGATTCATTGACTTGAATTCAGACATCTAAATTCTATTTTAGCTATGCTGTAGGCACCTTAAGGCTTTTGAAATCTTTTCCTAAATTATTTGCATTTATAAAAATGTTCAAGGATATGGCAAGGATTCAAGTTGTTTCTAATTTTGCTGTGTAAGTGAGTAGGARGTGATGTTTTTAAATTTTCTTTATTGCTTCATATTCTCAACATAATTATCAGAACAGTGTATAAAAACATCCAGCATTTTCAGTCTCTTCCATGACYTACATTCATTTGACCGTGGCTATACATCAAATGACTAACAATTTTAAGCCAATATCTTAGGACTCCTTCACATTTTCTTTGGCAACTTCTTTCTTTTGTGACCTTGATTGTAGGAGCACTGTGTGAGTCCAGGGAAGGGCTACAAAGATGGTTAGAGGACTGGAGCATCTCTCRTGYGAGGAAAGGCTGCAAGAGCTGGGYCTGGTCAGCCTGGAGAAGAGCAGACTGAGGGGGCATTTATATATCTGGAGGGAGGGTGYRAAGAGAATGGGGCCAGACTCTTTTTCATGGTGCTRGTGACAGGGCAAGAAGCAACAGGCACAAACTGAAACACAGGAAGTTCTGTCTGAACATAAGAAAAAATGTCTTTACTGTGAGGGTGACAGGGCACTGGAACAGGTTGCCCAGAAAARTGGTGTAGTCTCCWTCCTTGAAGTTATTCAAAAGCTGTCTGGACAGGGCCCTGGGCAATGTGCTTTAGGTGACCCTGACTGAGCAACTCCTAGACTAAATGATCTCCAGAGGTCCTTTCCAACCTAAACCATTCTGTGATTCTGTTCTGTGATCGTGTGAAAGAGCAGATTTTTGTTCTCCTGGAGTATTGCTACAGACAGCATTTGCTGACACTATACATCTAGCTACTGTTTTGCATTTTATATGTGATGTTTACACCTTGTTTGCCAGATGAGTACCCACAGCTTCTACAGTACCCCTTTTTAAGATTTCTCAGGGCAATGTGAATTTAGCCATGAGCATGACAGGCAGCTCTAAGTGAATGTACTGCATTATAAAAATTGGAAAGCAGTTTTTTTAAATTATTTTGTCTCATGTGAAGCTTTTTCATTAGAACTCAAAGCTGTAATTTGGGTTCTTGCAATTGTAATAGCCTATAGAAGAGACAGAAAAAAACAAACGTTGGCTAGCTCTCCAGAGCAAGACTGCACAGTCTAACTAGTCTTGAAAACCCAGAAAAATAAATCTGTAGCCCTAACCTAAGATTTTACCTGTTTTACAGCTGTCCAGTTTAATAAATCCTCTATGTTGTTGTGCTGTACGGGCTGTGTAGGTGGCTATAGTTATGTCTAGATGATTTATTGCTATAAATACCACATCTTCCTGCAGWAACGTACAACATTACTTAAACTGAAAGTTGTTCTGCTTCTAGACACACTCCAGAAAATATTAACTGAACTTTTTCCCCAAAATCAAATTTCTGTGGTACACTGTTACACATTTGTCCGTGTGACAGACTATTTCTCTGGCAGGAAGCAGTGAAGAGGGTGTGCGTCCAGGGGCGGGTGGTGCTGGTTGTCCAGAGTGCAGGCAGTTCACGTGGATCCTCGGAAGGTCRCTCATTCCCGCCACACTCGTGTTCAGTGGCATGCTGTGGTTCAGTATCACAAGGTGGTGCTCTTGTACTTATGGCAAGTTGCTCAGTAGCCAACCCTTGAGGTGCCTGAATCTCTCCTTGAAACTCGGGGTAAATATGACAAGTTGAACTAAACAGCACCATTTGTGCTTATTTTCTACTGTAACGTTACAGGCGTGTTATATCAGAAGAGGTGCCTGGTGAGAATAGGCTCTCCAGGATGGATAGCCCATGCATCCTTTTTTAAGGAAAGATTAAACACTGCACACTCACAGCAGAAGTACCTTATGATACTGAGCRTTCTCTTCTCGGTTCATCATCGAAAAACATTCTCTTGAGCAGGCCTCTCTTTCATCTTCGTAATTTTCCAGTGGGAAGAGAATTAGACCCAGAAGATCTGTTCTGTAGACTATCTAGGGATATCTTTCCTTCCTTTTATAAAGTTGAGCCCACCAGTCTTCTTTCCAAAATGAAATACTTTGCCATTGTCTCTTACTGGCGTGATATGTCCCATTTAAATAAAAGTATTCATCTTTTTACCAAAGCTGGACTCTGTTTGTATTTAACTTTCTCTATTTTTCACTTATCCATTGCCTTTTCTCCAAAGCTTCTTGGCTGTCAGGAGGACACATTAGAGAATCCGTGATATCTCAAAGGTCCTTTATTATTGTACATACAAGTCTAATACTGGGACTGTAAAAATGGTTATCTCCTGTAAAGATGATATCTCAGAGAGCAAGAGAGGGATTGTACAYGAGGAAGGAAGCTCTGGGACTGTCTTTAAAGATGACAAAACATATTTTTTTTCCTTCAAATCTAGCAAGTGCCTCTGATTATAATGAAGCTGCAGGAAGCTATTTCAGGAGATTGGTGCACACAGCAGTCTTGTAGTTAATACAGGCAATTAGATTATTTAATCGGCCACTGTGGGAGCAGCTCATTGTGTATCTGAGTGAGAAATGAATGTCCCTCGCTCCATATTTCTCTGAGCATCCCTCTTTTTTGGTGCATCCATTTTACAGCAATAGTAGGCTGTATCCTATAGACATTACTTTGTACATGAGATAACACATTATTAAGAGCACTGAATTGTACTGTAATAATGTCAGTGATCTAGTGTTTTAAGCTACAAACTAGCAACTAGAAACCATTCTTTGTTTTCTGGTTCTCTTTGAAAATCTCTTCTCTTYGTATGTTTAGGGATCATCTTAGTCCTCTGAATTTTCAACAAATTCTGCATGCCTAGCTCTTAGCTGCTTCTTGAATTTTTCAGTATTACTTCAGTGAAATCAAGCATGAACTAAAATAGTACTGTTGTCTGCACTGCATGCACCAGTAACTCGGATGCATGCAAATAAAAATAACACTAACTTGTACAAATATGGTAAGAAAGAAAAGACTGCAGTGGCCATAGCTGACAAAATTACTTCAAAGATACACAGAGAAAGTTCGAGCTTGCTATGACATTCTGGCAAATGAGAGGAAATATGTCAAGAACAAAGCAGCTTTTCTGTCTCATCAATAGCCTGACTTATTCCTATGACTGCCCCAGTCTGGTTTTAACACTAGTGTGACAGTGTATGCTGTCTTCTCTTGAAATGCTTTCCCTGACAAAAGGAAAAAATTACTTTTATTTTCTGTGATCTTATCCTGTGGATAAGAGCACTGGAAAGAGCTGTGCACAAAATGTTTTCTACTTGATAGGAAAGATGATGTTAATGATGATGCCATTTTTATTTTACCATCTATTGGATTCCATAAATATGACTGTACTGACAAAAGCATCTTGCAGTGATAATGCTGGAAATACAGTTGAGACTAAATCTGAGTGTATATTAATAATGAAATTCTTCAGTATAATTTTAAAGTTCATTGAAAGCATCATATATTTGAGTGCATATTGTGAGACGCTCACATTCCAGATTAGGGTTATACTTCATGAAAAAGACTATAGCAATCAAGCATGTACAAGTGTAGAGGTAACATTGCTTAAATGTCTTTGACTTTGTCCCTGAATGTATAATATTGCGGACTTCTACTTCAGACTACCTCATTAGGTTCTCTATGCAATTTCTTTTTATTCCTCTTCTTTCTCGAATGCCAGTCCTTCAAACTCATCAAGGAACCCAGCAATGAAACATGTCTCTCCAATTGTACAGCACAAATCAGACTTTCAGCCATCCTCATGAAACACCCACATCTCCATATTATGTTCTTGTATTAATGTTCAGATTCATTTGTGGGTACTGCTGAGTGTATGATCTGGACAGTCTGGAGAGTTGGGCAGAGAAGAACCTCATGAGGTTCAACAAGGGCAAGTGCAGAGTCCTGCACCTAGGGAAAAATAACTGTAGGCACCAGCACAAGCTGGGGGCTGACCTGCTGGAGAGCAGCTCTGCAGAGAAGGACCTGGGAGTGCTGGTGGACAGACTGACCATGAGCCAGCAATGTGCCCTTGTGGCCAAGAAGGCCAATGGTCTCCTGGGGTGCATTAGGAAGAGTGTTGYCAGCAGGTCAAGGGACATGATCTTGCCTCTCTCCTCAGCCCTGCTGAGGCCTCATCTCGAGTGCTGTGTCCAGTTCTGGGCTCCCCACTACAAGAGAGACATGGAGCTACTGGAGAGAGTCTAGCATAGGGCTACAAAGACGATCAGAGGGCTGGAGCACCTGCCCTATGAGGAACGGCTGYGAGAGCTGGGCCTCTTCAGCCTGGGGAAGAGAAGACTGAGGGGGGATCTTATCAGTGTGTACAAGTACCTGAAGGGAGGGTGTCAAGGGGACAGGGACAAACTCTTTTCAGTTGACTCGTGTGACAGGACAAGAGGCAAYGGGCAGAAACTGAACCACAGCAAGTTCTGCCTGACTGTGAGGGGGAATTTCCTCCCTGTGAGAGTGACGGAGCACTGGACCAGGTTGCCCAGAGAGGTTGTGGAGTCTCCTTCTCCGGAGATCTTCAAGGCCTGCCTGGATGCAACCTCATCTAACATGCTCTAGGTGACCCTGCTGAGCGGGGAGGTTGGACTAGATGATCTCCAGAGGTCCCTTCCAACCTTACTGATTCTAGATTCTATGATTCTATGAAGATAATGACATTGCACAGCTATAAAGGCATAAAAGTCTCATTAGATGCTTTTACAATCCCTCTTCTACAATGTTGTAAGGATTGAAATCTAAGACACAGTGTTTGCTTTCCTCAGGAATACATTTTTTCTCATTCAAAAAAATRTATTTTTTAATTTTCATCTTGTTATTGTTTGGTCTTGTTTTTGTTTTCTCCTTCACCAAGAGAAGGGCAATGATGTGCAKATATGGTAGATTAACACCTTGCATCAGTACAGGCGGGGAAACAGCTGACTGAGTAGCAGCCCTGCCCTGCTGAAAAGGACTTGAGGGTTACGCTTACAAAAGGATGTTGCAAAGACTATAGAACCAAATATTTCTTGMAAGTGGTAGATGCCCAGTGGCAGAAGAGGCAATGGCCACAGCTTGTATCTTGAGAGATTCAGGCTGGACATTAGGAAATAGTTTGGAAGACCAGTGAGCACTGGAAGAGGTGGCTGAAAGCAATGGAAGGATCTCCATCCTTGGAGGTTTKCAAGACTCCACTAGAAAAAGGCATGGCTGACCTGACCTAGTGYTGGCAATAATCCTGCTTTGAACTTCAGGTTGAACTAGAGACCCCGGAGGTCCCTCCAGCSAATAATTCTGCGATTCTGTGATCTCTCCTTAGAAGTGTTCCTCTGGCAAAAAAAGATGAGAGTTATTCTTCCACCAGTCATAGAGTCATAGAGGGTGATGGGGCAGTATATTTTCCCTTTATATTGCAAGCAGTACAAGCTTGAAATGTGCCATTGCTAAGAAGATATGTCCAATTGCCAAAAAGGGAAAAGCATGTTCTGCCACACTCGGTGCCAAAAAAAGAAAGCCATATAGTTTTGGCAAGCAGAGAATATAAACCTAGGGCTGTCAMTCTGCTAAAGAATCCACTTTCTGTCCTTTGCTTGGAACAGAGGTAGCAGTAGTTCAGTTCTGTTCAGAGCACGGCTGGAACAAACTTCACCCACAACATGCACATGGTGATGAGACTGATCTATACATTATTCAGTGATTTTAAAATATTGTCACTCATAGAACGAGGAGATTTTAGTTTTCTGGCCACGTGTGAGGTTTCCGAATTTTGTTTGAATCTATGATTTGATTAGAAATCCAGCTCCAAGAATGAAGATCCTTCAATAGCACTGCATATGGCARGGGCCCTTGTTCTCAAGGGAGCACATGAGCGGCAATCTGAGGCTCGTTAATTAAACTCCAGACTGCAACTGAGCATTTGCTTCATGAATAGAACTTGAAGGAAGTTGAGCACCAAATTAAAAGTCTGTCGGGGGGAAGACTGGTGGGTCAGAGCTGTTCTGTTGAGGGGAATTTGGTATGGGGAGACATGGCAAGGAACAGTGACTCATTTGTGCTGTGGCAGTGAAGGTCTAGGAGGAGATGAATAGATGCAGAACTTCATAAATTCRATTGAGTCAAGTGTTTTTTTTAAATACAATTACCTTCCAACATATTTCTACTAGAAACAGAAGCTAGGGCTGTAAGAGGTAGGAAAAAAATGGAATAATGAATAATAGTAGATTATAGAATTTGTATAAGCCCTTCAGAGCTGGTGGAGAGCTGGTGAAGTATGGATCTCAAAGATCTTGGATCCCTATTTTGTAGGTCCTGTGCAGTCACCGTATCTCACCTGTGCTTTCACTATAACTATTGTGATTAGATTGGGTAAGAAACATGATATCTTTTTTGTGTCCTCTTACGTATTCACTAACGTATCCTGACCCTTCTTTCATTTCTAAGATTTTTACTTTGTGAAGAGAGTCTGAGAATAAAATGGTTGTCCTTTCTGTTCACCRTTGTACAGTATGATCTCTTAGACTTTATATTCATTCTTACTGCTATAGCCAGCGGTCTAAAATAAGCCAAAATGTATGTTGTTGCTTTTGTGGATCAAGAAACCATAACTATCAAGAACTGCATATAAAGGAAACCTCRAAGAATGTTAATATCTGGAGTTTTATAATAAAAGAAACATCAYCAGTAGCAGACTGCCTGTAAATATTGAGACACTTTGTTTAGTTTTCGTATTTCTTTACAGAGTTTATTCGAAGTTTTCAATATTTCTCTCTAAAACATCTGATTTTGGAAAACATTCCCATTGTTTTTAGAATCCTGTCTTGTGAAATTGTTCAAGCCAGAAGGGGCCCACCTCTCAAGAAGAAATTCCAAATTCTCTGTGGGGAGATGGAAGGCTATTACACGTAAGCACATGAAATACCTTTTGTGTCAGTCTAATCTTTAGAAGCAGGATAGCACTATAGACAGCTTATGGGGAGATAAGGTGAGGATGGAGAAATAAGATAACATTTAGGAGGTTTATTCTTCTGCTTGGTCTTAGAAGGTAACATTTACTCTTAGACGGTAATAGCTACCTCTGAGTAGAAAAGCAGGAGAGCAGTTCTCCTCTCTCTRCAGTTAATAGCCCTCATTCTAAGACTGTGCACAGGGAACCCTCTCTGAATGAAAGAGAACAYGTAACTTGGTGAGATTTATTTTTTAGTTACTAAATATTGATTTCTTGCTGTTTACCTTTCCCCAACCCATACGTCTCACCCTTGGGCCCGCATACTATTAATCTATCGTAACCCCAAACTCCCCACATTTCAGTCACTTTCAGTTTCTCCATCACCTCCCTTCAGCCTCTATAGTTGAGTGGATGCAACCTCAGTGAAAGGGGGTAGATAATAGCTGCTTTCATTTAAAAGTTGAATCCTAGCATATGTATGGATAACAGAGGCAAAGTGTGCTATGACGAGTGCATTCTCTTAAACTAATTAATATATCTTCTAGACAGGTAAACCTTTTCCCGCTAAAGTGTCCTTACCATATGCATCTACTTCATCATGGCTACAATAACATTGTATAAGTTTGAAATAAACCTCATAGTGTATGAGATACTTGAGTTTTACAGAAATTGAATTCCATCTATGTGATGGTTGCCAATGCAGTAATAATGCCCAAAGCTCTCTCTTACTATATCTCACAAAATATAACGTTGAGTGAGCTGCAAGAGGCACCAGGTGGGGTCTGTGCCTCCCTGTATTAAGGAAAAGATGACCTAATYGGCGTCCAGCCTTAAGGACTCAATGATGGTTTGAGCTAGCATTCCTTTAAGGTGATGTGCCATTATAATAAAATGGATTTCATATTAAACTGCGGTGAAACACAGTATTTCAGGTCCCTTCAGCAAACAAAAATGAGCAACAAATATGAATAATTTTTTTTTTGCATTTTCAATGTGTCAGAACACTTCATTTCAATCTGAATTAGTCATAAACCTAATATAGAGAAGTTTCCAAAGAAGAAGTTGAAAAAAAAGAAAAAGAAAAAGAAAAAAAAGGAAAAGGAAAAGGAAAAGGAAAAGGAAAAGGAAAAGGGAAAAGGGAAAAGGGAAAA
>NW_028186812.1:1395887-1428081 GCF_003343005.1 Rhea americana | reverse complement strand
AAAAGGAAAAGGAAAAGGAAAAGGAAAAGGAAAAGGAAAAGAGACAGCAAGTTAGTGTTTCCTTCCACAAATAATGAAAATTTTAAGTTTAGTTCTGTCTTATAATAAGAACAAATGGTGAAATGTCAAAGCATCTCACTGGATAAAAGTATTTTTTTCTAAGCTCTGCTGTTTGGGAATTGAATGGAATGACATGTCTCTATACTCATTTTTTACAATATCCGTATACTCTGAGACCGCTGGAGTAGTTTTAAAGCAGACCTTTCAATCCAAACGTAAAATTGGCATGTAGCCTTTTGATTCGGTTAACAGATGGTGTATGGTATTTATGAGAACAGTTGTTAGATGCTTTATAGTGTGACTCACCAACTGATAGCTGAATATTAATGGAAAATGGAAGGCACTCTCATGTTTACAAGTGTTGTATTGTTCAGGGGAACTGGCTGAGCTGATTTATATAACCAGTTGCCCTCAGAAGTTCCCTTTAGAATATTTGGATTCCTTCTCGCAGCTCTGTTTTTCTGGGCCCAAAACCTACTAACCTTACTGAAAAAATGAAAATCTTCAAAACCAGACCTTAGTTTCTGAAATAAACTGGAGCTCAGTAATTGTTTACTTATTAAAGTTAATTTCTGTATTGGACAATACTTCTACTTACTAACAGCTGTTATCTAGGGAAAAATAAAATATGCTTATGAAGATGACAGCAGTATACGAGATATTAAATGTTAATTAGACATATCAGAAGACATTGTCACCTTTTGCTGGTATGAGATATGACAAATTTTAAATAAAAATATTTTTGCCCATTTCACAATCTGTTGAGGTATTAAAAATCTTTGTTATAAGATTTTTAAATGGAAAACTTTATCAGTCATTTCAAGACCTGGAAAAACTGCTGAAAGTATGCTACAAACTTCATGAAATTACAAGGATCATAAAACTGGYCTAAACCATGGGACCCTGCAAATTACTGCAAAAATAACTAGCTATCGTTGTTAAAGCACTTATTTCCATGCTTTTATCTGGTGTTTGTTTAGGTTGCTTTTGCTTGCCTTCGAATGGTAGAAGAGCCATAAAGAAAACATTGCAGCTACAGTGATATCAGTGGAACCATTACAGCTTGTTGTAGTTGATGTGATTAAAAAAATGCCCTAATATAACCAAAATAAAATTGCGGATCCCATTCTCTCTGGCCTTTTACATAGCACTGCCAGACTGCAGTGCAAAGGGAATAGCCTCTGATGGAGAGTTGTACAGGAGGTGGAGGTATACCCATTTTTTCCCAGAGTCTGGAAGGAGCAAAACCCCATCAAATACCCAAAATATACCAGACTAAGGGGACCTCCAAATCCTTCTCTGATCCTTCATACAAGAATTTTACAGTTACAGTCTGAATTTAGGGGCATCCAAGAAAAGGGAGAGGTTGGAAAACAGCAATCTGATGCAATGCTAGAAGCTCCCGACACACCCAGGAGGATTTTAATATTCCTCTGCTGCTCCCAGGACTAATCAATCCTCATTTAAACTGTTTTTTTTTTCTCTCTCTCTCCTTCAGTTCCCACTAAGCCTTTTGGAGGTGTAGTGAGATTCCAGGGGGATCATTAGCAGAGTAAAGTACTATTTGTGGCATAGGCAACCCCATAACATCTAGTGGCAAAGGTCGGAGACAAACAGGTAGTATTAAAAGAACATTGCAACATGCCTTCTCTTTACTCACATGCCTGTTCGTACATTGGCCAGGAGGTGAAGTATTGAAGATATAGAGACAGAAATTACTGCTGGTACTGAGCTTCACTGACTCATGAACCTGGTCCTAAATTGCTCACTGTGGCTGGTATTTCAGGCAGGTCTGAAGGCTCCCCATGCTTGCAGCTCTCACTGGCACTGCATTTCGGGTGCAGAGCCCCCACCTCTCTAGCAAGGACTAATCCAAGGGACTTGGTTTCCCAGGTACTTCACAAGTCTGGTCCTGAGGCTGCCACCGTACAACTGTTTGCCTGCATTTTTGGGTGGCCTCACCGAAAGTCAATGGGTTTGTCAAAAAAAAGGAATTATTATTGTGTTTGACAGAAGTGAATGCAAAACTTACAATATTAGGATTTCAGGAAAGCTCTAGTCATCCAAACACATGTAATACATAAACAGAAATGAGGATGAAGTTTAAAGTTGCTCAGCTCAAGTACAAATTTGCCTTAAACTCTCTTTAATATGCCTTTGTTTTCACCCAGCTATTGCTGTTCTTAAAAGAAGGAAAAAAAAAAGATTATCTCTGCTTACTTTTAAAAAACAGACAAAACAAAGTGGAAAATACACAGGAAAGAGCAGCAAAAGAGGGACTGGATGAACAGATTAATAAGGAAGAAAATACACACCTGTTGGCTAAGCAGTTGCTCACGGGTGATGTGATAACTCTACAAATATTTGTAGGCTGTAAATACTGAGGAGGAACAGGAATTCAGCATGACACAGACAGGCATAATCAGGGCTAGGAGGAGGGCTAAAAATATGTATTGAGAATTGAGAAAAAAGACTTGCCAGTGAGATGCAGTAGACTTGTGAATGAACGGATGGCACACACACCCTGTGAAGAGCCGCTCTGCGTTAGTAAGTAAATAGGCTGAGATTTGARCTGCTGTGATCGTAAGGTGACTTGTTAAAATTAAGCTATTAATGTATATATGCTTGGTTTTAAATAGCCGGTTTGGCGACATGTGTTTGAATTTCCCAAGCCCTGCATGAGTTCTGCAGGCTGCGCTGTCCCCTGCACTCGGGAGCTTAAAGCCAGCTCTCAGGTACGTCGGCATGGACTTGCAGTCTTGCTTTTCAGCTGCAGTATAGATACAAAGCTGGATGGGGAAAAAGCTTATCTTTTGGAAGTCTAATCTTGAGAAGGATATAAAAAGGACAATTTAAATCCTTTTAAAACTTGTGAAAAACCTGTGAGGCAGAGTGAGAGTACCAGAAGCAGAAGCCTGCAATGCTGGATGGGGTATTTCTTCAGCAGCAAAAGGGCAAAGATTTGTCCTGCTTTGCTGCTGCCCCAGTTCTCACTGACACCGGTGCCTCTATACGCAGCCGGGTAAGTCAGCCCAGCACCAAAACGTTCCCACCATGTAGGTGAAATAAGTTTCCTTTTTCTTTCAGATCTGAAAAAGACCCTGTGCACTCCAAAGATGGTCCATCACACTCCTCCCCACCCAAACAGTACTATACAAGAAACTGCTGCCACCGTAATTCTTGACTCTTATTAACTAAAAGTTACTTCCTGCTCTAAGCTGTCTGTCCTCTGCCTTTATAAGTGAGGGATTTCACCCCGGAGTGGTGAGAACTTGTTTTACTGACAGAGTTTTGTCAAAAACAATATTATTTCTCTGGCATTTTTCCTCTGAGAAACTGCTGGTTTTTGGAGGGTTGAAAAATGAGTTCTGTCAAAGTGTTTAATCAGCTTCATTATATTCACCATTTTWAAAAAAAGTAAAATGATTATTTAGTGACTTATTAGTCTAGTAAGAATTTAGAAACAAAATTAATTTCATTAAAACAGCAAATTATTCACAGACTAAGTATTTTTACTGTAGCCACTCCACTTTGTATCCTACATCCTGTCTGCAAAAGAAAACTATTTTGCTCAAAAGAAAACTAATATTGAGCATTAATAAAGGTAATGCTGGGATTAGTGTGAGAGTAGCGAGACTGCAAGGCCTTTAGGTCTCGTACTTCAGCCTGAAAAGGCTTTAGCACTTTAGCAGTGTTTAGTATTTTCCCTTCTCAGCATGTTGTGACTTGTAAATAAGCTTCCAGAAGTAAAAACAAATCTACAGATGTTAGTTCATCATGCTAATGCCTGTGTGCTCTGGTTTTTGACTTTGTACGTGATTATTGCTCCACTTTCAGCCCGTGTTAGCGTACACACGTTTTTCTAACCTCTGGCTGCGTATGAAGGCTTAGCACAGGGCTAGCCTGAAGGCTGTGGGTGCTCTGACTCTAGATATATTTTCTAAATAGTCTGAATTTAAATGTCATCGGGTTAAACAGATTCAAGGAAAAATGTTCGCTTTCACTAACGGGCTTACAGCAAGGCTCTGTGCAGGGAGCTTGCTCGGCAAAGCGGGGAAATCTGGATACAGCAGAAAGTGAGGGCAAGCGAGGAGCAGGGAGCAGGGGGGACTGCTGCCAGCGAGGAGCTTTCGGGGCGGAGGGAGGGAAACCCCGAGAACACCCGAGTCCAAGGCACTGCCAGGCCTTCACGCGCCACGATGAGAACCTGCGCGGTGCAAAGGATTTTTCCACCTGCCCGTTTTCGCAAGGATGAAGTTTGGGATAAACAGCCGTAACTGGGATTAGAATACTAACTAAGAAAAAAGTGAAGTCATATTTAGTGCAGTGGGAGAAGAGATTAAGCCATTTCTGTTAAAATCTTGCAGAGGGAAGCCAAAGGGGAAGAAGGAGCRCGCAGTCCTTGGCTTCAGGTTCTGGCGCGCTCGGGGCTTCTTCCGCTGGGACAACGGCCCGGCCGCGGTCTGCGAAAGGCTGTGCCTTCCCGGCTCGCCCGGCGAAGGTGGGAGCCTCGCTGCAGCCCTGCCGCCGCGGCGGGCCAGGCAGGGCGAGGAGCGGGGCAGCCCCGGCCGCGGCGGCCGCGCTTTGTTTCGGCGCCGGCGGCGCTAACGCGGCACCTCGGTCACAAAGAGCCTCCGCTGCCTGCGACAGGCTGCRGGGAAGCTGCTCGCCACATGTGCTCCCTAGGTCTTCCTATTGGCGTGCTCGGCAGAAGGGGCTGGTCCTTGGAAATCAGCTCCTGTGCCTGTGACAGATTATATTTTTATGCAAGAAAACAAAACCAGGATATCTGATGGACTGCATTATCTTTCCACACAGCCTGGAGCTACAACTGCAAAGCAAGAAGTTTTATGCTCAGACTTCAAAACTGTGAGTGGAATTTAAACATCAGTTAAATTCCTACTTTGTTTATTTTTTCTTTCAGTGTGCAACTTTGCATGAAGTGTGTATATATATATGTATATGCATAATAACTTTTCATTTTCAAACAAGCTGTTGCAAATTCTCCTAGGATGAAATAATTATTGCTTTGGAAAACTTCACAAAGTGTTAGCTGCATTTGCGGCTGGACTAATAAATGTATACTGAGAAAGAGGATGCTCTTTTCAGTGAATGCAATTAGTCTAGATGGAAATGGCTTCAAATTATCTATGCCAGTGGAAAATGCGTGTGAGCAGGACTAGCTGCACTGAGGGAGGATCTCCTGGGAGACAGCAGCACATGCCAGGCTGGTCTATGTGTTTTTGTCATGAGCGTCATTTGGTGTTTGCTTGTGTATGAAGAGGGATTAGGTTAAAATCTGCTCTTACCATTATGTGGCACTGCACTCACTAGATGAAAAATCTGTTGGTATCAGGTGCTAGCAAGCTGGCCAATTAATGACGATTGTGGGGAAATAGGGTCCACTATGATGCAGATTTATAGAAATAATTTTAAACAAATAGTTACATACTGCTTATTAGTGCACAGGAAAATTACCGCAGTAGCTGAAACATTAATAACCTACTCTTCCTTGCATGTATTTAAATATGAATAATGAAATAGTTTGCCTTAGGAGAGCTCAAGGGGCTGATACCCACTTTAAGAGTCCAAGCCAGTAACACTAAGCAAGCAGTTGGGACTCCAGACCTGTGACATTTTCAGGTCCCTGTGGGAACTATCCAATGACCAATATGATCCTAGAAGGTTATTTTACCTTGAGTAAAAAGAGCTATATTTTGCAGCTTTTATTGGTTCATTAGGGTGTTAATAAAGCTGAGATATGTGCTTTTATGAAGTTTTTAATCCAAATAAGGTTATTCCAAGTCTCTCTCCCACTACCCAAAACAGTTCAGCAACCTTCCTAACTTGACATGTATTTTCCATAAAAAGTGACCACTTTCATACTTCTGTGCTTTGGCAAGTACATAACATCATCTGGGATCTGGGCACCTCCAAATCATGCAGCAACACAAAAGAAATCACCCAAATGAGATGTGGGTATAGAGTTGAATTCCTGTTGAGTTAGTTGGAGAATATAACATGGAGCAGGTACTAACTTCATACAGTTGGGAAAGAGGCAATTCAATTCATTGCCTGGTACAAAGTAAATGTCAATATTTCTTTACCAAATGAGCTGCTATGGTAAACCTGTATCATCTTGATGCTCTTGTATCCTGTGGTTGCAAAGTTTTTGTTACAGCACTGGGATCTCTGAAGTCAGATCTACAGCGTTTCACTGAGTGAATCTGAGCTTATCTGAAATAATATAGTGATCATAATTTCTCTTCCTTTCAATCCTTTCCTCCATCCTTTTTTTATCCCTATGGCAGGGAAACTCTGACTTTGCCTACTAAACCAAAGCACAATGTTTTTCCAAAAGCTGGATTTGGTGCTGTAACAAAAATATTCCTGTAGAGAAAATCATGAAAATCAACAAATTTCAGCCAGACAGCCCCTCCTAGTTGATGTGAGGAGTAAATCCCCAATGGAAGAAGTCTAAACCCAAACTGCTAAAGAATGTATAAGGTTTTAGTATTTTGTATTGAACAAATCGTAGTATTTTTATTTCAACAATGTTAAAATCAAATCTCTCTCTGTCATTTTTCTTTCTATTTTCTCCAATAGCAAATTAGTGTAAAAAAAAATCAAGTAATAGAACTCACAGAAAAGCTTTTCAGTTTCATGTCTTTTAAATGCTAATAAAGTACTAAACTGAAGGGTCTCTATAACCCTTATGATGTAAAATATTTCCCCTTCCTGTGATATGGTCTCGTTCTTTTGTTCCCTTAATTTGACAGTGTTTTCTCTGCTAGCAAGTACTACCTACACACAATGGGACAGATTCTTAGCTACACAAGTATGAATAAAGAATAACTTCATTGAAGTCAATGACATTACCCTGGATTCGTTCCAGTGTGACTGGAATTGGAATGTGGCTCTATATATCCAGCTGGCATCTGTGCCAGGCTAGGCTAAAGAGGTAAACAAAGAGACACTGCAACTACAAATTTTGCTAGGAGAAGTACTGCTATCATGCTGTGAGCACCCAGTCGTGCTTTTACCTTCCATCTTTGCTTCTTCCAAAAGAAAAGATGAAACATGTAATGTCATCTCTATTCTGCCAATCTTCCTTCATTTTTGTGTCTTCAGACCATGCACAGTTTTGCATAAAGGTGCTAAATTCAACTGCTTCTTGTCATACCTTGCCGAAACCTTGGGCATATACCTCAATCAATAAAGTGCATGTATTATTCAAATTTTCCTTCTTTCTGTTCCTATTCTTCACTGGTAACGTTTCAGGAAGCTTTGTCCTTGCTGTGAAAGTGCTGCTTTCTGTGGTATTCTGAGATCTCCTCGAAGCTGCTTCCAGATTCCTGAAGAAAGTTTTGCTTCCTCTTCTGCTTTGTGATGATAACCACATTGTTCCCATAGCCATCTACACAGCAAAATAACTCCCAGGTCCATGTCGTGGAGAGACTAACATGATTATTTTGTACTAAGGTGGGGTTTCCTAATGACGGCTTCAATTTCCCTGTTCTGCATGCTAGGATATCCCGGAGTTGCTGCCCTAAAGACAGCAGAGGTTTTGTGTGGCTATCTGGAGACTTTATCCTATCTTGTGAAATTTATCCCAAAGGAATAGATTGGCTGTGTTTCAGATGGGAGAGGCGGCCTATAATGCTATCGCTGATCAGAGAAAGGCTAACAAACTGAATTTGGTGATATATGCGCCAATGACAAGGCATCTCTGCTAGTTCGAAATGCCAAAGCTAGGAAAGAAATGCCTGAGCTTGGAGAGAGGACTCTGCATTAGGATCTGGGGTGATTTTGGTTTCCTGGTTCCTCTGAATAGGAAACAGAAATGATATGCTCTGATTTCTAAGGAGTTCCCTACAAGTGCTACCTGCTGGATGGATTAGCAGTGACACTTGTGTCTCTAAACATTCAGCATCACCAAAAAAAAAAAAAAAAAAAAAAAAAACCACCCACTAAGCTGGCAGGGAGAGGTCCCTACTCTACTATGGCAATACACACATTCCTAGAATGATATATATTTATATCCATCACTCTACTGAGGATTATATGAAGTTAAGACTCACCACCACTGCAGCTAAAATAGTTTCTGTTGAAGTGTATTTTATCATTACTCAGGTATTTTTCTGCAGTGTGGACAAGCTCTGCATAATAGCACTCTATTACTCCAAAATTATTATGTACACAATTCTTTCTGCATGAACATATGGTTTACCTGTAACACAAAATATTCATATGATGTATGCATCCTAATTATAAAATTTTTATTAAGATTTATGAAGTGAGTAAACTCACTATCATTTTGATTATTCTGTTGCATTTGATGCTGATGACAAGAATATATGACAAGTTCTTACCTTGGAATACATCGTTACAGTAAGAAAGAAGAAAAATATCCATCTGATTTTTGTAATGAATAGTCTGTTTCCATRTATGCATTTGTGAGATGGGATATATGTTAGATAGTTGAGTCAGTAAGGATTGTGAAAGGGAGGAAGCAGAAAAAGAGAAGCTGTGGCCTAGCATATCTGAAAAAGTGCTTAAAGTCTGGTAGGTTGGTGGACAGAAGAGAGGTCTTCGCTGCAATGCTTGTAATGTTATTGTTTTGCAAGGCCTGAGAAGAAGTATAACATTATAGTATCATAAAATCTTTGTGCAGTGGGGATCTCCAGTGACCTGGAAGAAGCTGTTCAAAGCCTGCATGAAAGAAAGGGAGTTACGGGCAAGGGAAAACACACTGGAAAAAAAAAAGTAGTACACAAAATGCTTCTTGAAGCTGAAAATGAGAAAGTACAAAACCTGGCAAAGGGAAAGATGAAGGTATGAGTAAGAATCACGTACCTTTGATGTTGTTTGTTACCCTTTGTTCTAAGTTTTGTGCCTTGGGGAGAATGAATAATACTTTGTTTTGAAGACAAATTAAGTTACCTTAATTAATGCATAATACATTGTTTTGAAGACAAATTAAATTACCTTAATTAAATTGCTGGTTGTGGGTTCTCAGAAAAAAAGGTCTATGCATGTGCCAAAGGTAGCCACATCGTTAGGGTTCACACAGCTGCAAGAGGGATGCACAGGGGAAGGAGGGAGGCACACCGCCGAGGAACCCAGGCCACGAGCTCTCCCAGYCTACTGCAGGGTTCAGCCCAGGCAGAAGTGAGGGAAAGGTCCCCTGCATCCAAAGGCAGAACTCCCAAAACTTAGAGGACCTAAAGCAATTGATGCTAAAACCTTTACAGCCGTAACTGAATTTTTCTACATCATTTAAAACCTGTTTAGTCACATTATCCTGAAATTACAGTAGTGTAAATTGCACTTTGGCCAGCAGAAAAATACTAGCTTCTTGACCACAGAGTGTGGCTTGCACATGTCCAGAGTCTGTGAGCAAGAAAGACATAGCTGAAAAAAATTTAAAAAGCTATGTCCTTCCCGAGCAAATGCTGAAGAGTAGCAGCTTACAAGTCTTACAGAGGCAGCAACTCAAATAGTTTAAGATGTGTCTGTCCTTCTAGAGGAAGGGCTAAGAGTCCTTTCCCTGGCTTATTATTGCTATGACATGAMTGGAGGAATTAAGCACATTATAAATAGGATGAGTTTAAAGACTTAAGTGTGTGAGCAAGSAAGTGGGATTGACTCTAATATTCCAGTGTGGCCAAAGGGGGAAAAAATCTGGTAAACATTTTGTGTGCCTTCTGTAATAATTTCAAGCTGAAACTTTTAAAAACCCAATCTATATATATTGCTCTCTAATGAAGTAAATTCAAAGCTCATAATGGGTTAGCAACATTTTGACATCTCTTACCTTGATGTGCTCCACTTGTACAGAGAGCTAACGAATTTGTAACTTTCCGAGAACGGCTTTTGGACCCRAATGAGTAGAGTAGTCACTAGAGCGAATGTCCCCAAAATTGCTGTTGTGCTAGGCCTTCTGTTCACAGAGTCGGAGGAGGATGCTCAAAATGCAATTTATTTAAAGGTTGCTTTGTTCATTGAAATATTTCTACCTACCCATCCATCATAGCAAATTCATTTGTTTCCTTTCCTTCTCTTCAGTATCCAAGGTATCTTCATGCTAGGAAAGTCATTCTTTTTTTGTTTGTTACACAGTGTTATCCTCGAATGGTTGCATAGCCCCACACAGCTTGTATATGTGCATATGTAAATATACCTATGTATATATATGTATATATTGATACAAATTTATAACATCTAGGTTTTGTTAATATTTACTTTCACTATTTAAATCTTTACATATAGGTAGTGTAGGTGCATGTACCAAGGATTCAATCACAAGAAAAATACTGACAATCAGKAAAAAGAATCCAGTGAAAAAAATCCTTCTACTTCTAAATGAATACCATTTGTAGGGTCCATATGTATATGTGTATAAATATGTGTCTGTATATACACAGATATATTAAATAGCATGTCAAAAACATTCCCAGCTTTTAGAATTGAAAAACAATTTCCAAGATACTCAAAGCTTTATTCAAGAGAGGAGAAAAAAAACTTAGTTTTAATGGCTAGTAMAGAAGTAGGAGTCAGGAGGTCTGAGTTTTCTTCATGGATTTCTTACAGCCTTCTTGTGTGGGCAAGTCAGTTAGCTTCCCTATGCCTCAGGTGCTTTCACAAGTATCTAGTAATGGAGATGCTCTCTTAGAGGGTTGCTGTGTAGTTTGATTCACCTGTATATTTAAGAAATTCTTCTGATAAAGTACAGTAAAAGGAGAGACACATRGACACATTCACAAGCTCCTGAGAAGTGCTTTTGTTTTGAAAGGGCAGAGGTATTCTGACAGCTGTTCTAAAAACCRGAGATTTTCAAAGTTAAAACACAGGAAATCAGACAAACTGAAGCAAAAGAATCTATTACTGATAACACAGCACCTACATCTATGGCACCTACATCTGAAGAAAGGCAGAGAATTAGTATTAATTAGTATTAGTATTAATTATTTTAATTAATTAGTATTAATAGTCACTTAGTATTTCCTATTTTTATTTGTTGCTTATTCAGTATTGCCAACTTTTACCATTTTATAATGGAGTCAACAGAACTTGATACTCTCTATTAAATTTGACATTTTGTATTAAAACACCGATTCTTGGAAACAAATGAGGATTTTCTGTTTTTGTAAGGTAGGAGTCTAGCCTTTATGTTAACCAAGAAGTTGCATCTCAAAAGAAAATCCAGGCAATTGAAATGCAATAATTAAAGGAAGTGTAAACCTCCATGACTTTCAAACACTTTGTGTAAAGTGTGGCTGGAGCAGAGAGTCCGGCTTAGGACTTTAGAAGTTTGGGGTCTGGCAGTGTTGCACGTGCACTAAAACTAATGGGAATGGAGATAATATATAATTGAGGTGCCCTCAAACACTTTGTAAACTCTTCAGAGAACTCCTTTCTGCGTAATTTCTGCCTTTGAAACATTTGGCACGAAGCACAGTACCGCTATACACAGCTTAGGCTTGAAAGAAAAGACAAGGATAATCTATCCCATGYTGTTTCAGGAGAGCAATCGTGGGCAGGAGGAATGTGACTATCTTTACTGGAATTTGGCAAGGGTTAACATCTAAAATATTGCAAAATGCCATGGGAACTGTGATGCCAATGTATGATCAGCATATCATACATTGATCAGTATCAACATATTCTGACAAGTCTATGCTTTCATCATTTTGTTTGCAGTAACACCTAGACGTTAGGCTCTGTTGTCCTAGCTGCACACAGGCAGTGGTAGTACACTTACACAGCGCATCTATACTTCACAGGTTGTGCTCACTCACGAAAAAAAAAAAACCTTTGACCTCAGCTTAGAGGTGCTTTAAACAGACCTACTCCACCACAGGAGTGCAAGTAGGTGGAAACCCGGCCTGTCCACTTAGAGTACTAAATCCAGCACTCCTTCATGTAGCAGCTTCTCAGGCACAGTGGAGAAACCCTGCATTGCACCTTGGGCACCATTTCAGAGCAACTCCATCACCTCGCTGAAGAACTTAGGTGCAAAACTTCAACACCTTATATTATGCTGCTAGGATCAGGAGCTGTGATGCCTCAGGTGYATATTCAAGGCATGCTAAAACTCTCCCAGAATTTCAAAGTCAGTAAAAATGTTTAGGTGACATTCCTCCTCATGATTTTGGCCCTGGATGTCTATCATCCAAACATGAATAAAACAAAAATGTAGATATTAAAAGACGGATGAGAATAGGATCTCAAATGGTAGGATATTTTCATAGAATCATAAAAYGTAAGGTTGGAAGCGACCTCTGGAGATCGTCTAATCCAACCCTCAGGATAGCCCATATGGGGACTGAACCCACAACCTTTATATTGGCAGTACCATGCTCTAAGCAACTGAGCTATATTTTACATAGATTATTTGCATATGCAACTCATATATGATCAGGAATAGGGATTTCAAAGTGCTGCCAGCTTGTCTGTCCAGTATTGAAGCRGAGAGAAGCATTCCTCCTCCAGGTTGTAAAAACAATTTTCTGAAACATTGAAGTTAGCAGTCTGCAAGTGATATATTTACTCTTCATTGCTGTTGTCCATTGGGGTACAAAGGCCTTGGAATGTACATCTTGTCCTCTTTTTAATTTTGAAGTTGGCTTCCATTTACTTGTTCCCCCAGACCTTAAGTTCCCAAATGCTTTTGAGAAACATCTCTATGGAATTGAGATGCTGCTCTATACCCTTTTCAAATGTAAATTAACTAATCTTGCAGAAGTAATGGACAGAAAAGTAATTTCCCTTTATCATGACAAACAGTATTGCAGTATGAGAGTAATGACTACAATTTAAGCAGCTATGAGTTGTGCATTAGGAAACTCTAGGCCTGAATATCGCTCACARTGAAACTTAAATTGCCTTTTTTCTGCATCTAGCTATTTATAAAAAACACTGCAGTTACAACCACAATAGTCATTTCTGTCTCCAATTTGTAATCATCATTGACAGTAGGAACAAAAGATCTAGCTAGCTGATGGTCAGTGCAGTAAATAGAGGTCAAAATACTCTTTTTTACACTCAAACTTCACTAGAAATGGGACCAAAACAAAACCCTAGATCCAACCACAGCATCAAATGTAATTGACTTGAAACCCTAAGCAGGATTTACATCTAGCAGCTAGGATTTCTTTTGATAGCTGGCAATACAAAAAGCTCCTCAAGGCTCCTCAAACTGTCAGGAAAATTGAGRTTTTGATGCAGATTTCTGGCTTAAACCTAACCCTGACCCTACCTGGCAACTTTATTCAGAGGCAGACAAATAAGTGATTTAATATGGATTGTAGTACATCCAAAACATCCTGGATCCTGCACACTCGAAGACTGTCCTTACAGATATGTGCCATAAGCTCTTCCATAAGGTTTGGAATCCTTTACTTACAGATAGCTCACAGGACTGATCTTCTTCTGAATAAAGGATAACTAAGGACATTCCTGCTCATGTTTTGGATCATGACTATTTTTACATCCAAACAGCATGATATAGAACAGCAGCAATCTCCTCTTGAGCACTGGCCTGATCTTCCTGCAGGGTCAGAGCTCCAGGTGTATCATATGTGTTTTGCYAGAGGACTTTATGTGTGGCCATGGAATCTGTGAGGGCATTTCTTAAGAATACCRGAGCAGGTTAAGCCACCTATGCCACTGCAGTCACAGCCACCTCCATATACATTTCAGAGATTGGTCTCAGACAAAGCACAACCCCAAGCCCTCCAAATTCCTATGGTAATTCCCACACAAAGGCAGGGAGGAGCATACAGGCTGGATGAACATGGGCTGTCCTTTTWCTCTGCAGAAGCTGATGCTGGAGCCATAGGTGCTATCAGGCAGTCAGATCTGCTACGGGAGCATGCTGGTCCTCAGTGCTCTTCTTCCAGCTCAGGTGCCATAGGTACATCCCTAAACTCTCACCTTTCCCTCAGAAATGTTCAAGCTAACAAATCTAGCACTACCCAAATGTTCAGAAAGTAGAATGCAATAGCATATTTTATTTGTATATTTTTAAAATACTTTGATTGCTCTACATTCGAGCCATTACCCTCTAATTCCTTACTAGTTTTACAACAGAAATGGGCATAAAGAGAGGACTTCAAAGGGGGAAAAGTGTGTTAAGGTCRGGTTTGGTGTAGGTAAAGCAGACATAGGAGCTGATATCAAGAAATGCACAGCAAAAGAGGCAGGGGCAGTAGGATGTGATATGTTTTCAGTCAATTAAATGGAAATAAACATCTTTCAGACTTTTATAAACCAGGCAGAAATAATCACAAGTAGAGATAATTTAGCCTCAGAGAAAATACAAGCTCTACTGTGTGCTCCTCCTGAAAATGGGATATTTTCTTTGATGTAAAGAACTTTTTTTTGCTGCAGCTTGTGAACTAGCTAAAGGAATCGTGTATGGAGGACATAAAAAATACYTTGGTTTTCTAATGGCCCTCACAGGAAGAGTGCCAAGAATCTAAAAGATCAGTAGAAAAAAAAATGGCTGAATTATCACCAAAGATGTAAATGAATTATTTTGTGTATTCAGGACTCCTCTGCAGTTTTCTTACATGCATCCCTAATACTGTTTTCTATTCATTTGACCCCTTCTTACTACTATGCAACTTTAGCGATATATGGATATCCCAACTGACCAATGCCCGTGAAGGAGCAAAGGAAATAAACAACCTAAGGATGCAGATCCCCATGCTGCCAAAAAAAAAGAATACATGATGACTATCAATTTAATGGAATAAATAGTTTCATGTGACAGTTGGAGAGACTTTAGTTTGAAAAAAGAAAACATGAAATTCAATCTGAAAACATATCATTTGAAATTGGTTGTAACTGAAAGCCATTACTGCAGAGCAAATTGGAAACCTTTTAATAGTGACCAAAATACTTTCTCCCTGAGACCAGCATATTAGCTTCAATCTRAGCATAAATATTTTGAGTCAAGATTTTTTTGATAGAAATCTGCAGTTACCTTTTCAGTATTGCTGGTATCCATCTACTTAGCAATAACTCTGACTTTATTAGCTATTTAATTATGTGATATTACCAAATGCTCAGGGAGAACAATGTCTCTGTCAGGTTCTGCAGCTTCTGGATTGTGTKTTTAATACCCTGTTATGTTTTAGACCTGGTAGAAGTTAGTCAATGAAACTTTTCATTTTTTAATCAATCCCCAGATTACAGATATGGCCAAGTATTTCCCTGAAACTAGCTTCACAGAGTTTTCATTCTCACTAGAGTTTATGTCTGTCAGTCTATATTTTTTCCAAAATGTTTAAGAAGTTATGCTTTGAGGTTGTGTCCTGCTATATGTTGAGGCTGATGGGAGTTTTGCCTCCGGCCTCAGTGGGAGCAGAGCCTGGGAACTCTTGGTCTTTGCCTCTAAGTGCATTGCAGAGGTCTGGCATCGGTGTGGGATCACATCTGATGATGAACGTCCAAACTGCCAAGGAAATGATGCAAATAAGGCAATACCTGTCAGTGGTGGATGMAGCTATGAGGTAAATGGGAGGGCTTAACTCCCATTCTCTTTTCTTCTTTCTCCATCAGATTGCCTGATGGAGGAACACTGAGGAAATGTGACTGTGAGCTGAGAGAACRTTATTCCCCATGCTTTGGCTAGCGCTATGTCTTTCCTCCAGTTACTGTAACTAGCATGTGTAGGAGACACTATGGGAACAGAACTGGAACATGAAGCCCTCAGAAGTAAGGCAGGACTTAGAAAACATGCATGACAGTTAGAATCCATTAACCTAATTCTCCTGRAAGAGTTGCACCCTTAAGTATATCCCACATCTCTTTTCTTCTGCAGGTGAGATGTCTCTGGCCAACTTAGCCAAAGAGGCCAGCTCATCCCAGACATGTTATTTGGCTAGCAGCTCTAGGTCTGAGTTAGCTCAAGGGCTTGCTCAGCTGAGCCAGCCAAGGAAAGCCTCCTGAGGAATCCAAGCCTTGTATGCAAGTGCAGTAAAGAAATAGAAATCCTTGAATTCAGAATTGGGATGCTAGGCTTCGTTTAAAATGGCAATATAGCTTAGAAACAAAATAASCTTTTCCTCTGCCACAGCAGCTCTCTCTCTCTTGCATTCTTTTGCCATGACTTCAGCCCATATCATTTCTCCCAGTTGCTGATCCCAGATTAAGCCAGCTGAGAGGGACAGAGTACAGTGGAAATTGCTGATTTTCGCAGATTACAARCGAAGGTTGTTGGTAGGTTTCCCAGCGCTAGGACTCTGGAGACCAAGAGGTGTGGCTTATGGCTGGGCAGGCTCTGCAGCTGGCTGGAGGTGGGAAAACAAAATAGTTTTTGTTGTTGTTGTTGTTTTACACTGTTAATGAGACATCGGGGTGGGTCTCTGCAGCTGGAAAGATGAAGGGCAAATGGAGGTCAGGGCTATTACCTTCAACATTCAACAGATGTCTTCTAGCCTTCCTTGAGATGACTATTGTGAGAGAAAATAGTCCCTAGCCCTGCCCTTAGACAAAACTTTCTGTGTCAGGAGGACTTTTGCTCACTGCACAGYGGTGGCACTGGCAGCCAGGCTGTTTCACAGCCTACCTTGTCCCAGACTTGACTGAGCCGAGGTTGGGGAGATAAAATGAAAACAAACAAACAAAAAAACCTAAGTGCAGATGAAGCAAAAAAAGTCACTCATTTAGCCAATGGCAGATGAGCACAAAACTATGGGACACAGAAGTAGGTTTCAAGGAGAGATTTTAAAGATCAGACTGTATTAACTACCTGTGAATAGAAAGAAAGCAAGAGAAGCAGATAGACTGGAAATTGAAGTCGCTACTGTCTACAGCGCAAAATGTCCACAGACAGTCTTGCATACCATAGGATTTGATAAATAAGGTGAGTTGGAAAGGGAAGGCCTTACAAGGAAGACTACTTGTCTTCATATGTAAGGAGGATGGAAGAGGACATTGAGTTGATCTTTAGAAACCAAGATTAGAACAGATACATTTTGAATTGTCTTAAATGTTCAGAGGACAGCTGAATATTGCACTGAGGATGGGATGCCAAGAGTGTTGGTAGCTTAACATGGCCAGCATTTGGCCTTAAGGCAGCAAGATATAGGCATAGTCAGTCCAGAAAGAAGGAGTCGTTTTGGTGATGTCTTGTGGGTGGCCACCTTATCACAGCAGCAGTACAGTGACGGAGAAGAGACTAACCAAGCAACATTTTGTGACGTTGCACCTAACTGCAAGCATATCAGTAGCCCAACTGCATCATGCCTCAGGGAGGGCCAAATTATTTGAATAACTTTCTTTAGGAAGACTGATCTGCCATTTGCCTTCAAGGTAGTGTCTGGCTTTCCCAAATCTGGTTCCCGCACACTCCCAGGTTTCTGCTTTCTGTTCTGCCCTGCCAGTGGCTTGAATATTTTTTGTCCTCTTCTTCCTCTGGATCTTTCTGTACTCTGGCTTCCCTTGTCTCTCTCCCTCTGCCTAGTGCATGTGTTATCATATTGACTATGGCATATTCTCTGAATTCAAATTCTTCTTTGAAGTGCTTTACTACCAGTTAGCTCTCCAGAGAAAGCTGCCTCCGGCACTGTTGTCTGGTTTGCTTACGCCAGAGCGCATCCTTTCGAGGTCTGAGCACATCTGTTCCACATCCCCTTTATCTGATGCTACTCCTCAGCTCTGCCTGCTTTCTTCCTTCCTGTTCTGTTGTTTTAATTCTCTGTGTTCATCTGATTTACACTGTCAGCTCTGCCAGTCAAAGATATCTGGGCCAATTCTCATCTGAATTATGGAGACTTACTCCACAAAGATGGAGGAGTTCATCTGGTATTACTGAAACAGCAGGATCTGAATCTGGAAGTGATTTTTCTTTCCATAGTATGCACGATTTTGGCAATATAATTGAAAAATAATCTAGTTTCCTTTAGCATACACAACATCATGTTTAAAATTTTTAAAAGTGAGATGGATKCTGAAAGAAAGCTTCTTATTGTTCTTATTGTCTGTCTAAAAAGTGGTGTCATCTGGCAAACAGGAGCACYTAAGGAAGCTCCTGACAAGATAATCATAACTGGATATACAATAATATTCGCTGTTGGGTATGTCATTAAACCAACATGACAAACAAGCCAGCCTTCAGAGGCCTACAGCAGAGAAGACTTTAAAGACTAAATTCTCTTGAAACATTTCAGAAGTATTTTGAAACTTCTAATCTTAGGAATGAGATAGAGACTGATCATTATTAGCTGGAACATATGAAGGTACAAAGAGGAATATAGTAAAACCTTTAGTTCATCAAGATCAAAATGTTTTATTAAATGGAGTGACACCTTAGCTTGAACCTTCCCTAGTGCTTCATTTTCATTTGATACTCAGCTCACTGAAGCTAATTTTTCTCAAAGGATCACACTTTGGCTGAAAACGCAGGGTGGCTTCTCGCCAGATAGAAGATTTAAGGATATTTGCACGCTTACTTGACTTGCTTTGAATGGACATAACTGCTGGGTTTTGTACAGTAAGCTCCTTACATTCCTGCAGCAACCTCTTTCCTGTTATGCTCTGGGTCTCCCAGACTCCTTGCCTCTACAGGTTAGGGGACACTGAAAAAATGTGTAACTCTAGAGCTGTGATGACAGCTTTTGCAAAGCATGTTGTTGATGGGTACTGATTTGAGCAGCAGTTGGCCCGTAATTTGCCCTGTGCCCAAAGGCTGCCCAGAAGCACCTGATGGGGTACAGCTCCCTGGCCGGCACCGCCTCACATACGTCTGTGCTGACTCGCCACAGGGAGAGAGTCTCAAGTGCTACCTTGCACAGGAGACCACGCTACCTTCCTCCCCAGCKGAGGGGAAAAAGAGAAGGGATACGAACACGGGTCTGGAAACCTGGTGAGTAATTAAAAGGCAAAGACAGGCTTTSACTGGTGCTCCCGTTGCTACTGCAGAGTGTCACTGCTGGGACTAGGTGCAGTCAGTACAGCTTGGATGCAGCCGTACAGAAGCTGTTGACCCGTCAGCAGCACAGGCCAGTTTCCATGTAGACTGCACCTTGGTGACTGCTGTCATCTTCTGCCGAGTACGTGGCTCAACCCTTTTCCAGGCCATGTCTCTGCTGTCAGGAGGTGGCATCAATAAAGGAAATGAGCTGTGAACTGATACAGGTACAACAGTGACAGATATTAAAAATATTTTGACGACATTCGGCATCTCCTCTTTTGATGAGTGGATTCACTTCTTCTGACCCTTAATGGTCTCCCCGACCTTGCCCTGTGTCTGTGTGCTGCTGACACTTCAGCCGTGAGTTATGACAGAAGTTATGGCTCTGTGCAGTCCTGTTTCAAGGTGATGATTTATCGTTTGTATTACAGTCGTGCCTAGAGGTCTGCAGCAAGATCAGGGCCTCATCGTGCTAGTTACTGTATAAACATGTAGCAAGAGACAGTCTTGCTCTTAAAAGATCACAAATAAAAGGTAGGAGGAGGAAGAGAAATCCAAAGATAYGAAACAAATTTCCCAAGGCAACCCAGTGGTAAATGTCAGCACAAGGAAGAGGGCTCGTGTCCTTCGGCCCTACCTGCCGGCGTCTCCGCAGGACTCCCCTAGTCCTCCCGCGTCCACTCGCTGTTTCTGCTGTGCTTTGGAAAATTTCTTACTTCTTTTCATCTATTTTCACCATAGACCCGACAGTCATTGCCACCAGCAAAACTGTTGGTCATCACATCCAAACTGAGAGCCGATGACTCCACTTCTTTTCAGAGCAAAATGGAACAGATTAACTTAAATCACTGCTATCTCATAGGGGGACATAAGTTATCTTTGGGTGCAACAGTAAGGCTGACAAGGTACTAAACTGAAAGTACAGAGACATCCTATGGAGCAGCTGCATCCTACCTCTATTTATGGGGCTTATTGCTCATTTCTGTCCATGCCTGAATGTTACCCTTGCTTTTTCTTTGCAGTACTTGGGAGATATTGGAGGGCACAGTTTTTTCTTCTAATTGTTATTACTTTTGGCAGTACAAAAGAAACTTTCCACTGAGTATAAAAATGCTGTTTCCAAACCTTAGCCTAAACACTGAGTGCATGAATTACACATTGCTCTGAAAACATTCTGAGCTGACTTTTCTGAATGCAGAACTGTGTATAGGAAAGACATAYGAGATGCATACTTGGCCCAAAGATTTTCAAAGAGAAAACAAGCCAGACTGTACTTACAAAAATATTTAGTTATGCCCTTTAGAAAGACAGGGAAAATAAGATACTCAGAAAGCCGCTCTGCCCTGTGCTGCTAATCAGGAGCACCAGCTAAGCAGTCAGGAGTATGCAGGCACTGAGCTGGTATTAGGGGGTTGTAAGATAGTAAAGTGAGGGGCCCAAGTGCACCGTGACAGCTTACAGGAGAGTCTCCAGAACTACTGGACTCCAAGGCCTGCTAGAAAAAGCCAGAACATGCTGCCCCCAAAGAACCTGGACAGTGTGAATTGCATCTAAGGAAAATAGAAATTACCCCTCTTTCCTTATCTGGCTCTTCCCCTTTCCATGATGTTGCTGTAGCTCTCAAGTGTTATTATCAGGGGAGTTCACTGAAAAGGAAATTTCTGGCACATATTTTTGATGTTGATTTGACTGTCAATAGTGTGTTTTAAATCATTTCATTTAGCATGATTCAAGTGGAAAAAAAAAAAACTTGCAATCTGAATTTTCTTCAAAGTGGCTGTTGTCTAGTAATTTACCCGATCTAGGAACATAGTTAAGGATTTCTCAGGTTCTTTTTTAATTCCTTCCATAAAACAACTACACAGTGGGGTACTGGCCTTCTCTGCAATCAGTTAAGCTCCCTCCCCTGGCCTCAGTGAGATGTCACGAGTCTTACGTACTGCTTTAGTCACTTCAGTAGAAGCAGCCTCAGAAGAAAACGAGCCATCACACAAGTTTGCTCTCTCCAAACAGGCATTTTTCTGCCTTGTCTGTCCATGTGAGCCAGTTATTCACAACGCCAGTGCTTCAGGCAGGTTTTACTTTTTCTTTTGAGCCTTTGCCACCACTCAGTACTCTGCAAAGCTCCCGAGTTACATTTCTGCCCTAGTTATCAGTATAGCCAAATAAACAAATCTATGCGTTCTGCATAAAAATAATGTTCTCATTGACTTCTGTGCTAGGAAAGGGCTGCCATGCTATGCAAATGGATATTATTGAATGAGCTACCCTAAGCTTTTGACACCCCACTGTCAGGTTGCATCCTCCTCTTACACTTCCAATTACAGCTTTAGATGCACTATGCAGTTGTTGCATGGGTTTTTGCATCACCAAACTTCTGCCTAATATAAGCCTAATATTCTGAGGYAACTTGAGGACAGGATCACAACATTAGCATGTTTCCACTGCTGATAACTTTTATTTTTTTTAACCCTTCAGCCAATTTTTAATGATGTAACAGAGACACAAAGGTCTCCAAGACAGCCTTGCAGAGCCACCAGGAAGGTTAGGAGGCTGGGTCTGCCTTCACTGCTTCCACTTCATAGGGAGAAAATCCTGTTGCGACGTGGCTCATGTTCTGTAAAGTCATGTCACCTAGGGAAAACCATCATGCTTGAGCTACCGTCACTGCCTCAAGTCAGATGTCCGGTCTGACATGGGAATCCTTCCTGCTCAAAGGCAAGAACCGGCCCTTTCTTTAAAAAAGCACAGCAAATACAATCATAGAATCAGTAAGGTTGGAAGGGACCTCTGGAGATCATCTAGTCCAACCTCCCTGCTCAAGCAGGGTCACCTACAGCATGGTAGACAGGGTTACATCCAGGTGGGCCTTCAAGATCTCCACAGAGGGAGACTCCACWACCTCTCYRGGCAACCTGTGCCAGTGCTCCATCACTCTCACAGSGAAGAAATTCCCCCTCACGGTCTGGCAGAACTTCCTGTGCTTCAATTTCTGCCCATTGCCTCTTGTCCTGTCACATGGGAAAACTGAAAAGAGTTTGTCCCCATCCCCCTGACACCCTCCCTTCAGGTACTTGTACACATTGATWAGATCCCCCCTCAGTCTTCTCTTCCCCAGGCTGAAGAGGCCCAGCTCTCGCAGCCGTTCCTCATAGGGCAGGTGCTCCAGCATACAGCATCAACAGGGGACTTAGGCACCAAATCAGCTTCGCTGACTTTCCTGGAGATATGCCCATAAACACCCCGAGTGCTGCAATCCTCACAGGCTTTACCAAACAACCCAATGACACTGCACAAGCCAGCGATGTCCGGCAGTCTGGATCCCAGGGGTGTGCAGCTGAGCACAGGGGAGCTCTTCGGCTGGGTAAATATTACACCTGTGAGGTGAAAAAATGGGATTAAAGTCTTAAAGACAGCAAYATTGCCTGAGCTCCTAAGTGAACAAATTTAGTGCAGGCTATATTACTGCTAAGTAGCAAAATTATAGTTGTAACAATATGGAAATGGAAATGTAATTGTGTATAAAATCATTAAAATCCGTATAAATTTTGAGCACTCAAATTAAACACAATTGACACCTGAAACATTAGCATAATATCCACGCCATATGGTTGGCATTTTCTGTTTCTTATATCTGTCACTCTTCTTTCTTGTCAGCTGCTCAGGAGAACTTGCCAGATAATATTTGCACCATCGCCAAAAATTTCTAACAGCTGGTGTGGTATTGGTTAAACACTGCGTAGTGTTTCAAAGCGTAGTGCTCCCATCTACGCATTAGCAAGCTGGTTCTTGGAGCAGATGTTTAGCTTTGTTTTTAAATTAACTTCAGGCTGCTTTTGTGTCACTTGTCTGCTTTTTACCATCCATCATGCTGCTGCCTTCTGTGAGATAAATAAGTGCAGCAGTATCCTGACTTTGATGGTCTTAAGCCACTTAAAGCAGCATTACAAACTCTTTGTGAGAGAAAAGCACTGTGCCGTCTGCTTYGGTACTTGGACTTGGCCGGACTAGTGTTGCTAAGGTACAGAGGACAAGCCAGACCCCWTTGGCCAAGGCTGCCAGCTCTGAAACTCTCCTTTTTCATCTGCTCCTCATTGCAGCACCTAAAGGCGCATCTGCCCCCGGCACTGCAGCCGCCGGAGCACCTCTGGGGACGGCAGTGGGCACGGAGGGTCCCGCGCTGCAGCTCAGCCCCGCACACCGGGACGGGGGCTTGCAGAAAAGGCGTGCACGTGCTGCACGGCGATGGTGGAGCGCGGGCGGCAGCACCGCGGCTGCCCCCGGGGCTCGCGACCCACCTCCGCGCAGCAGCCCTTGAGGCCGTTGGCAGAGGTGCGCGAGACGCCTTACTGGCTCTGCATATACCCTTTAAAACAGCGCTAATGACKAAACTGGGGATTCTCTAGTGTCTCCTTTATGGAAATCAGTGAGAGTTTGGAACAGGCTGAAAGCTACATGTGTAGGTGATTTACATATTAAGATTTATGATGAGCAGGGCATATGCACACTGATGAATTAAACAAACAGGCAATTTCATAAACAATCCGATTTTASGGATAACACGTGCAGTTCCCTTGAGGCTGTGCATTTAAAAGGCTGATTTATGCCTCTGGAAAGAGGACTCCTTGCATTTGCATTTATGCTCTTCTGTTGGTAGAGGCAAGGAGTTATCTTCTCTTTTGCGCCAGTTAAACAGCTGGATATTGAGTCCTTAGACACTGTAATGAGGGGCATTTACTGAGAAGCTGCTAAAATACCCTTCAGTCTCACACAGTTTTACAGGGATAAAGATGGGGAGAGAGCAGTGCTGAAGAGGGAACAACTCTGCCTCTCCAAAACGAGTTAATTTGATCCTGTAGGGCTGCTTTACTCAACCGGGACAGGCTTCCCATCTAACATGAGAGAAGAAACAGAGACACAGCAGAAGTAAATACATGGGTYGTCAGGATACAGGCAGTGGTCTCAGCACACCATCACCAAAGGCAGGTTATACACTCCCCTTTCCCTTGCGGCATGCGTAAATGCTGGATGTTCAGATAGTGGCTTGTGCCTCTCAGTTTCCTCTTTTTTGCACAYGCAGACATGCTCAGATGAAAGAAGTGCAGGCATTAGAATTGTAGGCTGCATATATTGGAAAATAGATTTGCATGCTTTTTATTTTTTGCAGACATTCCCTCCCCTGTACTGCATCCCTGGAAATTATCCATCCCAGATAATGGATGGAATTAGATTAGAAACAAGACAAGATGCAATTACTCACTGAAGAAGAATCAGATAAACTGGTGAAATGGAGACTGCAGCTGGGCTTGTGAGCATCTGGCTTGTGTGTGTGTGCAGAGGATTTTATCCTTGGCATTGGCTATAATAGACTAAACATTTTTTCTGTTTATTGCAGTATAGCCTTTTACCCTCATTAAAAATCATTATTGAGTCATTACAATCTCTCATATAATGACTGGTATCACTTATTTCCAGTAAGGTGTCTTCTGTGTGAAATCCTTAGCTGAAATACTGCTATTACTGAGATAAAAACCTTAGGCCAGAGAACTGCATCAGGCTTGTCTTCAGTGTCCTGAGATTCAGCACAGGTACAAATATCGGCCCATCCGTTTCTTAGCCCCTCTGTTCCTAAGGAAGTTTTCCCTTGCTGCCAGGATTTGCAAGCTCTTTCCAGAAGTATGCAAGCAAGCATCACTAGCTTTTGCCATGCATCAATTTTTTCATAGGATGCTTTTGATGTAAAGATATTTCAACCTGCATTTTACAATGCAGGGAAGCGGATGAGAAATGGAAATGAGGTGCCATATTTGCAAAAGTATTTGTGCTTAAAGCTGCAAATGGGCATATGTAGATCGTACTATCTACATAAATGAGTCATGTTCTTGATTTGCAATAGGACTTAATTTATTTAGGTACTTGGAACATCCCTTTAAATGCTCATCTGTTTTTTTTTTTTTTTTAGGCATTTCAACACTGTTCAAAGTCTGACCATCAGATTAGCTTAAGATCACACAAGAAGTATAATATAGCTGAGGACACAAGGACTGTGGGGAGGTGTATTGCATTGCATTTCCTGCCGTGCCTGTTTATTTGTGAGGGCTCTCATTGACATGGCTAGGTTTTGAATTCCACAGGGAAGGAGGGAAAGTAGGAGATTTGTGCTAATGTTACTATCTATTTTTTTTTATTATTATTTTGGCTGTAGAATCCTTGGACTATTGTGATTTAAATGCTTCATTTTTAACAATAACAGAGACTAACATTTCTCTGTTAGGGGCACGTTCCCCCTTTTCCCCACCCTAAACCTTAAATGTTGGTAACAAACTATGATGTTCTGCTGCAAAAAGAAAAATACAAAGAATGACATAAGTGGGATGTTCCTGGAGGCAAAACATGTAGTACAGTGCAGCTCAGTACTCAGTAATGTAGCTCACACACATGTGATTATAATCCATCATTTTTACCACCACCTGGAACAGGATTGTAGCCAACCTGTAGGGTCAGACAGGTACCTGTAATCCTAGGCAGCAAGTTTGTTTCAGCTCGGGCCATCGCAAATCTGTCATTTGTGATGTTCCATCTACGTTCTCTAGGTTATGAATGTGAATTATCTGATGGAGGTAGTTTGAGTGCAAGGTAACCAGGCAGTGCTTTTGAACAAGTGCCAGCCAGCAGGTCAGGAAATAAGTGTTTTGCACTTCTTGATGTTGATAGGTTTAGTTATGGGCCTTTTTAAAGTCTCTTACCTATTGATATGAGATACATTAACAWGAAATTTTCAAACTGAGCCCCTGCCCTATATGTTCACTGTACATATGCTTAAAGCATTTGAGTCATCCCAGTCACTTCAGTGAGCTAATAAGGTACCTAGACAGGGATGTGTAACGTTTACAGGACTGGGGTTTAATTCTTAGTACGGGTATAAAGGAAAGGCAGTGACAAGCATGGTGGTTGKGATATGAAGTTATTAACTGGGGGCAGAAACTTTTGGGAGGTTGAAAGACTGACAGATTTTATCAAAGATTTTGCAGATTTCTGAATGCTTAATTTCTCAAAACTCCTCTTCAAGCTGGTATAGTTCTGCCAGCTTTGTAATGTCATTAGAAACAACTTAAAATAAGTTCAGYCAAAGCAATGAAGATGACTCACTGTTCAAAAACACATTTTTGTTTTGCTTGTATTTCTCTAAGAAATATTTTGCTGAATTTTAGTATTTAAAAATACTGTTGTCTATTTAAATTTCTTAAGTAACTTTTAAGGGTTTCATTTGGCCGAGACTCCTTGGCCTTGCATTAATCTTGGTGTTGTTTCACAAGCGATCCGGGGAACACCCACTGATAACAATGTCAAACATTCAATGTATTTACTGAACGTTTCCACTTGCTTGATCGTTAAGGCATGCTTTTACTATGAGGTCACCAGTGTTGTGTAAGTGTAGAATTTATGGGGTGATTTGAACTATAGGGGAGTCCTGACATGTTTTTTGGCAAATCCCATCAGATACCATGGACTGATGCCACTCAGGATTTTAGCTTTGGGATATAATCAGGTTCTAGCATGAATGTGTTGCATTAGAATTCAAATGCACTGATTGCACAGAAGATGGGGAAAAGGTTATTTAAATAGTCCGTGCATACACTATAGGAATCTTTTAACAGAACACGTTTTCTTGTCTGTTAAAAAATATTATTTACTCATAAAGCCTTTTCTTTTAGCAAACAGAAATGAAAATATTATTTTAGAAAATCCTAGAGGAAGAAAGCTTAGTATTAATACATCATATAGCTGTGCCCTTGTCCTTTCAAATCCTATATTTAAGCTGGAGAGAGCAGCACAAGACAACGTTAAAGAAAATGGAAGTGAAACCAATTCACCAGCAGAGTGTGGTGTTATCGAGTCCACACTTCTTAAACTGTATTTCTGCATTTGCCATTGACTTGCTAGGTAATCTTGGAGAGCTTATTCAAAGCCTTTTTAAGACTTATTTAAATCACTGAAAATATTCCATTTGATTTTAGCAGTAATTATTTTGGCTGCCTTAACTTAACATTTTTATTACCTGCTAGTCCTCCTATGGGCATAACCTAAGATTTAGAGTCCTTGAATGAAACCAAACAGGAAAAGGATTTGGATCTATGTGATTACTGGCTTTATCACATACCTACTGCTTGACCTTGAGATTTCTGCCTCTTGTTTTGCATGTTCAAATTGCAAGCTCTTTCAGACAGGGTCCATTTCTCACAAGAGATTTGTGGAACCTGTCAGTTGTGGTCCTACTGTAAGACAAACAACCGATGGTGACCACCAATCATGTCTTCAGTTGCAACAGTTATCTCTGTGTTTGTCCAAGGGATATAAATAAGGCCAGTTCTGGTACTGAAGAAGGATGACACAACCAAAACGCATATGTTGTTAGTATTTTGGTAAGACATTAACCCTTCGACATTAGTCCCGTTAATTTGATCCTGCCTCATTACCTGGACTTTTTCCCTTAACATTTTAAAAATCAAATGTAGTTAACTCGTTGCCAAATGTAAGAGAACACAGGTAAATGAGTACCTTTTCAGTGTGGATTCTGGAAAGAAATATGTCTACAAGTATTGATTTACACTATATTTCATCTCACCTATAATATAAGGGAAGGAGAAAGAATAAAAAAACGCAGAGAGAAATAAGATAAAAGATAGAAGAAAAGAGCAAATCTAGAAGTTTGAGAATATAATTGTTTTATAAAGACTGCGCAAGACTAGCTGATCCATGGAGGAGTATTTCATAAAGGAGGCATGATTGATACATGCAGTATTGAATTTGATATGTATTTTCTAGTGATTGCTAGTCTACTGACTATGCACTTGAGGACTCTAAGAAATATTCCTTCTGTTGACACATAACATTCATGGAGCTCTACAGTTTTTAGAAATGTGCTGTCTAGTGCAAGAAGTCCGTCTGTTGTGGGAAAGACCTTTGAATAACACGTTTCAGAAACTTTGTGACCCACTCCCTGAAAGCTTTTGAGTATTGCTTTTTTAAAATAACTTTGTTTTATAGACCCACTTACATGGGATAAATGGGCAAGTACTGTGATCTATCTTTTTACTTTTATTTTTTTATTTAAAAATTTTAAATCCCATTGAGATTAAGCCTATCCTATCACACAGAAAAAGATATCGCCATTTTTGATGAAAAAAAATGAAGTCTTCTGAATAGCACAAATTTTTTTTTGTTTGTATTTTTTTCCTTAGGTAGACATTACTCTCCAGATATCTGAAAGAGTAAGATACTAGAGAAATGGGTGTACTAATGTAGTAAAGCTGACACTATTAAGTGTTGTTTATGAAAAATGTCATTTATGAGTTGTCACATAGCTATTATTAAGAGACTATTCAGAAGAACCTAGTACATCACAGTAACTGTCACTGTGCTCACTGCAATCACTGAACAACCAGACATGGTTAAACACAACATTTCTTCTGCTTTCAGGACAAGGTTCACTTACAGTTTATTTAGCTGGTATTTTATTTGCATTTAGGCAYCCAAATGAATTGTTTTATGCTGAATACAGAGGCATAGACCATGCTGGTGCTGCAGCTGTGATTCTCCTTGTCCCCAGCCAAGTCTCTCGGCTCCAAGCACCCTTCTGGCTCCAGGCCATGGAGAGCTGGGTGGGAGCCAAGCAGCCAGGAGGACTTGTTCTGCCACCCTCGGCCCTCCTGGGCCACAACCCAGCTCCTTCTGCCTTTGCTGCAGCAGCATACGCCCGCTTAGGTATCTCCAGCTACACATCACTTAGTGCAAACTGCAGTTACTCCATGGGTTTCACCACAGCCATAGCAATTACACCAGCCAAGGGTGTAGTATCAGGTGTAATCACCTAGTGTATATACACAACGATAAATAAAAGTAGCACTAAATGCAGGACTTGAATACACGCTGCTTGCATCCATGCTAAAGTCTTTAGGATGTGTTCTGCTTTCAAACTGTTTGGTCTTGATCCTCTAATCTTTCCACGAGCTGAACTTCTATTGACTTTAACCTGCCCAGCCATATCCTTTCAAGCCAGCCTCCCCCGATTACTGCACCACGTGCAGCCCTRCTGGACCTCTAAATCTTTCAAGAGATTTGTAATTTGGTGCATTCCCTAAGGAAGATTTGGAATGAGTCCAGGGAACAAGACTAATTTAGGCGATGGGAGAATATTTTTTCTGAAGAAATGGCTTCAAGACCTCAACATGTTGGGCCGTGAAAAAGAAGCAGGTGAGATGGGATTTAATTATAGTGCACAAATACCTTAGGGGACGAATAAAGAACTAAGCCTGGATCTACAATGAAAAGGTAAAATGTGAGGTCATGGGCTGAAATTAAAGTGTGTTTCCCTCAGCAGAAGGCTAATCTGTATATGCAGTAATCTGGTGGACAAGGTGGTGGAAGTTAGTAGTATATAGAGTAGTCTATTTATTAGTATTTCAGTGTAATTAGGTCACCCTACTGTTGGTTCCTTTCAGTCACAAATGATTCTTTTTCTGTGTTATTGAACGTTTCATTCTGTCAAGCAATTTTGGGGAGTTCTTTCAAGATTTCTTTTGAGATTCCTGGCATGAAAAATAGAGAAAATCTAAGGATTCTCTATGAGAAATGCATARCTTTTTTTTTTCATGAAAAGCTTTGCAAGTTTATGTATTTAGTATTGTAGATCTTGCAAAATGGCATGACTTTTTCTAAGGTGTGGTGCTTTAGAAGAAAGCAAATACTGCAGAAAACTGACAGAAACTATTTCAGATTAAAGCTATTTTGAAAAGGTAGAAAAAGCTTGGAAAATAGAGGATTCTGTAACATAGAAAACTAATATAATACTAACATAAATGGACATTATCCATTATTCTCTTTTCATGTATATATATTGGAGGGAAAATAAAATAACTAATCTGGAAGTTGATTAGAGCATGTGAAGTGTGAACTTAGACTGCTTTAAAACCAAATTGCATTCCCTCCACTAATTTGCAATGTTTTAGTTTTAAGTCTTTGAATAAGTTTGTGCAAGCAGAGGCACAATTGCAGCTGGTACTTCTCACCAGACTTCTGATTCCTGAAAAAATATCTGGATGCACGGAGGCAACAGGGACATTTGGCTATTCCTTTGCAAGCTGAGTAGCCGCTTCTGCTTTCTTTTCACTCATTTGCAATTACTTCATGAATTACTAATGAAAAGGTTGCTCCAATAAAAGATTAATGGGAACTTTAAGTTGTATTTCTTGGGCATCAATAGACAGGTTATTATTTTAGATGGTCTACATTCGTGTTTCCTAAACAATGCTCAGAGCTGATTTATTTATTCCACCAGAAGTGCAAGAAAATAGTAAGACAGCAATTGTCTCTGCCAGCACTCTGTGTACGTTCTGAGGATTTTTTTTTTATGGGAAACATCCTATGAACATGTTTGATTAGTCTATTCGAGTCCATAGCACTTGTAGGTGAACTGGGAAGAGGGCATGGCTAGAACTGTGACTTCCTCCAGAGACCCGCACCGAAGTCCTGAGGCTGCAATTGCTTCTCACGGTGTGTAAGAGYGCTGTGCTGGTGCCCTCGAGCAATGGTGATGCTCCTCACTGGCCCAGATGCTCCCAGGAGACCGGTCTGGGGCTCTCCTGTTGGCAAGTGTGGTTTTGGCATGGATAGACCCAGGGCGACTCATGTGGGCAGCACAGATACCTATCACAGTCGTCATCCTGTACTCTGCTCTTAGTGGAGAGAGGAAAACTCTTCTAATGTGCAGTTTGCTTTGGTGCAAACATCGAAAATGGGTCACATGGTTTGCACTTAAGAGGGTCTGTTCTTAACTACCAGGCAAATCTTAATTATTGAGTAAGTCTGGGATGACTGGACACTCTTCTGGGGTCGTTTCACAAATTAAGTTTGCACCTCTATAAAAGGTTCATTGTAACTGCCAGAATTTTAGCCATCCAAATTCAATGGGTTTGTCTTCTCCTGGGTTTTCCTTTCCACAAATATCCCCAGGTAGCTCCAGTAAGTAATGTTGGGGCTGTCTCTATAGGTACTGTATGYTTCTTCCCCTTCCTGTACAAGCACGGCATACTGGTGATGGACTGAACCAACAACCTTCATTTTCCTTTCATCTGTTTATCTTTAGGCCAGCRACATCTATGACAGAGAGAATGATCTTTAAAATGAGGATTAGAATACTTTTTTTTTTTAATCTATATTGCCCATCTATGTAAACGCTCTAGAGTAGAGATTATTTTCCCATGGGTTTGGACTACTGCAGATTAGAAGCCATAGTTTGTATCTTGCAAGAAATTTTAACATTTTAAAGTATATTTTACTCCAGCTCAGGAAGGAAACAGCATTGTTAATTTTCTCAGAATAAGAAATCTCAATATAATTCACATTAAAAATTATTTTTAATTATTTAATTTTTTATTATTTCATAAAATACGTTTTATCAATACTAATAAATGGCTGCTACACATTCTAAAATAAAATAAAAATTCCTAATTCTAAAATAAAATCAAAATTAGAGTAAACGATGTGTTTTCATGTCATACTACAACATGTTCAGGGTAGTGGTACATAAAAATAGATTTTCTTTCAACACTTGTAATTTTTTCCTACTTCATAATAGTTTTTTTCTGGGGAATCTCATCTTTCCTCAGCTGGGTCCTCTAGCTAGTAACAAAACAGATACTTTTTATTTTGTTTTGATCGATTAATTCCCTGAGCACAACAGTCAATAAAATGAATAATGCAGCAATGGCATTTTTTCAAACAAGTTCAGGATCCTGCTGTGCAGTGCTTTAGTAGATGATATATCTATAAGGCCTAGTTACATTAGTCAGCTTTATAAAGCACAACTAGATGGCCCAGCCGTAAAGACACCAAACCAGGGCTGCGTGAGTCTAACCAGACGCCGGTTCCTCAGGTGCAGCCTGTTGTGTTCTGATTCGGTCAAAGTCATTTGGAGCAAATCATCRACTGGGTTTAATCCACTGTTGTTGCCCTTTGGCGTGATATAATCTGAAGAAGTGACTTAAATAACTACATTAAACAGGAGCAGAGAAGCTAACCGAGCAAAATCGTATCTCTAAACCAACAGAATTCTAATGGAAGAAATTCTGGACTCAGTTATTACAGCAAACAGTTCCTTTGCCTCTATAGCTTATTTTGTCCAGGAAACTAGCTTACATTACGAAAGCA
>NW_028186812.1:1356686-1395824 GCF_003343005.1 Rhea americana | reverse complement strand
GACATGGTGACAGACTGAGAATTGCTCCATGAAATGCTCTGGAGCTAAAAATCAATCCTGGTGTAATGTGTTTCTAGCAACGCGTTAYTTAAGATGAAGTATAAAATGCACAGGCTTTTGTCGTTAAATTTGATGTGAAATTTTATTCGAGAAGTTTCTGTAGTTACTTCTAAACTGCAAAATGTTCTAGAAATTATAGATGCATATGTATTTTCTCATTTCCTGCATGGCTTTTCCCTCATAACAGTGATATAGTGCTTTTTTCAGTACTTTATGGAACCTCAGAAAAAGAGGAGCATATGCCCTTCAGTCAATGATACACTAAAATTGTCAACTTTGTCAAAATTATTGTCATTTGAATCAATATGTTCAACCAATTCAATCAACTAGTTCAACCAATTTCTGACTGGGAATAAATGACTCATTAATCTTCAAAACATCAGACTGAAAATACACTTAAAAGAAAGAATGATATTAAGCACACAACAGAAAACTGTAGGGTTGCCTTAACCTATTAACATTTTAAAAATGCTTACTTTAGATGGCTACGTAGTTCAAATGAGCAAGACATCCCCAAACTTCTGTAAATTAGCGTTTTATAAAGAAAGCGTATGACCAGCCATTGCCTAACTGCTCTTCCAGCAAGATCAGTGAAAATGTTCTGAGCTATATTTTTAATTATTTTTTAGTTTTTGATTCCACCTGAATTTAAAGTGGCAAAAAACTCTACAACATCCTAATGTCTTTTTAGCAATGATGCAAAACCCAGAACATCCTGGTGTATTTTAAAAGATGTTCTGTTTAACAGTGTGTGACCCATCAGTACTTCTACAGACTTTAGCTAGCCTCATGAGCCTTGGGAGACTGGCCAGCCAGTATTTTGGTTTATATATGCTAATCACGATCTCGCCGTCTGTATGGCTGCTTGTGCTATCCAAAGTTATTTGTGCTCTGTCGTGTTCAGAGGTTCCTGTGTATTTAGTACGTTTAGCATCGTAAAGAACTGATTCTTTATATGGTGCCTTGGCCCTGCCATAATATAAATAGCTTTTTTTTCTTTAACATTGGCACAACTCCTTTGACATCAAATGAAGGGTTACAGAGAGAAGCAGTGAAGAAGGAGAGCTCTCATCCCTTTAAAATCACATTTTTTGATGCATGTCTTCCTGCAATACATTATCCAGATAAGCAAGAATTATATTTTGAGAATTCTGGTGATATTTTTCAATCTCCATTCACCTAGTAGTATTAAACACATTTTGGGTCTTTTTTTTTTTGTTAGGTATTGACATAACATCAAAAAACCCAACTGCCTTAGGTTACGTTTTCTAAACAACAGATGCAACTGCAGATATGATGTTTTTAGTAAACTGGCAGAAGGAGCTGTAAGAGTGGTTTAGATGATTCACATTATTCTTCTGGGCAGAGTCCCAAGTCTACTTTGAGTTAGCTTTAGTGTTCCCTTATCAGGAGGYACAGTATTGTCAGAAAACAGCATTCTGGGGCTAAAGCAACTATCCTCTTATAATAACCCTCCAGCACTGAAAAATTTTTAGCTCCCTTTAATAGGCAACCTCCTTGCGCATGCCAGCTAAATCCAAAGTGCTGATCATGAGTCATCTTTACATCACATCATCTTTGTTGCTGAAGCTTTGCTTTAAGAAGTTTTCTTTTACTTTTCCTTCTTATCTCACTACATTGTAGCTGTTAGCACTTAGGYACAATTTCAGTGATTTTACAAGGTTGTGGAGAAATATGCTTCCAGTATTTTAGTCTCACCTCTTTGGCCCTTTTTTCTGCAGTTTCTTTCTTGTCCAGTTGCAGTATCTTTTTATTGTGCTTGTATCAGCACTATCCAATTAGCTCAGCTTCTGTGTGTTCTCTGATTTGACCCCCTGGTTTACCCACACTGCCATATKTTGGCTCATGTCCCAGCTCAAGGCTAAAACAGACCCACTGGCTTGCCTGGTGTAGAAACTCAGGCCTGGCTAGTGAAACAACTTGAGCTACTGCCAGCAGCAGTTGGCACTCTGGCTCGCTTACTTTCCTTTAAAAATGTGGGAGCTAGGGGCGCTGCATCCGCMTCCACATCCTCTTGCCCCATCCCCTGGCACCACCCTCACAGCTGCCTGCCTTGAACATCAATGACGTTTATAGTAGGTGGCTTCAAGGGCGCAAGAGGATCATCTCTTCTGGGGGAAGGCTTTGATGGCAGTAGCAGCAGAAGAGGCTTCTTAGTGCTTACACAATGCATCTGCCCAGGGGCTGCAACATTTGCTTTTTAGGCCCTCAGCCTGAAACCATTGCTCCTATATTTCAGGAAAGTCCAACAACCACTAGGCTACAGCATCATWTGGCATGACATGGTTCTCCTGCTGATGCCAAACACTGTAGAAAGGAAGATGAGATTCACAGGGCAAGCAAGATGGTACTGGGGGTCCTTAGTCTGGTGAGGGAGGAACCTCCCTGGGAAAGCAGAGTCCCATGCCCTGCTCCTTGTTCCTATTTGTTTATGCATTTTATTTGTCAGAGCAGACACACTGAGACTCAAAAGTCTTTGTAAGCTGGCCTGAGTTATGGCTCCACATGTAACTACAGAGAACGAGCTCATCCATTCTCTGWTCAGTGCCCAGTTAAGAGCAGCGAGGTGTCAGAGTCCTGGGGCAACATATATCTCAAAACATATACCCCAAATCTGCAGCATTTCCTGCCCTCTGGAGGAGGGCATCTTCATTTCCATCCTCGTGTGCCTTCCTCTCTCTTGATGCACTAGACAATTCTGCTCCTCAGGTTCTTTCCTTTAAGGTTTATTCTCACTTTTCTTGTCAAAATAGGGGCACAAAAGGCCTAATGCCAGATATGCTGTTTGGGTATGGTAGGCTTACAAATGCAAGCCTGAGGCACATCCAGAGTCAGGACCCAAAGCAGAGAGAAGCTTGAAGTGAGACCGCATAACTTGCCGAAAGGTCTTGCTGCCCACAGCTGATCTGCAGGAACGCTGCAAGGGGTGTTTCGAGAGCTGATGGGAGGTCATGGACCAGGCAGTGGGGCAGCTCTCTCATGTCAGTCGAACTACACCTATGAGGACAGTGATATCCCTGTCTAAAAGGTATCATTCACTGCATAGCATCCATCCAGAGAAAAGTGAATATATATAGTGCTAGCAAATTTGAAATAGGTAAGACACAAGGTCATGCAGGGAACAAGAAGAGGGAAAAAGGGACTAGTGTGTTGAGGACTGGCAGAAAACAGTCTCTCGCAGAGGAGGTGGGGTTAGACAAGCAGATCTGAACAACTAGATTTTGTCAGRGGCAACTTTGGGAAGAGTTTGGAATTGGTTTGACCCGTTCTCTCCCTCTTTTATTCTGACTCCGATTGTTCCTACTCCTGTAGCAGACAGTAGGTTACATCTTCTATTAAGATAACCTCTTCCACCATAAATAACTTTGCTTCTCTGGTTAGAAGCTAGTTACTGCTAGTTACTGGGAAGAGGTAGGGTAGGAAAGGACAGTTAAATACTGGTGATCATTTATATATATATAAAAAAAGCTTTCTATAGCCCTCAGAGGACTGACAAAAAAAAAATAAACAAATTCTATGGCTCAAGATCTTATACTAGCCTATTAAATAGGTAGAAGTTTTTAGTAATTTGACAGATGTGATGCTGTATGATGATTATCTTTATTCTTTTCCTCTCCAAACTTTGCCTTTAGAAGGTTCCTTTTTATTCTCAGGATCTGAAATTACTTTGGTATCAGGTTAGTGGAATTCCTACCTTGGCTAACTTTAATGTTAGATACTGTACTACAATGTCTTCAGCCCAGTAATGTTGATAGATCTCAGTCTTTTTCAGTATTCAGTACATATCTAACTGTAATGTCTACAGTTTTCTAAGTTGTAGAAAAAAGAGATTGCAAAAGAGGGAAAGCTAATGTCTAGCAAAGAGGAAAAGAAATGATAGCATAAATTAAGCTCAAAAAMCAGATATTCATTCAGCTATAGCAGGCTATTTAAATTTATTCAGAAAGACTGACATTTTCAGRTATCCTGATTTTCCAGAGACAATGTTTTTCAATCTGAAAGGTTTTTAGCCTGGGTGAGAGAGTGGGGAATACCAAGGGAGATGTACAGGAAYAAAAGATAAGGTTTCAAAAACATCACATTGGAACATCTCTAGTTGTTTTAACTCCAAAGAAACAATGAGTTTTACTGAAAGCCTAACATACAATCTGTCTCATCTTTCACCTGTTATCTAGTTTCTGAAGACGTTTACCTTCTCTCTCTGCATCACTCATGGTCACTTAATCTCTGCTATCCCAGACAGTTCCCCAGGCTAGAGACATTTCTATCTGTCAGGTGCTCCTTCAAGGGGTTTCTAAGCTCCTCTGCACTTGTATGGGTAGTGATTTGTCACACATCTTTTGAGAGAATAAAAAAAACGAATGCATTTAATTCAGCTTTAGTCACTGTTCCTGATTAAATGTAGAAGTATCTAGTGTTTAGGAATTCCTAAGAGTCATACTAGATCTTAGAGAGTGAGCGGCACTCCCAACATTGCCGAGTTTGTAACAAGCATGCAAATATGTGACTGCATATCCTAAGTAGTCTCACTTCTGCATATCTTAAACTCCTGAAATATGTGCAAACGGAACACACCCCACATGAAAGATGCTGGACAAAATAAAGCTAAAAAAATTTCTTGAAGCAGATGTGAAAGGAGAATTTTGAAAATCTTGAAGTTGGCATCATTTTATTTCTTATGCTATTTAGTACCTGGTCAAGTACCCATCAGAGTAAACGGAAATCTTGCCACAGAAATGATAATCTGGGATAGCATAGTGCTTGGCAGAAAATATTTACATCAGACAGTAGGTAATTGGCCATTCATAAACAGAACACACACATTTGGGGAACCTTCCTAGTTGTCTTTTCAACATTAATTATCCATACAACATCCGCAGTATGATATGCATTTTTACAGTAACATTTAGAGTATCTTTGAAGAATTGTTTCCAYAGGAGTATTGTTTCCATATGCAGTATTTCACTGCCACCACTTATGCACAATAGACAAATTCTCTCCAAGAACCTGAATGTGCAAATCATAGCTAATTTTGTACCTGGTGTCCAAACATGATACATGTGCTCTTCAYGTATATGCAAGTGTTCCTCATTCCTCTGTCCCAGAAACTTCTTTAGTATGAATTAGCTTTCTGTAACACAATCCTTTGCCATCTTAGTTGAAACACTAGGTAAAAAAATCTTTCAAGGTAAATTCTATAAATTAGTAAATTTACTGTAAATTACTAAAATTAGTGTAAAATTAGCATTTTATCTTACTTGCATAGGTGGAGGCATGTAACTTCAAGAGTTATTTTGGACTTGCTTCACAGTAATGAATACAATCCAGTAGGACGTTTTCCTAGATAAATTCTTAGTATCTTGTCACGATGTCTAGAGAAATATATTCCTTCTATGGCACAGTGAGTTTGCTCACTTAAGTGGGAAGTGAGAATCTGCAGCTGATATACTATGAAACATATCAAATACATGTTAGGATTTAACATGTGAAGGACCCAGAAAAAAATTAAGTATCTTAATTATTAATTGTTGTTTGCTTGTTTCTGTTATGCCTCCYGAGCTTCTAAGTGTGGCTTTTTGAATAGAATGCAAAGCTTTATTAAAATGTGGCTTTTTTGAGTAGAATACAAAGCTTTATTAAGTATAGTGATTTCTTTTAGCTGAGTCACATAATAATGTGATAAAGAACACTATTACTTTAAAATAAAGCATTCCAATTCCTCTGCTGATTAAAAGAAAATTACATAAGTATATTTGATACAGGAACTAGCCTGCATGACAGTGTGCAGAGCTGGTCTTTGAGGTTTACAGAGTTCTTGCCCATGAAGATCTCCTTCCATTCAACATGCTAATTCTAGGATTGTTTTGGTGTCAAACTTAAGATCAGCTCTAATTAAATTACAATTAYGGAGATTTTTTGGGAAAGTGTGAACCAATCAACAAAGTTAATTTTTTTTATATATATATAGTATTAGAAGCTGTAATTCACAGATAGTCTCTGGGACTCTTAAAGAAGATGATTTTGGTCCGTTGTTATCTGGACTAGTAAACAATACAGGGGATCTTGAGCTACTGGGGAAGGTATTAAATAGTCAACAATATTTTTGAGGTCACTGGCCATTTGCCTTCAGTTCAGCCGATTCTTCTGCTTAGCTGCCAATGCGAATTCCCAGTCATTAGGGAAATAAATATGGAGCWCATTAATGTGCTCCTTCTTGGTAATCCCATCTCTGTTCCTGCTGGAGTCCCCTGTGATTCAGATTATCCAGCTTTATGCCTCATTAAAAATTAAGACTCTGCAAACTCTCCTGTTTAYGTGACAGAGAAATTGAAATCTCTGTCATTCTATAAACAACTGTCTTACACAAATGTGTAAAACTAAATAAAGCAAATCATCCTGARCTCTCAATTACCTTTGACTTAGTAAAGCACCAGACCCATAAAAAGCAACAGAGAGAAGCTGAAATACAAGCTTTACATTTTGGTTCTTTTGGGAAGAGCTAATATAGGAACAATTACACATCTTGAAAACAARGCTATGTTTACAGTCAGAAGTTGCTTGTTCAAGCCTAATCTAAATGCTTAAATTAAATCAAACTACAGCATGAGTCTTCATGGGGTGGGGTTCAAATGCTAAAAGTCATACCTACTAAGTAAAAAGATGTCAATACACAGTATCTCTGGGAAGTACCTGAATCACCAAGTCGCACAAAGAACTAAAATTTGCTATTGCAATTTAGTAAAATCATTTCATAGGTCATAAAGGGACAGGGAGGGAAACAGGATTCACTTAAAGCAAAATTAGTTTGCAGGTGCGTACAAAATACTGACACTTTCAACTGTAAGATTAGTTAGTGCAAAGGAATAGTGGACACTGTTACTCTTCAGTATTTCCCCTTTGCATAGGAAAATGGAGAGTGGTTGTAACAGTAAATACACAGCATGTAGACTCACTGGCAGTCCACCTCTGGCTCTGAGAAAAGGAAACTCAGCAATACCTCAGGTAGAAGCTGGTAAAAACCTTCTACTTGCCTGTACCTTCACTTTTTGTTTAGGATACTTTCAAGTATCTTTGGAATTGTTTATGTAAGTTAACATTTCTTTACTTAACTGAAGGTTATCAAAAACAAGAATTCACTAAAAATGTGATGGTGCCAGTTACCATATTAATTTCAAAGGGAAATGTAGCCACTTCCACAATTACATAAATCAAACACAAATATGTCACACAGAAGCACGCTAAGGCAGCATCAATTAGCTCTCAGATAGTCAAAAGTTAGCATGGCTAGTTTTGCCATTGCCTTGCTATATTGACATTAYCTTTGTCAGCTGTCTCATGTGCAAGATGAAGCAGAAAATAGCAGGCTGTAAAGCTGTAGGAGCATGTAATTAAAAAAATATATCATAACATACATTTTCAATGGGACTAAGGTGAAGTGTAGACAACTCTCAGTCTGTCACCTGTCAATCAGTCATAAAAATGGAAACATCTACGTATCTAAAATCACTGCAGTTCTTCCTACAACTTATAAGGATGATGAAAGTAGTGCATTATACCAAATATATGCAAAGTACATCCTAGACTCTCTAATAAGAAGAGTTCCTATGTCAGTGTTTATGTATTTGCCAATATTCCAACTAATGTATATGATTTTAGATTTTTAGAATACAAACTGATAAGTTAAAATGAAGTGGAAGAAGCCTAATAAAAAAGTTAATTTGTGAACTTAAATGCTTTATACCTTTTAAATTGAAAGCAATTTAAGGCAAGAGTTGTAATTTTCTGTGTATCTGTACACAATCTGACACAATCTGGCCCCGACCTACTTAATTACTTTTCATCTTCTAGAGAAACAGGAATTTTAAATAAGTACTAATCCTCATGTGCCCATTTATTTCCTATCTGCTCTTCTGCTTAGCAGCTGCTTGCTCATATGCAGCTGCTGAGAGCAGAACACGGTTGTGCACCGGGGTTGCGGTGTCCTGGTAGCTTCAGGGCTTGTTAGAGCCCTGAGTGAGGATCTGAGGTTCTTGGGAAGCGAGACAGCTCATTTCTCACTTACCACACTTCTTTTGCTTTCTTTCCTACATAGGGCTCTCTTCTTCCTGAGAAAGCCTGAGAGTAACTTCACTTCTTACTGCCTTTGGGCACCATCTTGCAGAGTAGGGCTCAACTAAAGCAGTTCTGCCTTATGGCTAAAAATACATAGTGCTGTTGTGGTTCCAGGCACTGTCAAGTGTTCACACAACTTGTGGTGATGAAAGATTAACAAGACCAGTTCCTTGTTCCCCATCCACCAAAACCACAAACAATGTTCATTTACTGCAGTTTATKGAAAGAGAGAGGTGGCAGTAAAAAAACCTGTCAGCAGTAAGTGCCCAGCAGCCAGAGCCGGTCGGTGGGTGGATGAAGTTGGTGACAGTCCTCTTTTGTCGTCATTCCCAGAGCTACTGGCTGGGGTTGTTTGCAATTTATGCCTTGCTGAGGTGTACAGCACAGTCCAAATTTCATAGAACTAGTTCACCCTGTCATCACCCTGGCTCAGGAAGCCAAGGTTGCATTAGTTACGGTCTCTTACATTTTTAAGCCTGTCTTGAGAATAGTGGGAACTAAAACACAGTTTAAACAACCGATGAAGAGAGCTTGATGTTTTGAAATCATGTCATTTCAGAAATTTGGTTATTACACAAATGATCTCTTCTGGGTCATGGGGGTTAATACTCAGATTTTGCACGTTTCTATGGCCTAGTGCTTACATGCAGCAGGCTCATGTGAAGACGTGGGCAGGATCTGCTCTACTCTTYCCAGAGGTCTGTTGGAGAATTGAAGCTGGAGGATTTGAGAGCACCTCAGAGCCTTTCCAGTGGCCAGTTCGCTCTTCCATGGTTCAGAAGTTCCCTAAAGCCTGAAAACACTTTTTTGAGTCACTCGTAGTGAATGAACTACAACCATATCGTAAGACAGAATATGGCTTCTGCTTTCCTTCTTTCTCTTCCTGTTCATTTAGATTTCAACTCAGAAATAAGACTGTTATGCAGCAGTGATATGGAACCTGTTAAGTGAAAATACACTGCTGTTGTACAATACCCAAATGAGCCAGAGGCCTTCCTGCTTGCTTCCTACCTTTCTCTACCCTTTTCAGCATCATCCTATCATTCTTACCCAGTCTTCGCTCCTTCTACATTGCTCTGCATCGTAGCTGGCTCAGAGCCCATGGAAAGGTACCAGGCTGACAGCACTAGAGACACAAATTAACACCTATTTGGTAGATAAGAGAGTGAATAGTAAAAATAAGGGAAGATTCTCTCCGCTGCTCCATCAGCAAACCTGGCTTTCATGGCCCTTTGGCAGAAGAAGAATGAAAATCTTATGGGCATTTGAYCTGAGCTTGGTTAGGGAACAAATTTTAAAGAAGGAAGCCTTATGGTGATGATAGCATTTTTATGGTGCAGTTACTAGTTCAAAGGGAAATATTTTGAAATCACTAATTTAAAAGCGGTTGATATTTTTCAAAAGGGAGGCCCATGATTTTTTGAAGATGATTCTCTCTGAAGATACTTTATGTTGAGCACACCCCGAGCTTTGACCTTAATCTGTATAGATAACTAGTTAGCAATAAAAAGGGAGAGGAAGGCTCATAAACTGAGAGTATTTATTCTACCATTTTTTTGACCAGAAAGCTAATGAAACTGTCAAATATATTTATATACACATACTTGTTTTTCTGCTTTTTAACTAAAAATTACTCATGTGATCATTATTCCTCATTGTTAAAAAAAACCAAAACCAAAAACAAAAACAAAACTTCTGCATCTAGTGTGACAAAAATATACCAAGGCTTTAGCCTGGTATGATTTATAGAGCCTGAATTTTAAACTCATGAAAAACTGGTTTGCTGACAGATCTTTACCTCCTAATATGTTTCAGGCATGCTGTCCCATAAYAGATTGTATATATGAGTACATGTAATGAACACACTAGAATTTGTAATGAAAGAAGACTGAGATCAAACTTTGGTTCTTCTAAAGCTCAGTTGAGACAACTAATCTTTTTCATGTGTCAGGGGAAAAAAACCTACTAATTTTGCTCCTCTCTGGTATCAGCCCTGAATTAATGACTGTCATCTGCAGTACTCTGCAGGAAAAAAAMCTCTCTCTTACATTAACACAACACACTTGGTACTTGTAAAAGGGAGGATGAAAGAGATCATTTATCTCGAAGGTTAACAAACTTGAATAGCRCTGCAGAGGCCATTGGCCAGCAAAAGGTGGATGAAGGCATTTGAATGACGCCTGTATAAAACACAGAACCTGCTTCTTTTAAGCAGCTCTGTAACAAGGTTTGTAGCAATACTTGTGTTTCCATGGAAATTTCATGTTCTGTATCAGCTTTGTCCTGCCAGGGAATGGACGGCCCCTTTGATTAAGGTTTTCTTCTTATCTTTTGTTTTTATTTCCTGAAGGTTGGAAAGAACTGGCTTCTGTAGGAAAGGAAAGGAAAACTTGGAAAAGTTAAGAAACGAATTTCCTGCACTTTTGCTTCATATGCCTTTCAGTTAGGATATAAACTGAGAGCTTCAGGTATTTTTCTCCACTTCAAATTTCTTTCTGGAAAAAAAATATCTAGCTCATTCATTATCTGTGGACTGAGCTTTGGTTGTAGTGAATGCTTTAAAAGTTCCAGCAGCATCCACTAGTGGATACAGCCAGATGACAGAGTTTTTCATGAAGGGCTGCTTTTTTTTTTGTTTGTTTGTTTGTTTTTTTTCCTCCATTCCATAAAGTCATGTGGAAGTGCCCAAAGCAGCTTTATTCTGTATAGATCAATGATATAATGGGTAAAGAAGCTAGGAAGTCTCGCAGGAGCAATTTATAATGTAAAAAAAMCCCAAACATATGGAGCGTTCAGAGAAGAGCTTCAAAAATGACTTCTGAACTTAGTGCATATTTAATGCATTATTCAGTGTCATGTAAAAATCTCAGGGCTAACTCTGGATACCAGAAACAAGATGTATCACAGCAGTACCTCTCAGCCCCAGTACTACTATTTCTGAGAGTTAAGCCAGTGACCCTAGAGCTAGTTYAGATATTTTTTATACTACACTTCCTTAAACTGTGTGAAATATGGAGTTGTTTTGAGTTCAGTCCAGAAAAAAACCCTCTATGGACAAAAGTTGATCTGATACCATAAGTCTCTTTAATTTAGCAGACAAAATCACAAGTCTCGGTCAGTAGAAATCTAGAATTTAATGACTGAAACTGGACATCAGATGAATGCAAATAATTATTGGAAAATCTCAAAAAAAAGAGGAGCAGAAATAGCCTAAAAGCAGAAAGGCAAACAAGGAATTTGTTTAAAATAGCTATTCAGGCTCCAAATATGCACACTGGCTTGTGATACATTTTCCTTTAAAGATGCCTAAGAACAAGACTTTAGACAACTCCAAAGTAGTTGTCACTAAAGTATAGTTAGATATGCTGACTTTGGCAGGTATATCTGGGACCTCCCCCCAAACTTATCCAAAAATGAAGATTTCAAAAGAACTGTGAGTTTCTGTCAAATTAACTGAATATTTAATAATACTAAAAAAAAAAAATCATGGRGAAGAAAGAGGTAGAAAGGTTGGAAATATTTAAATACATATCRGAACACTTTTTTAATCTGAAAGTTTTGAAAAATTAAATAGATTTCTCAAAAGAAGCAAATACCTCCCACCATAAAAACAATTTTTTTCATACCGAACCAACAAAAAAATGTTGTTTTGAGGGAAGAGTTCTTTTACCAGAAGAATATTTCTTGACCAAAACTGAATGTATCATCTGATTTTTGGCAGAGAGAGGAAGAGGGAGGAAGAGTGTTTTGCCTTACTTGAGTGAAGAATGCAAACTAACTGTTGCTCTTTTGTTCATAAATGGACTGTGCATGGTACTCGTCAGCCTTATTGCACATACAGATAGAGTTCACAGGAGGTTCCTCCGAAATAACTTATCTTCACTGCAGCTGACACAGTCCCCCGTTGTTGCCATTTATATCTCATTCACCCAGCAGATCTTGAGAGGAGCAGTCTGCCCTCCAGCATGGCCTTGGTAGTAGTAGGCATTTATTGGTGGGGTCATCAACTCTTTAGCAGACACTGATTAGAGAGGATGATAAACACATTGCTAGAGTCCAAAGCCAGATCTGGAATGCAAAAAAAAAAAAAAAAAAAAAAAAAAAAAAAAAAAAAAAAAAAAAAAGGGAAAAAGAAAAAAAAAGTATTTACAACTATATGCCTATTTTCTACTGTTAACATTTTCATACGAACAGTATCAGCAAGAATTTAGTAGTATTAGATTCAGATGGTATAGCAGAGGTTTTAATTTGCTGTAGTTCTGGTTTAATAGGTATAAAGACACTAGAGGATTTTGAAATACTGAACTCAGAGGTGTTTTGACAAACCTTTGTACTCATAGTAACAAGAGCTAGTGTGAGTTTATGCAATTTAAAACTAATTGCCCAGCTGACATCCTCATTACCATATTGATGCAGTTCATAAATCAAAGCCCTGCCTATTCAAGCTGTTAAGTAGTCTTGCATTAAACTGTGTATTTCAGCTGAGAAATGCAGTGTGTTGCCAGAATACTGCAGAAACTGTGAAAGACTGATAGGAATACAGACCTGCGGAGCTGAATTGCTACAAACTGATTTAATACACATGGCACAAAATCAGTTGTTGTTTGTTTTCTGAGTATGTTCTGATTTAGTCTGGAAACTTTTCATAATAATGTACTATAGTATAGATAAAGGACTTTATGGAGAAGAGAGCAGCTAGCAGTTTGATCTGTTTGGCTTTCTACATGATCCTCTTTTCTTAACCAAGAGACTCATACCTACATTTTTGTGAACAAGAGAGCACTCAGGTCAGCTGAATTTAACTGTGTACATTAAGAATGTAAGATTTTATGTAGGCAAAGTCCAGGTTCAGGCTTCTGCATAAAACTCCTAAATTAGTTACTTAAAAAAAGTGTCTGAAGATAAATGTTTGGAATAGTCTATTTAGTAAACTCAAGATGCAATTCACTAAGTAAGTGCCTACCTACAGATACCTACTAGTGCCCTTTGAGATACTCTGCTGTGCTAAGGCATCCACACAGTTCTGCATGCCAAAGGGCTTGCAGAAGATCTGCACCTCTCTGAGATGGCAACCAAAGGGCAGGTGGGACAGTCTAGGACATCTCAGAGGGCACTAGTACCTTATATTTAGGCAACTGATTCCTGCTCTGACTGATTTTTCCTTCAGGTGTATCTCAGTGAGCTAGCTTAGGTATCAGAAACAGCCTAGTCGTATGAGCAGCATTAATAAATCTGTGCAGGGTTCATTAGCTACCACAGTGGGACCACCTCCAGCTCCCCAAGCTCCCTGCTTAGAACTAGCTGGGAATTTTTGCTAAGTTCTTAGTATTATTAYCCTAAACACAAGTGCCTCATGAGTTATTTTCCTTTGTATACCTTGCTTAGAAAATAGCAAGTAAGATTTATATTTATTGTGGTTTCTTGTGAACTGAGTGCAATAGATCTGGCCAGCGGYTGAGAAGTCTCTCTCCCTCTGTGCTAGGGCTTTCACCCTTGCAGCTGACGTACACAGTTTGCAAGCACAGAGAGCAGAAGCAAAGGGAGAGGCAAGGCATGGAAAGGAGAAAAATGAATTTTACATTAAACACAGGTCTATACTAGCCTCTGCCCTTGTGAAATGCCACGGTAACTGTCATCTTCTGGTGTCTTTTGCTGCTGCTGAGTGTCACTGCTCCAGCAGAGAATTCTCAGTGGGATGTATGCAATTTTGGAAGCCATCTAAAATACAGCCACTGGCAGGCTGTTGTGAAAGATGACTATCTGTYGATACACAACTTTCAATAGACAAGAGCCAAATAGAAAAAACAAGCAAACCAAAACAAGCTGCTTCCTATTTACCTAATTAGTGGAACATGGTTGTCCTATGCCATTTCTCTTTCATCAGCTTTTTWAAAAAACTAAAGATATGGGTTTGACCTTCAAGTAGTCCATCTGTATACATATCCTCCAATATGAGAAAATTGTTTTTTTCCAAACTCCACCCCTTTGTGCAAAATCAAGATTAATTTCAAACCAGTCTATTGAGCATCCCACGAACAAAGGTAATGGAACTCATTTTAGAATCTGAAGAAATAGTGGTAGTATGTAGACTGGAGGAAGAAAACAGCTCATACCTGTGTGTCTACTTGCAAGAAGACGTCTTGTCTGCGGTTTGGACTGGCTGCTTAGATGAAGAGCTAGGATTTTAGCAATGCCAAAATACTCACCCTACAGGGAGACAGACCTTTTTTTCCTATGTGGTTTGCCCAGTGTTAATTTTAAAATATTTATTAGGTGTCGGTTCATTCTGGGGCCTCTGCAGTGTCTGAGTATGACTGGCTGCTCTTAATGTTTCATGTTTATGGCATCACTCATATAAAAACAAAGTGGAAGTATTCTAGGGCAATAAAAATGTTTTTTATTTAATAACACATTTTTAGATACACATATACGGACACACACACACCTTTCACACATTCTTTCCCCTGAGTATTAAGATTTTCAGCAATTTCATGTCAGGTTTCATCTCTATAGTTCACATGGTAATTTTAAATCACTTGAAATTGCCTTCTAAAAACAGGTAGTCCAGCAACCTCAGGCCAGTATCTCATCAGGAGCTTGATGCTGCACTTCATAGGTGCAAGACAAAATATTGTGAAGTAGTCAGGGAATACAAAAGCAATACATTGAATCAATGCTGAAAGAGGCCTCATGGCAGAAGGAAAGCTAGAGGAGTTCTTATTCTTTAAAGATATTTCATTCATATGCTAAGAATCGTGCCGAAAGCCATATAACTCTAAATTCCCTGATCATACCTCAGTCCTTTTTTGTATCTTCTGGCCAGAAGATAGAACTAGATATGCAAAGGGTATGAGACTTTTTCAGGTGCAAAGAACCTTATCTAGTCCATAGCTTTAGTGGTGTTCATATGCTCCCAGCCTTTGATTTTGCTCAGGATTGTAATCATTCAACATACAGGCTGTATACAGTAGAATTACTTGCAAAGTGCCCACATTATGCAAACTGACTAAGACTAAACATTTCCCCAATATCTAAGTTCTTAGAAATGGCATCAATAATACTGTGGCAAACGCCCACCTTAGTTGCTATTAAACCACCATTTCTGTATGATGGTATGGTGACAATGACAGTGATGTTGAGAATGATGCTTTAGATCAAAACACAGTTCAGTCATGACATGTTTTATTACTAGCAGCACGTTAGCATCTTGTCTGGATCAACCTCAAGCTCAGCTAACTAAACCAAATGCATCAATGATTCCTCCTACACCTGAATTATCCCCTGCTAAATATTGCAAGTAGCCTCAGCTGTAAATATTTTGCATCATAAATAAATAGGTGCACCAGTCAAGAAAGCATTTGGAAAATGCTGTATCTTTAACTAGGAGCTTCACCAGAGGAAAAACCATGAATGGAGGCACAGTCATGCTTGCAAAATGTCCCTTTGTTTATTTAATTTATTCCACTTGGGAAGACATTTTACTTCCCTTGACAATGTAAAATGATTTTCTGGTGGGGAAGGAAGGGCTGTTAGTGAAGTTATTTTGGGATAATAAACATCTCTAAAGCTGAGACAAGCCTTACTGAACTATCATATAAAGTAATTTCTGTAAAATGGTTGCCTCAAGAGATGGCTTCATTTGCTGAGTGACTCATTCATAAATATGCCAAATTCTTTGCTGACTTCAACACTAGTTAACCTCAGTGAAGGCAATTAGGTGCATGAAGTGTAAGAAAACTCAACATCTTAATGCTGTTTCCCTCACTCACTGAAATGAGTCAGCAGGGATGCAGCTTCACAGCACTGGTACTTCTGGATGTTTCAAGGTGAAATATTATATAGTATTACTAGAATGCAGCATCCTTTACTCGAGTAGAAGGGTAGTGCAGCTTATCCATTATGCTGCTTGCTGTAATTGAAAGCAATATAGAGAAACACTTCCAAATTTAAACTATGATTCAACAGTCTTCTCACCTTGTATTTCCAATGACAATTCACGTTTTCCCTTTCCAGGCTGGATTTTCAAATAACTGATTTGTAATCGCACTCAGAAATTCAAATGCCCAGTACCCTACATTGCAGCTACACTTTGTAGTACATGCAAAAGTCTGTCTGCAAGCTATGATCCTATACACACATATAAAGGAAGGCTTGTGTGTATAAATAATGTGTATAAATGTAAGTCTTGAAGCTATGTAGACAAATAACAATTAGCATTTGCAAGTGACATGGAAACATAGTTTTGGTATTCCTTTATACTGGCTTGGAAGTACTGCATCAAAAGGCTTTTATTTCACAGCCTACCTGTTCAAAACCTGACAACATCCAAAGGGGAGGGTGTGCTGTGTGAAACTGAATCCAGGTGCTTCAGGTGATAAAGTAAAGTACAGTCTGGCATAATGTGAAGAATGAGGTCACGCTGCATTTTTAGAAGTGCCTGCTGTTCCTGTGAAGCATGCTCTTGCTCTTTTTTTTTTTTTTTTTCCTCACTCTTCTTTTTTCTTTCCCTCTTTCTGTGAATAATTTGGCCAGTGCTTGCAGAGGCTGTTTTAGCCCCAGGGATTCTCACACATACTTCTGTTGACAGAGTTCCTGCACAGCAAGCAAGCTGAAACGCTTTTTGTCAAGGATCTGCTCACTTCTTTTTCTGTTCTCCCCCAACGYTTGGAGGACCTTTTGGCTACTGAGTTTCTGTTGTTACACTTATGGAAATTAACTGAACTGAAAAATATGGGGTTATCTTGCAAAACAGGTAAAATTATAAGCAGGGAAAAAGTCCTAATTCCTAATTTGCTATTAGTCTGTGTGTCTCACATTCTTTTGGCTTTTTTTTTTTTTTTTAATTTGTCAAGGGAAGATTGTTTAAATCAGTGGAAACTATTAAGCAAAGTTTAAAAGGAAAACAAATGCATTAGGGGCAGAGGGGTAAAAACTCATTATTTTAAACGAGTGGTGTTGCACTGCTCCAGCCACGATCAGGACTTGATATGTTAGTTTACTATATTAGTTTAAGTTTAAATTGACTTAATAAAAAGTAAGAAAATTCCACATATTCACATGTTTTGTAAAGCCAAAATACATAACGGGTATTGAAATGTGCTAGCTTTGTCAGTGTTTGCAAAGTTAGTTTAGGCAGCTTGCTATTATAGTAACCTGATGTATAATCATTTGCCTCAGAAAACAATTCTCCTGAAGAAAATAGAAAGGAGACTATCAATATTAAAGTCTTTGTAAAATCCTCCTATTTAATGGTTAAGCTTAATATGTGCTTTTTGTGTGATCTTTGTCCAAAACTTGATTAATTTTAACACAAATTTTTCGTTGTCTGGACAATGGAGAATCAGGCCAACAGATCACAATGCACAAAAATCTGAGAGTACGCACATATACATTTGTTTTTACTAGATCACATAAGAACTTTCTTTCCATAGCATTTCACTAGCTATAACATAAATCTTTATTAATTTATTCCTGATTTGTAAGAGGCTTTCCTTAGAGAATAAAATTCAGGTTGTAAGTTTTAAATTCCTATACATGTAAAAAGCTGTAGTTGATTAGATGCTACATTGCACATTTCACCTTAGAAAAAAATTTCACCTTTGTTGCTTTTTTTGGTGTTACTCCTAAAGCTGTTTTGGAGTTGGTTTTAGCTGGACAGTTGAATGTTAACTGAAGTACACCCTACATTGTCACTTCCAGTCTGAAAAAAATCCACAAATGCCCGTGATATTTTTATTATCTAGCAATATCTTTACCTACGCTAGTGCCTAGCAGTGCAGTTAATGCTACAGTATAGATTTAGAATAACCTAAACACAAGAAATGAATTTCCCTATTTATAAATCTTTGAAGAACTTTGCCAGAAAGATTATTATTTTTTATAACTGGTAAGTGCATTCATAGGTTTGGTGCTAAATATGTTATTTCAAAGGTCATTACAGACTTTTTGCTAAAAGGACAAATTTAGCTCTGAATGTATAGACCCGAGTTATTCATTTTGCAATGGGCAAGATTTCCAAGTCCACAGCTCTGCTGAATATATTCCATTTTTAGAAGCTATATATGCATAAATAAATCTCTGTAAGATATGGAATTTAATATTTTGTATAAGTTTTTTTTTTCCCAGTCACTGCAACAAGACAGGGTCCACAGAATGAATATGGGTAAACTCATATTCTGTCTTCACTTCCTGTTCATAGATTTCTTGCCAGACTTGCACAAAACCATCCTACTCCTAAGTTCTTTCTTTGTGCCAGTCTCATCACAAAGAATAAAAAAAAACAAAAAACCCCAAAGAGTCCAGTAGAATAAGCAAATCTAATAAAATTTGGCAAGAGCCAAATCTCCTTCACTTACATCTGGGTATGCATGGGARTGTGAATGCTAGCAGCATGCCTGCCAGCAGAGTTGCCAGTGGATTCAAAAGCAAAGGTAGTGGCTCACAGAGGCACAGAGAACAGTCATATTCACTTCAGATGGCAGGGGACGTTTTCACTGTGCACAAAACTATGTGAAATATTAGTTATTCCAAACATTCCCTATAAATAATGTTTTCTACTTCAGAGGCATTGTGCCCAAATCCCATAATGTTAGGGAGAACCAAAAGTGTTCAGCACTGGGGTGCATTAGGAAGAGTGTTGCCAGCAGGTGGAGGGAGGTGATCCTGCCCCTCTACTCAGCCCTGCTGAGGCCTCATCTCGAGTACTATGTCCAGTTCTGGGCTCCCTACACGAGAGATGTGGATCTACTGGAGAGAGTCCTGCGTAGGGCTACAAGGATGATCAGAGGGCTGGAGCACCTGCCCCATGAGGAACGGCTGCGAGAGCTGGGCCTCTTCGGCCTGGGGAAGAGAAGACTGAGGAGGGATCTTATCAGTGTGTACAAGTACCTGAAGGGAGGATGTCAAGGGGACGGGGACAAACTCTTTTCAGTTGTCCCRGGTKAYAGGACAAGAGGCAATGGGCAGAAATTGAACCACAGCAAGTTCCGTCTGACYATGAGRGGGAATTTCTTYCCTGTGAGAGTGACGGAGCCCTGGCACAGGTTGCCCAGAGAGGTTGTGGAGTCTCCTTCTCTGGAGATCTTCAAGGCCTGCCTGGATGCAACCTTGTCTACCACGCTCTAGGTGACCCTGCTGAGCGGGGAGGTTGGACTAGCTGATCTCCAGAGGTCCCTTCCAACCTTACTGATTCTGTGATTCTATGACTTCTGAAACTGGAGTCACTTCTATTGAGGTGACTAACTTGAAGCTTCTGAAAAAACGTGGGCTTCATATGTAAGTTAGTCACTCACGTGTATGCATTTTAATCTATTAATTCGTAACAGGGATGTGAGGGTGAGATTCTTCTGCCTCTGTTTACCCATATAAAAGGTGACTGGTGTGAGCTTTTTGTCTAGACTTCCTTCATAGTTTTGGATAAGGTAGTCCTGTCAGGAGGCAGACTCATCCCATCCAAAAATAGGTATCCAAGATAAGTAAGAGGATTTACCTTCTGGAAGCATCATTCTGTATCCCTGGACTGTAGCAATATGCTTTTAATTCTTTGATTTACACATTTGATTTACATTCGATTTACATTTGATTTATAACAACATATCAATTTTAAATGGCTGAAAATAGGTGATAGAAAGCCCACCAAAAGCATATATATTTGCATGCTCACAGCTCTTGCATCTGAAGTTCAAAAGACAAAGATAATATAATCTGTCTAGATGTTCTATATATGTTCAGTATTTTTTCTATTACCCAAAGTACGTCTATAACAGTAAAATGTATACTGCCCAATGATAAAATATGTCTAGCTCATATGCATTGCTCAGTTTATGGCACTCACAGTGACAAGCATGTCACATGCCAGCATCTTACTTAGCCTGCTTCCCACTTTGACAGTGACAGTGCTGCCTTCTGATATGTCTTTCTCGTCGCTGACAGGCTTGACACATACATCAGAGGCTTCAGCTTCTCTTCTTATTTTGAAAAGCTTCTGTTCTGCTTTGCTGTCTCACAGATGGAGTCCTGAAACAATCATTAAAATAAATGCTATCAATATTCAATCTGTCACAAAAAGTAAATCACACAAATGGGTCAACATAAGCTATTCAGTGATGCAAGATCAGTTCTTCAGACGCACATTTCTTCCCATGCATTGGAGGTCCACCAAGTAGATGACAGCACAGAAGTTAGGATTGATCCAAMTCAGACACACAGCCAACTTTAATTTGGAAACGAAGCTCTCTGTATTCTTAGCCTTCTTCTTTTGGTTTGCAAATGTACTGGAAATGGACAAGTGCTACAAAGCATTGGCAATTCAGAGAACCGAGAGAAAATTTTAACTATATTAAAATGTACTTTGTTTTGTGTCCATTCCTTTGGCTCCTTGCTCTTCCCTATGACATTTTAGCTTTACCAGAATGGTGTATGAGTATGTTTAGATAACAAACACATATCTAACAAATATCAGTTTGAATGAGTCCAGTTCGTTGTGTCAATAATCAAAGTAAAGTCAATATTTAAAAGTATTTCTGCATTCACTACTTCTTCTGTAAGGTAAACAACTCAAAGTTCTCAGGTTTTAAGTTCATTTAATCTGCATACATCAAATATTTTTGAAGAAGAACTATGTGTAAATTTGATGTTGGAATTTTATACTTTAGGATCACGCTCACTGATGCACTCCAATGCAAGCGTGTTACCATCAATAATTTTTTTTTCCTTTTTAATTTTCAGGAACACCAGGAGTTCAGATCATTTCTATGAGAATACAGGTATTAATAATGATTGTGTGATCGTGTTTTTGAAAAAATAAAAGGTATTTCCTGGCTGCATATGTGGAGTTATGTTTCTTAAGAAAACCAAGAATGAAGTCATTGTGATCTCTGATGGATGAAAATTGTTGGAATGGAAACTAACATCTACGAAGAAGAACTAGGCTCACCTTATCTTACATCTGCCAAGTGCCTGGGGACTCCAAAGGAAGCAAAGTATGAAGAATACCAAACAAAGACAGAAGAACAGGAAAGCCCATCTGAATTTCATAACGTTTTATTGGAATCTGAGTTGAGTTTGTCATCTACATCACCCTTATTAGACCACCACGGGACATCCTTGGAACCTGGAGAGGTTGCCGGCTGTGTTAGCGCCCCTGCTCAGCCGGAGACAGAGCAGCTTTGTGAAGAATTASTGAGTTCTTCAGGGCACAAGCCCAAGGAAGATCCTTTAAACCTCCCCTCACACACAGAATGCCCACTCCTTCCACAAAAGAATCCAGATTGGAAATTGGAAAGATCTCATGAGATTAGTGTCATAAAACACAAACCAAGTGCTATCACATTTTCTGATTTTGAATTTTTATCCCATGAAGCTAACACTAAACTCTACATTTGTGAAGTAGGAGAAGGAGCAGATTTTTCATCTGAAGAGGAAAAAGCAGATGGTAGAGGTGATGATGATATGTTTACAGAACTGCCAAGGTATGAGGCATTTTTCAATGGTCTTCATAAGAGAAGTGTTTTCCAAAGAAAACAAGCTAAACATGAACCTACTAAATATCAACACATCTGTCATTTAGAAGATTGTAGTGATCATTCCAAAAAGGAATTGAAGGACTATGACAAAGAAGAGAAACACATGGAGCTGGAGGTAATACAACCTACTCTTTTGTTCCAAGCATGTTTTAAATAACTTAATAAGTTAATTTAAATAATTYAATTGCTTACTACCATTTAAGTTTGATTAGTGAGGGAGGAGGAATTTCACAAGTTATTCTATAAAGTTAGCTGATGTGAACAGAACTGATCRATGCAACTGGTCATTTTTAAATAAAATAGTGATTAGAGCGTACAAGGGGAACCTTTTAACATAATTTTCTGCAGCTTTTCATAGGGTATGTTCAAAAACTGTTTGTCTGTTCCTCACATAAAACATTTCTGTTTTAACTTTCTGAGGTTCCACRAATGGATCCTTTTCTTCTATTTTGTGGTAAATTTTTACTAATAGAGCAAAATGCATCAGAATCATTTATGCCATTTCTGCTGCACTGTTAACAGAAAAGCAGCTATAAACCAGACTGTTCAGATATTTTCAAGATTGCTTCACAGAATCAGAGTGGAACAAAGCAGTTGGAATGTACCAGTCAATCTGACTCAATAATCCTTTTTTAATTAAAAAACTTTGCAAAAATTAAATTCCYATACTTTATTTGTTAGTTAAAATAAACTTGCAAATAGAACCATAGAATAATTTAGGTTGGAAGGGATCTTTGGAGATCATCTGGTCCAACCTCCTGTGCAAACCAGGACTAACTCTGAAGTTAGAAAATGCCAGAAAATGCAGATACAGCCTTRTGGATTTTCTACCATTCAAAGCATTTTTGACATATTTTATTTAAATTATTTATCAAGAATATAAACTCATAGTAAAATATACCGTACATTAAAAATATAATCATAGGCTTTTAAATGAGACCWATCTATTTCTTCAGACTGGCCATGTTTCCATTAATCTAAACTTCAAACTTTGGTTTTCAATCTTCTCTTCCTTTTTAAAATGGGAACATTGACTCAGTTTCCTCTGCTCCTACAAGGCTGCATATCACACCCCACAGAACATATGTTCCCAGCCATTCCTTGTGTCCACKGACAGTTTGAAAGGGATAGAGCTAGGTGCACTGTAAGGGCGGAGTGTATTTCTTCATAAATAATGGACTTCTTYAGGGTAGTGGCAGTGCAGCACTGCTCCTTCTAACCCACAGCACGTCTCCTATTAAACAGCACTGTTTTCTGTTTTCTTACTTCATTAAAATAATGAAGTCACAAATAATAATGTCACAAGATAGGTGACAATCTGATTTATAATAAAATAAAAAAAGTTGTTTATATCTATACTGGTCTACGTCATGACACTTAGTAGACTAATGTCCACAATTAAAATAAGAAGGCTTAGGACAAAATCTGTAATAAGAATCATCCAGCTATAATATAACCTTTTGGGAAAAAAAGGCTGGAGTAAATTAGCTGTGTTTTTTGGAACTGGAGGAATAGGAGCTCTCCAAGTGAGTTCTCACTAGGCTGGAGAATAAGCAAAGCTTTCCCCTACTCCCAGCTGGTGACAAACCAAATGCTTGGAGCTAAACATGTTTATCTTTGGAGAAGTTCAGCTCTGGTACAAAAATATGAAGTGATTCCAAATAATGGGGAAAACAAACCCTTAAAATTCCAACATTCCTGAACTTGTGGCACAAATTAAACTGCCAGGTCTGTCATACCTTTCCTTCCTCTCTCTTCCCCTCCTTTTTCTTTATTAAGTTATTTTCCATGTAAGTCAGCTTTATGCCTTCAAAATCAGTGTGGTGCCTTGTTTTTTATCCAGTGTGTTCTAGTTTTTCTACACCTATAATTTTCCTTTTATTTCTAGTGCGTATAACGTGTTGCTTCATTAACGTCCGATTAAATCAAAGTAAGAGAGTAGAAATAATATCTAAATTAACATCAAAATTGTGATATATAATATTTAATTAATTCCGTCCCTTAATCTATCTCCAGTTTTGGGAGACTAATTCTGCCCATACTCAGTGGCAGTTTCATCGTTGTCTTCCACATTGATCCCAACTTTACTGAAGAAAACCATCAAYTCACAGAGAAATAAGCCAGTTTTTCATGAATTGTTCACAGCAGCTAATATYAGAAAACAAAGGCCCAAAGATTTTCCCAAAACATTGCTCTTTTTGATGCAGATCCAGAGATATTCTTGTGATATATACTTTATTAAATAATTACATTGCTTCCACRTGTACTCAAGAACAGTAATACCTACATTCCATTTAATATAAATATAGACCAAAACATATGCACAACATCCCTTGGATTCTGTTTACTGAAGGTCAATCCTGTAGACAGATGGGAAAGGCCAGGGGCTGTTGTCATTTAGTTTACTTTATGTCCAAGTCATAAAATAAACTCAAGGATGCAGCTTCTAGTGCAAAATAATGGATTATAAATTGCCATACAAGCATGTGAAATTACCCAGTAAATCTCTGAGAATGTGTCAAAACATACCAAAAACTGTACAGACGCAATGCTGCAGTCCTGATTTTGATTTTTTTTCTATGTAAATAGGTACATATCATTCTAGGAAAGCCTCCAAGAATATTAAAAAAGGATTATCTTGTCTCTGAAATTTCAGCTGCACTCATGCATTAATATTCAGAATAAAAGCTCTCCCCATGACTCTAGTTCGAACCCATGTTAAGCAAATGTGTGTTATTGTCAAATTAATACTATTATTTAGAAAGGGGGTTGTGGAGAAATGTCTTTCCAGTGGAAAGGAATTAGCTAAAYAAAGACAGCAGGGAGTAAAAATATTGTCAAAAGCGACCATTACTGCTAAGCCCCAGATTTTAAAATAGTATAATAAACAAATCACCTTGACCATAGAGATATGGACTATCAAACRTAACAACCTGACTGATATCCCAGCTAAATCCCTGCTACTGCAGCTCACAGAGAAACAGGGATTAGAACCTACCCTGCAGGGGCACTCCTAAGTAAATGTACTTGTTACAGACTGCAGAGGGATGCACTGCAGCAGATCGCCTGGTTTGCGTGCAGAAATAGGAGAATCTGTCACCTTCTGCACTCTGGGGAACACTGCCGCTTGCAGGCAGTCACAAAGAGCAAAGCTGGTGTCAAATCTAGTCTTAAACAGTTGTTACAGGCATTTAAGTGGTAATAGTTGAGCTTCTTGTTTCATACTAATTAATAAGCAGAGAAGAATCTGCAAAAACACTGAACAGTAAACAAGCACAGTGAAGATGTGAAAAACACAACCTGTGTATGCTGCCAATGCTGTTACAAGTGGAAGAAACACTGCTGAAAACAATTCATACAATGRTATCTATTAAAAATGTTCTTTCTTCTAAAGGCATACAGAATCTTTCAGTTCTGTATGGTACAAGATAGACGACACCTCTGTTCAATTTATGGACTCAGTACGGTCCCTCGGTTTTCACTCTTAGACCAGCCTCATACATATTTCCTGTGGTTTCTCATCAAATCTAAATTTGGCAAGTGCTCTTTCCTCTTTTCAGGGGCTGGAATCAGTGGTATATTTAATGCCTAAATATCTTTCTTAAAAGTAACTTTTATTTTAACTGAAGGAGCAAAATTTAAAACTACTTTTCAGGTAGGACAAATATGGAGTGATGTACCACTTCCTATGAGTAAGGGAGACAAGATGACCTAAACAGATATTTAAGATAGTATTCAGAATGAATAAAATTGACAGGATTTGGCCTTAAGACTGTAAATGCAGAGACCTTTGGAGGACACAGTCACATGCTCAGTATAATGTCACAGGACTTAGGATGTGTGCACAGTGTTGCGTTGTGTTCGTGGGGCAGCTGTGCCACCATGAGTAAATGGTTTACTCCTTCTGAGTAAACGCCTCCCCGTTTTATGTAAAACTGTAATGTTTCACCACAGGTGACATCTAAAGCAGACTTGCAAAAGCTCCGTGGATTGTGATGTTTAAAGCTAGACTGGTTGAACTGGAAATGATCACAGAAAACAGCCCTTTACTGCCAGGAAGATGGATGATCTGTCTTTTCAGTTTCTCTTTCTTTGATGATTGACTTATTTTCATTAATTTGCTTGTTCCATCCTTGTAGTATAGTTAGATGAATTTTACTCTCATTATACAACCATAACTGAGTGACAAGCTTGGTAAGTATAAGTTTAGACCATGTGAGTTTGGATTCCACCAGCTAGAATAATTGTTGAGATGTAATGGGGAATTTTCCATGATCTCTCTCCCATATTTTGTCTGATTCTAGCCTGTGTTTTCATTCTTTTCACAAATACCAGAAGTTCACCAAAGGAACAAGATAGAGAAAACAGATGTAGAAGAAGATAAATCCACCAAAAAATTATTCAAAGGCCACAATCTTTGTAGTTAGTTATTGATTCTTCAAAAGACATGAATTCTTCTGTATAAGTTACAAATATCTTAATCAACTAATCATATCCAATGAAAAGGGAATAAGAAAATTTTAAGATTTTGACAATGAACAAACTTGCTTCATTCAGATTAGATTGAGCTAATTCAATTTAAATGATCAAAACAGAGTGGCAGTCAGGTCTACAATTATAATCAGTAATTGGGCCTGCCAAAATAAGCTTCTTAGAGCTATATTTAGATTGCTTCAGTTGTGCTAAGTCCCTGTGCTTCATGTATTCATGTGCTCCCTGCCTTCCTTAGCCACTCTGAAGCACTTTTCAGAGAGGTACTTTGCTCTTTTCATTAATGAGGCACTAGAACTTGGGTGGAATTTAAGCTATCTGAAAATTGTTCTGTAATAGTCTTTTTTCTAATTCAGTCACACAAGAGCAAAAACTAGTAAAGAACTTTATCAGAGTAAAGCGCAGATTCTTCTCTCATTCCTCCCATTCTTTGGGCGGGATGAAAATTCTTCTCTTTACCTTATCAAATTGAAACTCCAAAGCTAGAGGAGAAGAAGAATGGTTGCAAACTTGCSATGACTTCTTTATGAGAAATAATACTGTTACTATTACATCCTTTTTGTTCATCTTCCACAGACATGGGAAGTCTACCCAGGTAGGAGAGCTGAGTGTTGAAGTAAGAGCTGCCAGGGAGAACTGAGCTTTGTAACTTCTTATTTCCATTGTGTGTCTATGGGATTTGCACTTTCTATATCTCAATCATACATTCTCTAGAGTTGATAGATGGAAACACTGTGAGTTGAACTTTGCAAAGTTTTAGCCTTTATGCTTGTTTTCTGACTGCCTGGGAAAGGAGTTAGAGAAAAACTGTTGCTTATTTTAGCAAAGATGCATTATCATCAGTCAATAAATAAACAAAATCAGCTATTAAAAGTCAGAAAAACGCTGGCACAGACTCTAATKATGAAAAAAGAAGAGCCTTTTATTAATTCCATAAATTGGAAGGACTAATGACAAAGATAGCATTTTGTAAACAGTACATTTTTCTCTAATCCTGCTATCCTTAATAACATAGCCATTTTCCATTCAGATATGGCATATCTTGTGTCGTATTTCTTAACATGACTGCAGGGAGCTACAAATTCAAATTTGCATCTTACTAAAATAGAAATCAGCTGCATGGCTGTTTCTAAAACAAAATTATAGASAGTTTGGAAAATACCAATACAATCAAGATATTTTAAGGATACACCATACTGAAAGATCATATTGATGTGAAATGGTATATTGGAATCACTTGGATTGCATGTATTCTATCAAAAGCATGTAGATAGTATCAAAATGACTCTCTCTTATCTCTTCAGTACAGCTGCAATGTTGCCTAAAGTATATTGCCCAAGGAGTACTTGAAAAACTGTTTAATGAAGCATGCATGATTTGTTGTTCATTACTAGAGAATTAAAAAAAAAAATCATGTGCCCCCAGAAAAAATGCACTTTCTTGACACCAGAAGATACCTCTCTTTCGAATCACAGGATTGTCTTCAGCAGGCATTAGTGGCTGCTGGATTGAGATTGGATGTATCATATGTGTTCTGTAAAAAATACCCTATAAACTGTTTTCAGTAATATTAACTTGGGCTCTGCCAAGAGCCTCCTGAAACTGTAACAGAGGGACAAAATCTGTTCTCTTTCAGCAAAGATCATAAGCAAACATCCATATGATATTTTCAGCTCAAAAGATTCAGAGGAGCTTTTTTGCAGCCCACCCTCCATACAGTTTGAAGTCATTTGTGGTGCAGAATATCCTCACTCTGCTACATGCACATGTACTATTGATATTGATATGCTATATAATAATTATAGTATATGGCATATATTATCTATATAGTWAGATTATGAGAAGGTTAAAATGCAAGGGAAATGTTAAAAAGAAAATGAGATAATGCAATCAAATAGAAGCCTCACCTAGATTTTTGAATTGCCTCACAAAAATAAGTTGCAGTTTGGTACTAAATTAAGCAGTATGAAAGTACAGGAGGTGAGATTATGTGAGTTACACTGCACAGTGTGAAACTCTCAGTCTATTCAAGTTAATGTGTAAAACTTTGGCTCTTTCAGTTTTTATAACATCATGAAGGCTCTTCAGGTTAGCAGTTTCAAAGTGTGGCTATTTGCCACTAGTGTCTGACAAAGGTTTTATGTTGCCGATCCTAATGGTAGCTATTTAATTGGGAAGATATTGTCCTGCAGCTGGATTTTATYGCACAGCCCCAGCATCGTGCGCCACACATTAAGAGGCTCTCCCTGAACAAAATTTTGGGAAATCCTGCTTTAGCCTGTTCATAAGTGTTAGTACATGTTTTATAAGCTTCAGGAGAAGAAATAGTCACTCCAGTCTTCAAAAAGGGCAAGAAGGAGGACCCAAGCAACTACAGGCCAGTCAGCCTCACCTCCATCCCTGCAAAGGTGATGGAACAGCTCATTCTGGATGTCATCTCCAGACATACGGATGAAAAGAAGGTGATCAGGAGTAGCCAGCATGGATTCACCAAGGGGAAATCCTGCTTAACCAATCTGATAGCCTTCTATGATGGAATGACTGGCTGGGTAGATGAGGGGAGAGCAGTGGACGTTGTGTACCTTAACTTCAGCAAGGCTTTTGACACTGTCTCCCATAACATCCTCCTAGGTAAGCTCAGGCAGTGTGGGTTAGATGAGTGGACAGTGAGGTGGATTGGGAACTGGCTGAAAGGCAGAGCTCAGAGGGTCGTCATCAGTGGCATGCAGTCTAGTTGGAGGCCTGTGTTGATGGTGTCCCCCAGGGCTCAGTAYTGGGTCCCATCCTGTTCAACGTTTTCATCAGCGACCTGGATGAGGGGATGGAGTGCCTCCTCAGCAAGTTTGCTGATGATACCAAGCTGGGAGGAGAGGCTGATACACCTGAGGGCTGTGCTGCCATTCAGAGAGACCTGGACAGGCTGGAGAGTTGGGCAGAGAGGAACCTCATGAGGTTCAACGAGGGCAAGTGCAGAGTCCTGCACCTAGGGAAAAATAACGCTAGGCACCWGTACAAGCTGGGGGCTGACCTGGAGGGCAACTCTGCAGAGAAGGACCTGGGAGTGCTGGTGGATGACAAGTTGACTACGAGCCAGCAATGTGCCCTTGCGGTCAAGAAAGCCAATGGTCTCCTGGGGTGCATTAGGAAGAGTGTTGCCAGCAGGTCGAGGGAGGTGATCCTGCCCCTCTACTCAGCCCTGCTGAGGCCTCATCTCGAGTCCAGTTCTGGGCTCCCCACTACAAGAGAGACATGGAGCTACTGCAGAGAGTCCAGCGTAGGGCTACAAAGACGATCAGAGGGCTGGAGCACCTGCCCTATGAGGAACGGCTGYGAGAGCTGGGCCTCTTCAGCCTGGGGAAGAGAAGCCTGAGGGGGGGATCTTATCAATGTGTACAAGTACCTGAAGGGAGAGTGTCAAGGGGAYGGGGACAAACTCTTTTCAGTTGTCCCAGGTGACAGGACAAGAGGCAATGGGCAGAAACTGAACCACAGCAAGTTCYGCCTGACTATGAGGGGGAATTTCTTCCCTGTGAGAGTGACGGAGTACTGGCACAGGTTGCCCAGAGAGGTTATGGAGTCTCCTTCTCTGGAGATCTTCAAGGCCCGCCTGGATGTAACCTTGTCTACCACGCTCTAGGTGATCCTGCTTGAGCAGGGGTGTTGGACTAGATGATCTCCAGAGGTCCCTTCCAGCCTCACTCATTCTATGATTCTATGATTCTAAATATAAGATTATACTCAGAAGGGCGACTATATGGCCTGTGTAACTGGGGTTTTGATTTTTTTGAGATATTAAGGCTCCTTCACTTGTTGTGTATTTCAGTACTTCAGAATCATATGACTACCATAAGGATATGGTGGTATTACTAATGCTATTACAAGAAAACATTAAAAAAAATGATGTACTTGTGGTCACTCTAAGCCTATGAAGTGAAAGAGGTGTATCAGGATTCTCCTTTACAAATATTCAAAAAWATCTGGGCCTGTGCCCTGTTAGACCACTCAAGTGTTTTATTTATCTCTGCAGAAGTAGACCAAAAGTCAACAGGAAAAAAGGCTCTTTCTAAGTCAAGACTCTAGTGAACTACATTCCTCTGGTAGAACGTGGGAAAACGGGATGGTATGGAACAGGCATCTGTGAGAGGTACAGACTGGGTCTTAGGTGTCAGGAACCACGAAAAACATGTAGAGATCTGTTAATCTATTTACCACTGAAATTAAGATATTCCTTCRAAGCGCAGAGGGAGATTCTGGATAATTTGTGGGATGGGTTGTAAGGGGAACAACTTGTGAAACTGGAGACTGGGGCAAAAGGTGAGGAGAAGGGGTTGTGTTGCATTTTCAAGCATGTTTGTCTAGTAGGTGAGGATTTTGTATGTTTTTAAGGTTCAGCAATAGAATTGCTGTATAACAAAAAAACCAAGATAGAATGCAACTGAATTAACAGTATGCTTCATAGGCTTCATATATTGTAAACTATTTCATAATATGGTGAAGTTCTTGGGATAGAGTAAGAAAAGTGAGTTACAAATTTCAACACACACTTAAGTCCAATTGAAAATCCACAGCACTTACCTAAGGCATTCTGGTGCTTTGGAAAGTCTTTCCCTGGTGACATTTGCTCAGTTAATAGAGTTAGCAGCATTAGGACCTCTCAGTCCTTCTGTGTGTAGAATTTTAATTAAACAGTGTTAGTTTGGTATTACAAGGTGTATTTCCCAGGTAGTACCATGGGATCACAGGCTCTGTCATGTGATTTGACATGTCCAGGTATCTACCGATCCATTTGGTCCTGCCACATAACTAGCACACATGTAACCAGCTCTCTGTGTGAACTGTGAGGTCCATGTTTGAAATTAGTTCAGGGCAACTTAAGAATTAAGATAATGTGGTGAATGCCATAAAAAATTTAGATTGATAGATCTGATATTTCACTTTCAGACATTTTTGTGTGCCTGTTTTCTGTAAGAGAGAATGACTTCAGCCTCAAGCCTTTTCCTACTGATAGCTCCAATTACTGAATATTTTAAATTGCAATAAAAATGAGAACAGACTGCTCCTACCTGTTAAAGTTCCCCAGACTATGGATGCCTCATCTGCCGTCCAAATTAAATGCCTTGCTCAGTTTTAAATTAGTTTCAAAAATAAGACTTTTGCAGTCCAGCTAAGGCAAATCTCCTCTGAAGTAGTTTGGATTTTTCCAGAAATAAAAAGGAGAGGACATTGAGGCCAGCTGGTACATTTGAAATGTTTTTATTCCAGAAACTAACTTTAGTAAAATCTTGCTAGACTTTTGGATTATATTACTGGTCTCTCTTTATTCATACTTYCTGTGGATTCTGAATTTCCCTGACCTATAGTCTACTATATTGGATTACTATCCAATGTTTAAAAAATTGGGTCTGGAATAAGAAAGTGTTTGAGTTCTAAAGATTTAAGAGCATATTTATGCTGTTTTTCAGTGAAAAATCATCTGCTTTGTTGTAATCTTTGTGATGATATGCTATATAATCTATTTTAAGTTTTTACAGTTGTTATTTATTGTTCCATTTCAAACAGTAAAATGGTAAAATTTCACTAGTTCTGTAATAAGGATTTTGTGCTCAGGCAAAAGCCTCTGCAGTTAGTCTAAGGACTGATTTACTTAAATTAAAATATCAAGAAAACCCTCCTAAAACTACCAAAAAATAGCAGAATATAAAACTGCAACTTGTATTAATTTCATTCCACAATACACGCATCATATACCAAAATCAAAAGGTATGCAAAACCAGCAACTTGAAGAAAGAATACACAAATTGACCATGATAGCAATATATAGTAGAAATAAGCTGCTTTCTATGAACAGCATGTTTGACCAAGAGCAGTGCCCATACTGACAGAAAACGTAGGTGTGCAACTAAACACATTTACAATGGTTGAAAGAGGCCTGCTAACCGCTGAGAGTTCACCTCAAGATCRTGCCTGAAAGACAAAAGATGATTAACTATAAATGATTACCCTCAAAGACAAAAACATTTCACAGATCTTGTTTTTTAAATAAAAAATCCAATACTAGTTTTTAAATAGAAGTTCCAATGTCTCTCTTAAGCAATTACATTTGATTTATATTGTACAAAACACAAAATGGAGGGTTATCTTGAGTTGTCTGAGCCTTGAGAAACTTAAGACTGTAAGGACTGAACAGCTTTAGTCCTACCTCGAGGAACACAYATACAAGACGGTTATCACACTGAGGTAAAAAGAAAGAATGCTAAAAGAAACTGAAAAAGCAAGCATCAGTGGGAAACCCCCAGCACTTTAAGCAAGCAGGCACAAACTCAGTTCTTTCTAAGGTAAAGGCAAAAGTGCATTGTCTAYGGTCAGAGTGATTCTGAAGCCAAACTTTTCAGACAAGACAAAGCATGCATTTTGCATGGGAATGTCAGGACAGCAAGAACTAAGATTGCCACTGCAAGGTTCTCATATAACAGTATTTTAAATAAAAGCCTTTCCTGTAAATACAAACAATTCATCATGGCATACTCTACAAGAATAGTAATACTTGCTGTCATTTGGGATGCATATGCATTTACAGTTTTTTACTCAGATCAACTTCCATGTATAATGCTTCCACTTTTGTTCAAAGTTCTTACTAAAATGATGAGTTTAAGTTRCATTAAATGGAATGGCGATATCTAAGCAAATAAAGTATAGACTGGACCTTCTGGTACTTCCTGTCAAGCACTTCTTTTCTAATTCAGAAGTTGTGCTCAAACGCTTGCAAATGCTAATGAGCAGTCACAGAAGCAGCTCAGGGCACTCAGCATTTAAAATGAATAYGTAGGAGCTGCAAGCATGAAGTTGAAAACAGGACAAAATTAAACAAGGAAAATTTAGCTTATGCATCAGAAAAAAATAGTATATACTCAAAATAAAGGCAAATAAAAATATTTCAGATTTACAAAGAAAGTTATTATTTTTAAKTTTGTGTTTACTCCAGTTCAGGAAAAAACTCCACAAACATTRAAAATTCTCTATGACAGTGAATGATTCCTCAGCCTGGGAGTACTATGCTAAGAGCCTCCAGCAGCTTGCTAGGTGGGCTACTGAGAAGCATGTACAGCTTACAGGTAAAGGTAYTTTCCTCAAAGGAATGCTGTCAAAATTAAACTGTCCCCAAAAAGTAATTCAATTTTGATTAATTGATAAATAACAATTTTTTTGAAAAAAAAAATCACACTCCCAAGTAAATAGCTATATCGCTTTGGCATTTTAAATATGAACGTATCTGGGGTGAGTTGCCAGTAGCCTGGTTTCAACCTTGTCGGTCCAGTTTTGCACCACCACAGCTAAATTATTTATTGATGCACATGTATCTGTGCTCTAGCCCATTTCCTGCCCCCCCCCTTTTTTTGAAAGGCTGGCAATATTCCAAGGGGACTATAGACTATACAGAGATGAGCAGCACTGGAGAAGAAGTAGGAGAGCTTGCCCTTGTTTTTTGAGATTTCTGAGATTAAAGTTCAAGTGTTACATTAAGACACATCTTAAAATATAAACTATTACTATTTCCAACTTTCATCATAGAACTTTTAGCATGAAAGCTAACGCAGCACATAAGACCTTCTCTGCAAGGAGGTATTTAAGCCTCCTTTTGCCTCTTAAGACATATGCCTCTTAAACCTGCACATCTCACAATTCTAGATTATACTGCATTTTGATAGGAAGATTTTGCATATTATTGCTATTGGTAAGTCTCCTGCACTTCAAAATAAACTTTTTAAAACTTGCTTGAGGCACATACTTGGAGGAACTGAGTGAAATCCTAGACATCTTGAATAAGGCTAGAAATTGTTTGTTTTCAGTTATTTGCCAGAATTATGTCAACAGATTTTTCTACTTGGATGTTTGTGGTTTTTTCTTTTTTTGTTGAATTGTCTCCTGTCACATAGAACTGAAGTATATGTAAATATTACAAAAATATCGCTGCAAATAATCATTCTTCTGGAAGATTTTTTTCCTCTTTCTTATAATCCCCTTTGTAACTCCAAATAATAGTGTTTTTCTACTCATGTTAACAACCATTACTTTTCCAAATATTAATAYGGAGCACAAAGTATCCTACCATGGATTAACAGAATTATTAAATGCTTTCAGTTATTGCACTTGCCTTCATGAAGAGTCAGGTAAATGCTCTGACAGTATTACTTAATGTTACTGACGATATAAAGCGTATTAGAACTGCAAGTCAGTAAYGGTTAGGCTAAACCTCTATTTGATAATGCAGACACTGGGACAGGCTCATGCTTTCATGTCTCAAAACATTTTTACGAGCGTTTGTGTCTTGAAGAGTTTGCAAAATCCTGTGGGTTTATAAAAGCAGTTGCTATAAATCATTCCTCTCATCCCCTCTCATGCCAGCAGAAGATATCTGAAGTAAGGCACAGGAAACATGTCTGTACCTTAAGGTTCCTGTAACAATAGTAGTTGTTACTGTGCCCATCATACTCTTTAAAATAAAACTGAAATGCCTGTGACAGATTTTTTCAGCTTCTAGGTCATATTCTCCAATCTTTATGATAAAATATTTACATGGTATAAGCAACACATTTACATGCTCTGGACATACACAAATGATTCTTTTCTTCCAAGAATGATGCCTAAGGCTACTCTATCAAAGYTACTTTTCTCCACAACTGAAATAAAACTGATTTTTTATCAGAAAGTGTTTTTATAKTTTTTAACTGAGTTATCTTTTTCCCAAGTTAAAAAGGACACATTAAAAATCTATAACCACTATTCTGTTTCTCAGTTTATGACTAAAAAAAGCAATGAGAGATTCTCCATGAAGTAAGATACCCAGGGTGAACAAAGTAACTCAACATTATGCAGTATTAATGGAACATTACCACACATGTGACTGTTACACACATATTTATTTTTATTCTAGCAAGACAGGACTTGAACTGTTTATATATATCATGAAAGTTGTTTTAATTGTTTAAATGGTATTTAGCTCTGTGTTTTTCATCTTTGGAAGAAGAAATGTAGTTAAAATTCTGAAATCTTTGGACAGATAACTACCATTAACAATTAACAATACAAGGCAAAATACATACTATTATTAATACTATAATTAATAAGGGATTTAGAGAAATACCCATAAGCAAACTTCTGCATGAGTTGATGATCTTAAATTTGGCATTTAAACTCTACTTAATTCCTTCAGCTTCTTAGTTCCTGCATAAGGCATGAGTATTCTTGCCAGAGGAAAGAGCATAAATTGCAGTAGATTACTAATAGCAGCCCTCCTGCATTGCAGATTTTAGCATAGGCAGATACCAAGAACATACATCTTAGTTTACCAAAGGCTGGGGGGAAAAGTGCAAAGACGTGATTTGYAAGAAGTGTCATTGGTATAGCCGGTGCTCCATTAAAAGCTTTATCCATAGGTCAGTATATTTCTCTAGGTTGAAAGCTTTTGCTGGTTTTAGCTATTATTTCTAATGAAGAAGAGCTATCAAGTCCTCCATCAAGTAAATTTGTAAAGAAAAATACATTTATCAGCTTTAGATAGAGAGGAGTGAAATCCAGTCTCTATAATTTGAGCAATTAATTTTCATCTGCATTTTAGGTATGTAACTATGCGTGGTTACCAGTGGCGCCTTGTGGTATGGACTTGCTGCTCTCATAGTTTAATTCCCCTCCCATGGAAACTGGGGATGTGGGAGGAAGAAGAAGACAAGAGGGAACAGGAGTGGAGATGGTGCACATCTGGTCTTGTCTCAACATGGAGTTAAGACATACACAGAGTATTACCYGAATCTGGGTGTTAGGGAATGCATCCAGTGCTCACATGATAGACTAAGAAATCTGTCAAATCAAGCACCTAAATTCCTTATACAGTCAGAGGAAAAGAGGCTGGTATCTTTGAAAACCTCCAGAGGGAAAGCCCATCTGATTAAGCATAGGCATTTAAGAGATTTAGCCAATGAAAAGAAAAAAATGTGCCTCTTCAGTTATCTCACTCACTTATGAAAATTTACACAAGATTTGCTGCTCTGATCAGAGTCATTACGTCATTTTGATAAGCTTTGTAATAATTGAAATGTTGAAACCCMTAAGCCCTCTCAAAACAGAGGACACAAAGTATCAAAATAGAACTACGTAAATGCACTGTAAATACCGTTTGGAACTAGTTTTATCTAGGGGTGTGTGTGTGTGTGGTGGTATTTCTCATTTCAATAGTAATACACCCAACCCTACTTCCACCTCCCTTTAATACTGGACACAACCAAAAAAAATAAATAAATACAAAAAAAGAATTCTTTTACAGTTTCTGTTAAACTGTACCTTTGGGTATAGATACCTTTAGATTATTTCCCCATTCCTAATGATCTTTTTCCACAAAATGTTATCAATGATGTATGTATCTTTACACAAAAAGAGAAGCCATTTCCTGCTTATGAAAGAATATAGAAGTACAGAATGAGAGACACAAATCCTATAAAACCAACAGATCAGAATGGAACAACCCACCATCCTCCTCACAATGTATATTTCTTCAATTTCTTTACCAGGAATTAATTGCCCTTTATGAAGAAACCTCTTTGAAATCAAGTGTCTGCATGTAGGAAGTAAAAATTTATTGTCCTGCTGTTTCTTCATAATTCACCTAATCATCTCAGGGTGATTATCTTGAAAAGCCAAGAATTGCTCCCAAGTGTTTTTCAAATTTAAGATTACCACAGCTGACATTCTGCAGAACTAATGAACTCTGGTCTCCTGCACCCTCCTGACACATGCACTTCAGTAACTCATGCTCCCCAATCCTTCTGTCTTTTCTGACGGTATTCCAGCCATTTCCCAGAATTCTTTCTAATTTCCAGTTTCCATTTTTAACTACTTTCTCCACACTTTCCCATGTCTCCTGTATTTCCCTCTCCCCAGAATGGCCCTGGACCTTCCATATGAGTCTGATTTGGCAAGAGACAAAYATATGCTATATTTTTGCTGACTGGCTAGTTGCCTGGCACATGCTGACTGGCAGCTGCTCTGAGTGGATATRAGCTGATACCGCCTCATTTTCAGTTTATTGTGGGAAGTCATTTGAATCTCTTGTATCCATCCAGCCACAATTTTTTATTAAACTTTGAAATTTGACCTCTGAAATTTCTTCCCTTCTTTCAAATTGGCTTGAAACTACCAAAAGGATTCAAAAGTTACAGGGGGAATGCCACAGTAGTTGAGTAAGCATGAGGACAGAACAGTGTTACTGTGTTCTTTTAAGCCATCAGGCCAAAAAAAAAATAGGGAAGGTATGAAAGCATTATTTAAAGTATTATTACTTTAAATACTGCTATCAATAAATACAATGGAAAAAACTGTTAAAAATACATTTAGCATTTTAATTAAGACTATAAATTCAAATAACTTAGAAAAGGCCTACTACAAGAAGTAAATGAAACTAAATTATCCTGAAGGAAAAACTGAGCATTGAGTTTTAAGCTATTTAAAATTATTTGGAATGATACAGTCCAATATGTTTCAGGTTAATTTACCAAAAAAGGACAGAAACCAGAGTTTCATTTATTATGACATGTATTGAATCAAGTCACCAAAGACCACAATTAAGATCCCCTGGCATTAGGAAATGTACAGTAGCATAATTCAGGCTTCAAAGTCTCGATTCTCTGTTCTACCAGTTTCTCCTGAGTGCCATTTGTGTGGTCAGGTCAACGCCGCAATCTGAGCCTCCAAATCCAGATCTGATGCGTTGCCAGACCTCGCTCTTGGTAATTACAGGAACTACAATTATGGCCTGTCTTTGGCTTCCAGTATCCAGGATCTATATCTCCCTGCCCCGTATCTTTCCCTTTCACACCCCAATTATAATGAACTTTGAAGAGAAAGTGTTTCGTAACACGAGAGAGATCAAAAAATGAAATTGTCCAAAATAATCTGCCCCAATAAGGTTCTGTTTAATATGTCAAACCAAGTGAGTGAGCAAAGCTTACATCCCTTAGGAAATTATGTTTTAGACATGTTTCTTTTGACCATGTCCTGAAATCCAAGGAGTCTGAAGAACTGTATCTTTTGCTGGAGGTCACCTTTTGTATCCAGGTATCAGAGCTCAGCTCAGACTGTCTGACCACTGACAAAAGCAATCAACTATAACCAAGGCAAATCACAGTAGAATGAAATGGTTCAAACAAAAATTCTGATCCCCAAAAGAGCAGTGTACTCTGACAGCTAGTGTGGTCTAGCTTTGAAAATTTTGATAAGTTTTACATTTGTAACTAATAATGCCAAAAATTATACATTCAGTTCCTATTATTCATAAGACTATCTAAATCATGTGAAATTAATCAAATCTGATATTTGACATAGTTTCCTGAGGTTGAGCAGAATCAGCCTTGACTAAATCAACCTTATTTATTCTGACATCTCTTTCCAATTACCAGAAAGGCAGACTGTCCATGTAGAGCATTAAAGATTTAAATTTCAGAAACGTGTACATAAGTATCTAGACATGGAATTAGCCATTTTCTAGGTATAGCGTTTGCGTGACAGTAACTTTGAACCTTAAGAGCAGCATCTTCCCATCAGTGCACGTAACAGCACAAACATTTCTAAAAACCCGGCTGCTGTAGACACAGGTCTCTTCCAGCTCTTGTGTAGGAACCGCTCCTCAATCCGGCCCCTCGGGGCGCTTCAGCCAGAGCGTCCCCCTCAGACAACGCCGGCTCCCCCCCGCAGGCGGGAGCCTCGCCACAGCGCTCACTCTCGCCCTCTGGAGGCGGCTGCCCTGAGGGCAGCGCCCCCGCCAACGGCTGCCCGGCGCGGGGGTGGGGGAGAAGAGCGGGGCCGTCAGGGGCTCCCCAAGGCTCGCCGTGCCCTCACGCAGCGACGGAGGAGCCGCCTCCGCGGGCCCGGGCGAGCCCTTCCC
>NW_028186812.1:1291137-1356440 GCF_003343005.1 Rhea americana | reverse complement strand
CGGGCTCGGGCTCGCTGCCGTTGCGCGCCCGCGGCCATTGTTGCCGGGGCGGGCGCGGCGCGGGAGGCCGTTTAGTGGGGCTAGCGCCCTGCGGAGCGGCCGTGGCGGCGCGGGGAACGTTTTTACCTCCCTTTCTGAGGGGCGCTGTCTCCTGCGGCCTTTGCCCTGCCCCTCGCCTTCCCCCGCGGCCGGGCGGGGAGGCCGCGCCGAGCATGGCGGCTGGGCGGGGGGAGGGGCAGGGCCTTCCCGGTTGCCCTCACCAAATGGCTCCTCTCCGGGGCAGGAGGAAACCGTCGCCGCGGGAAGGGGCGCGGCTGCCTCAAGATGTAGCCTGATTCCGCCTTCCTCTGCTGGAAGGAGGAGGAGGGGAGCAGGCCCTGCGGGCGCTTCCCCTGCCCTCAGCCCAGTCGGCCTCTGCCTTGGCTCGGGGAGCGACGCTGGGCTCCACCGCTCCGGGATTGAGGCGGTGCCAGGAAGGGCGATCGGCGGCACGGCCTGGCCTTCCTGCTGCTCGGCTTTGCTCGGGGCGGGGGTGGTGTCGTGCTGTGCCCTTGAGCATAAGGGTGTAGAGACAGCACAGCTTGCTTAGTGACTTTTCTGATGAAATAAATTCTAAGTGTACAGTGTGAAGAGCAGTGGATTGCACAAGCTTCTTTTGTTTTTGTTTGCCTCAGCCAAACAGAAGTTATTTTAGGGCTAAATGTTGGGGTGACCTGGGTTGTATTGCTGTATAAGGTCAAAATGTACCAGATCTGGTTTTAAATTGAAGTGGAGAAAGCCTTTCTTTGTTCTTTCTCTGCTGTAGGTTCCTTAAAGGGGGAAAAAAGCTTGCTGGTGGTTCTTGCTGGATTCTGCTGATCTGTCCCTGCAATTGTAAGGAGGATCTCTGTGGCTGTGAGAGCTGCTATTTTGAAAGCAGATTTCCATCTGACTCTTAGGTTATATGAGTGCGTATGTCATAAATACACAGAAACTAAAGGAGATGCCATCTTTTAATTTGGTGACATTATAASACAGGCAGATCTGTGTTATGTTGGGGCAACCAGAAGGACTTAGGTATAATTAGTGCAGRTATAGTATAGGAAAGCTTGGGCTAGGCTATAACCATTGGCATACATAGAATTTTTATAAATGTCCTTTAATATTTCAGTGTAACCGAGTAGCATGATTTGGCATTAAGTTAAACAATTTGAAATAAAATAAAGATATCTTAATTATAACTGCATATAACTAAGAAAAATAGATATGTGAGTTATATATCAGTATTGTAAGTTCTTGAACTAACCTTATAAATCAGAGATGTGCAACTTGTCAGTTTTGTTGCTCTAAAAATTTAAAGCTTTCAAGGGTAATTTGTATAGTGTTTTCTCTAATGTATTTAAATGGTATGATTACTTAACTCATAGCATATCCATAGCTGGAACTTAATCTATGTTCGGATAATACTGCAGTACTAGTAGTTAAACCAGGGTACTTAGGTGTTGAACTTCTAGTGAGGATACAGTCTGATTATGTTTTTGGATCTGGGATTATATCCTTTTTTTGGTATTAGCTGGAAGAAAACCCATGATACAAGTTCTACATTATTTTTTTTATCATTCTGCTTTTTCATAATTCATGTTTCATCWTCTTCCCTATTTCCACCTGTTCTTAGCCATCAAGAATGTATAGAATATATTCTGTTCTGGCAGGCTTTCTTTGCTTTGTCCTTCAGTACTTTTTGAATTCATAAAGGTTGCTTTCATTGGTTATTTTCTCTTTTAATCTCTAATTTCTGTTTAGAAGCAGACTGTTAATATTTCTTCTTGATAGTCAATTACAAGAACTTCTAGGCAGAGAGCATGGTCAAACTTGGGAGAACCCTGTGAATATTTGTGAATTGTGAAAATTGTGTCCCTTTTTAAAATCCTGCCACTGTTTATTTTGCATTATAGTTTGCCACAGATCTAATAGTAGTGGGATCATTTTACACGTTTCATGTTTATCAATAGTGTTTCTGTGAATTACGTTTTTATGTGTAGTATAGGCACCACAGAAGTTCCATGTGACTCTTAATCCAAAATATACTGAATGACTGAAGTTCCATAATACATGAAACATGTCTATTACCAGTTTCTTTGAAAACTTTATCACTGCATTTATCTTTTTTAATAAAATAACTGAAAATTGGGGACATAGGAATGTCAGTGTTTTAAGAAAAGTTATAGTAAGATTATTATCCTACATAGCAGACAGATCTCTTTAAAGGGGTTTAGCTACATTTTTTATTTACATTTAGTCTTAAACATCATCTCTTCAGAGTCTATTCTGGATTTCTTTGACTTTAAAGAAAATGACCTAACTTCTGTGTTACGTTGTCAGGGCAGCTATGGCACTGGAACACGCAGACTGATTCACAGCTCTTGGTACCTATAACGCCCTTTGCCTACATGCGAAACCCAAATTTTGTCAGTGTGCTATGACAGTTGACTGATTAGCATGGATGTTGGAGTGCAAAGAAAGCAGATCAGCCCTTGCTTAATGCAACTCCATACTTCATTAACTGAGATTAATAAAACAGTAACAAAAACTAGTAGAGCAGTAGAAAAAACACTGCTTGAAACAACAACAGTAACAAGTAATAATACCCACAGATGACCCGTTAACAGTTGTGCGCTTTCCACAGTTACTCCCTTGGCTGGTGACTGGGGAGACCACCCATGTTGGCTCAAATCACTGTTAAGGATGGGGTCATGCTTACCATGCTCCAAGTCAGGGTATGATGTGTAATACTTTCTTCTGGGTGCAAGGCACCATTTTCCCCTCTTTTGAGGCTCCAGTGTTCTCATCCAGTGCTAAGTCTTACTGGTGGCTGTTCTTTTACTATTTTCTGGAGTGCTTGTCTCAATTTAAGTTCTCCAAGCTGCTTTTCTTCCTGCATATGCCAAAAATCATACCATTCATACTGGAGCTAAGCAACATGATGTTTATCTTGAGGCAGGTATTGGTCAGGAGCTGGCAGGTTGGTGGGATTGATTACTCTTGTGTCACTTTGGTGTCTGCAGAGTGTGCATGTGCTTGCAGAGCATCAAGATTTCCACAGCATGCAGTGTTAGCTGCCTCTTTCTTTGTAAAAGGAGGAGGTAGTGTACTTTCATTTTTCATGGTCAAGTGATTAGTCCTCTCCAAAATGTAGATGAGGATTCTGTTTTTCAACTGTTCGAAAGCCTTTAGTCCTTCTTCTAGCCTTTTTCGTTTTCTAGCTTGTCATCAGAAATTATGGAGGATGTTTTGGGGATGGTTTCTCTTCTACTTGTGTAAAAATAATTTGAGGTTCATTAGAGAAATAAGAGAAAGCATGTGTGATTGAAGGAACTCAAATGTGTAATTTGAGGATGAAGTCCTGTTTGCAGGACTAGGAAGACACGTGTACTAGTCTCGTACAACTATTCATATATGGAGAATAGTTGCTAGATAAAGCTCTTGAAACTCTTCTGATCAGTTCCCTTCAGTTCAATATCCTGGATCAGCTCTAACCAGAGTATTTTTAYGAAGAGAGAACCCTGCTTTAAAAAAACAAATTGAGTCCTCTTGCAATCTCAAAGGGCAGTTTATAGATGCAACTAAAATAGTGAGGAAAAGGACCTGCAAGTTGCACATCACTGTATGTAACTGGATTTAGTGGTATGAGAGCCCATCACCTTTAATAGTAGCTAGATAAAACCRCTGTTTCTTGAAGATGATGCCAAAACAAATGCAAATAGACCAGAGTCAGAAGTTTGACTACAACTTAGAGCAGATGTGATTTGATGTATAAGAAGCACAGTTAACTTATTTGAAGGTGGAGGAAATGTTCTAATTCTGAACAGATAAATGATGAGCTGGCACCCTTTCTGAAGCAGCTGAAGATAGGATAACCCAAGAGGATAATTCGTATGCTGAAATAGGAGCAGATGTCAATTAAGACAGATTGTCTGGCCTTTTGGGTGCCAGATCTGTAGCATGTGTCGACGGTGGAGGCTTGTCAGACAGCCTGTTTGTGAAATTCAGTGTTGCCTGACATAATAATTTGTTAGAAGGTGGAGAATTTTGCTGTAGGCATTATGAATTGGAAGAAAAAARATGTTTTAATCATTTCACCAAATGATACTACAATTGTATGTTAAAAACGGTATGTATCACTTTATGCTATCACTTTTTTWAAATTAGAAGTTCTAAAACTGATTGTCTTGACTAAAAGCAAATTGCAACGGAATTTTCATATTAGAATATCTGGAAAAATGCTCTTTAAAACTTCTGGAATAGTGTGTGATTTGTTTCCCAAAACATTCTGCCTTTGACTTTTTCTTCAAGAGATTTCCTTTCTTCTCTCCTTTCTCTCCCTCTCTCTTGTCCTGGGAGTAGGGCTATGCTGATATAATTCAGGGCTTTCAGTCCCATAAATTAATTCAGATAYCTTCACCTGGGAAATATTTCTGTAAACTAGTAAATATTTGGAAGACTCCTTTGGTACTGCTGTTTCTTYACTGCCTAGCTGAGAGCAGTAGTCCTCAAGAATTGATGCAGAAACTCTTTCAGGAGAGATGGAGTTGGGGATTCTATGTTCKTCCTGTCATAATGTGGACACTATCACTATACAGAATGAGTGTGCTGACTGCAAATCAAAGATCAGATTTACCAGCTGATTGTTTGAAAGGTAAAAAGTTGGTTTTTTTTTTTTAATACATTCATTCTTTGTTGTATATTCATCACTGAACTAAGCATGGCCTAGTAAAGGTGGAGCTAGCAGTTTACTAAAATACGTGAGTTACAGAAACGCCCAGTTAAGCTAATGAAGGATGAAGCCAGTGTTATGGTGGCATTACAAGCAGAAATGGAGGAAAGCTAAAAACAACCTTATATGTTTTCAAGAATCAATTTAATTTGGTGTAGGCCAGCAGACATATACAATCTTTAACGAGATTTGTATGCCTTGTGTCACTTCTGAAAAGTTGCTTGAAGAACTCCATAGCTTGGGGCCTCAGGCAAGTGTGTACAAGGGAGCACATTGAGAAAGGGGAAGGAAGAAAAAACAAAGCTCCACACAGCCATATTTAAGTGTATGCATCAGAGGTTTTGGGGAGAAGAGTTCATCCTGTAGCAGGTGTTTCCATTAAAATAGATTAAATCAGTGTTTTTATGTTAGTATTTCTGTACTTTTTCTTTARAGAAACTGCTTTGATCCTAGTAGTCCGTCTTTAGTAAATGCTTTCCTGTGTTTGGGATAAGAGGGATCCAGCTCTCAACCTTTAAACAAGGTGTCTCTGATAAGCTGCCTCTTTCTCAACAGCTTTGCCATGCTCATGATTTTGCCTGCTGAGATACAAGATTGAAGAGACTCCTTAATCAYTTCAGATGGGTAGCAGTATTATTCTCGGAAGTGAAAAGTTTTCTAACTAGAGGGTTTACCTTACCAGCTTTCTAGGGAAAAGGTATCACACATTAGCTGTCCATGTAAAGTCTCTTTACTTAGGCAAGACTTTTGTGGGTGTGTGGCAAAATTCCCTTTGGAAGTATTTTATCTTCAGTATAGAATGCACAGATAAATCTGTTTTGAGAATAAAAGAATCCTTTGTGTTCTAAATGCTTTTTCAGCAGAATTTTGTGTGTGGATCCAACCTGTCTTCCTCCATCAGCCCCTGTGGGCAAAGCCTTGAGTAGTTGCTGAGTTCTTCTTTTGCACAGAGCTTCTTTTGAGAACAGAGGAGCCCCATCAGTGGAGCAAGAGCAAAATACGATACTTGGACACTGCAGTACTTCCGCAAAATCATTCTTTTCATATCTACTCAGCACATCAGAGAATTTTATCTAAACCAGCTTAATACTTGGGAGGAGGGTTAAATAGCATTGATACTTTTCATTTAGAGCATAGTTATTTGTTGTTAGTGGGTCTACATTACATTGATTATTAGAACAAGTGGGTCTATTGAAAAATTCTGCAGTGAAAGCCATAAGATAACACGTAAATTTAGAACTGTGTGATTTTACGAGAAAAATCGTAAAATCACGTAACCTTTCACTTGGAAGTCTTGCTGCTGCTGGTATATGGTGAGGTCTGGCAGCAAGGTTAACGCTGACCTCTGAGTGTTCTATATGGACTTGCACATTTTTGCCACATTCTTGCAGTTTAAATTTAGATTTGCTGGCAGCTATTATGCCTGTTGCAACAAGCTTTATGGGCAAAACATTGAAACAAACATGGCTTTTATCACAGATGTTTTTGCTGAATAAGATTAGTGAAGAACACTTGAAAGCTAAAAAACAGTGCAGAAGCTTTTGGTCCAAAAGGCACAAATAATTGAATGTCTGGAATGTATTTACTTCTCAGACTGAGGAAAAGAACAAATTATTGTTTAGATGATGGCCTGTAGTCTTGTGTGCTTTTTTACCTCTGTCCTTTGTTAATTGGTAGTAATGAAATCTGAATTTGTATGTGTACTTAGAATGTTAAATTTGCTGTTAAACAGGCTGCAATTGCTCTAGGAAACAGCAACCTGTAACTACATTTTATGTTTGGCTGATCACTAAATCTGTCTCAGTAARTATTGTACAACTGAGTTAATTCTTCAGATACAGTAACTACCTGAAGCATAACAGCTGCATTAATAACTGCTTTACAAGGAGGCACATAGAACTTCAATATTATTCTCTGTCCAAAATCTAAAATTATGTTTTGTGGTATTTGAATCCCTTGATTTCTAACCCGAGTATATGGCACTTGACAAATCTGTGTGGCAAGGAAATTCTCTCTCAAAACCAGTACTACTACTTCTGCCTAATGTATGACATGATCTTTTTAGACAAGGTCACTYTGCTTTGAAAGATCTGCCTAACAAGGGATTCTCTTGTCTCATTTTCCCACTATTGTTCATGTGTCAGGTTATTCCAAGATAACACAAAAAGTGTTCCTGTAATGCACTTCTATTTCCATACTGGTATTTTAAAAGGTGAAAATAACAGTGTTCCCATGTGCTGCTGAATGACAGTAGCTCCAAGAAAAAAGAGAGACCTTGAAAATATATGAAAAGGAGCATTCTCTTGCTATACCTCTGTTTTGTTTTGTTTTATTTGGGGGGGGGGGGAAAGCAATGAATAAAATGGTCTGTGACTYGTAGCTACTTCATATTCAAACTTTTCTTCCCGAAGGAGAGTATATAAAAGCTTCGAAAGATATTCTAACGCTACTGCCTCTGTAGTTGCTATGGACAAGACACACTGCTACTYAAAAGCTATTCTATCCTACCCAGCCTAGTTACTTGAACTGAACACTGAGGAATTGTGTATTTTTAAGTGGATTTGACAAAATTTATTTTCATGTTAGAAGTCATCTATATTTTTAAATATAAGTAGCATGTTTTTGCTGTTCAGCAGGAATTTCAGGCAATCTTTGAAATATATAGCCAATCAACTTGTGTTCCAGATGTTGGTTTTGTGCCAGTTTCTTAATTAATGAATGTCATTTGTTAACTAGGCCCATTTAGCTTTATATTGAAGGATAATGAAAACCCATCTTTTTCCTCATCTSCTTAATTTAATAGACACAATTTAGAATATTACTGAACTAGAAAAGACAAAATTAAATGGAAACTAGGGGAGTTTTAGTTTGAGGGAGCTCTTTAAACCATGTATTTGTAAGAAATGACTGGTTTGAATTCTACTATAGAAAAAGAAAATTTTAACTTGTTTTGGGCACATCTGTATATACTATATTGGATAGTATTGGCAAATGCTAGAAAGAAGTATAGATACAAAAGGTAAATCTTTGTCAAGATAAAGGCCAAGTGTGCCTCAGCACAGGGAGCAAGATTAAGGATGATTTATGTAAAATGCACATACACAAAAGACCATGGGTCCTGCTAGGATACAGCACAAGTGGTGGGGCAGCTGCTTGAYARTATTGTGAGGCTGCTGTTGGCCTCACCTTGATCCCTGTGAAAGTGGTGAAGCAGCTAATCCTGGATACCACATCCAAGCATGTGAAGGACAAGAAGGTGATCAGAAGTAGTCGGCATGGATTCACAGAGGAGGAGTCATGCTTAACCAACCTGATAGCCYGCTATGATGGGATGACTAGCTGGGTAGATGAGAGCACTGGATGTTGTCTGCTTTGGCAGTAAGTAAGTAAGAGTAAGGCTCTTGACACTATCTCCCGTAAGGTCGTCATTGACAAACTGATAAAATACAGACTAGATGAATGCACGCAGGGAGGTGGACTGAGAACTGCCTGAGCTGCTGGGCTCAAAGGGTTGTGCTCAGCAGTGCAAAGCCTAGCTGAAGGCCAGTGACTAGCAGTGTGCCCCAGGGGTAGATACTGGGTGCAGTACTGTTTAACATCTTCATTAATGACCTAGATGGCAGGACCAAGTGCACCATCYGCAAGTTTGCAGACAAGACAAACCTGGGAGGAGTGGTTGATATACCAGATGGTTGTGCTGCTATTCAAAGGGACTTCAACTGSCTGGAGAAATGGGCAACCAGGAACCTCATGAAGTTCGATAAAGACAAAAGAGAGCTACTCTTGAGTGGACAGCAGCTTTGCAGAGAATGAACTGAGGATCCTGGTGAACAACAAGTTGAACAAAGACCAGGGATGTGCTCCTGGAGCAAAGGATGTTAATGGTGTCCTGRGCTGCAYTAGGAAGAGTGTTGCCWGYAGGTTGAGGGAGGGGGTCCTTCCCCTCTCCTCAGCCCTGGTGAGGCCAYGCTGGAAGTGTTGGGTCTAGTGCTGGGCTTCCCAGTAGAAAAGAGAGATGGGCATATTGGAGTGAGTCCAGTGAAGGGCCACAAAGATGATTAAAGGCTTGAAGCATCTGTCATGTGGGGAAAGTCTCAGAGAGCTGGAACTGTTCAACTGGAGAAGACAAGACTGAGGGGGGACCTTATCAATGTGTATAAATATCTGAAGGGAGAGAGAAAAGAGGATGGGAGCCAAACGCTCTTCACTGGTGCCCACTGGCGGGATGAGAGGCAACAGGCACAAACTGAAACAGGAATTTCTGTGTGAACATAAGGGGAAACTTTTTATTGTGAGGGTGGCTGAGTCCTGGAACAGGTTACCCAGAGAGATTGTGGAAAAATCCTTGGAAATACTCAGAAACTGTCTGGATAGGGTCTTGGGCTACCTGCTCTAGGTGAACTTGCTTGAGCATTAGGTTGCACTAGATGATCTCCTAAGGTCCCTTCCAACCTGAGCTGTTCTGTGATTCTATGAGGTGTATTGTATATTGTAGCATTATATATGTATGTTATTACATGCGTGTGGAATGTCTTCAGAATTCAKTCTTTCTTAAAAGACTCCATGAACTTTCATCTTCATGTTTTCTTTGGAAATATTAAACTAAAATACTTCCACACGAAACATATCTGTTATCTACTGTTTTCTGCTGTGGAACAGGAAATGGCCCAATTGTCCTCATGAAATCTCTTCTAGCCTACTTTTTATAGAGCTTTAAATCTGAACTTCTAGTTTAACCTTCAATGTTTGTCACTTCGTAACTACAGTTTTTATATATATCACTAAGGTGAAACATATTTTACTCATTTCTGTATGCTGTCATGTCAGAATTGATTACCACTGATTAGTAAGAAGACATTCTTAGAGCTTCTTATTGTCAACTTTCAGTTTAATAGTGTTGAGAACTAGAAGCTTCATATTAGATTTGACGGCGTAGTACATTGTTGCTGGAGTTTAGGTAGATTTATTTATTTTTTTTTCTGAGCATTCTTTAGTATTGCAAAGATCAATGCAAGCAAAATATAGAATGTTTACTTGGCCTATATACCAGTAGTATAAGCATATACCAAATGTACATTTCCTATAAAAGATCATCTCACTCAGAAAGGATTCAACGTAAGAAGCATTTCTTGACATTCAGTTTCTGCGAAACGTCCTATGTTTTAATTTAAATGGTAGTGGAAAGTAATCAAAGGCTGTTATAAATAATTWTAGTAGAGTTTTGAAATACATCTTAGCACTTGTTTAACAAGATTCCAGGCAGAAATATTCAGTTATAGATTGGAAAAATTTTGAAAATGATAAAGATTTAGAAAACTAAAGAGTAGACATCTGATTTTCTGTCCTCTAAAATGTAATTATATCTATTAAGCCGAACTATTCCCTTTGGAGGGAATGTGGTCCTGTGGGTAATATGGGACTGGGAGTCTGAAGATCAGGGACCTCATTCTTGATTATTCTGATGAAGRTGAGCAATTTTATGAGGAATAATATATGTCAACATAGTACTGATGTGAGCCTTGTGGATTCTATTTGTACAGCTTTGTTCTGTGATAGTGCATAAATTACGATTTTCTCTATGTCCCTTTTGCTAACCACTCAGACGGAAACAGATTACCACAAGGATTTATCAGGTGAGAATAATAATAGTATTTATCTGGCTCCCCTAGGTATTGTGGAGTGTAGATATGAAACTCTTAGGGATTTTGGAAGGATGGCAATGTAATATTAGCGTTAGTATGCTCAGTCTATTAAAATTGATTGCTATAAAATGATCTCTGTGCAGAAGTTATGTATAATTCATGAAAATAAGAAAGATGAAAAAAGCGAAGCAGCTTCAGGACAGAGGCTAAACTCCGGGCTTAGAGTGCTCTTGACGACAGGGAGTTCATTGTGACTGTTTTTGCCATGGGTCTTTAGAAGTGATTTGAGTAAGAAAAACAAGACAAATTGGGATGCATGCATAGGGACTACTATGGAAAGAAGTTTAAGAGGAGTCACTGGAAAAGACTTTTAAGGAAACTAAGGAATAAGAAAAGTATTTTTGGCAGCTGCACTTAAATAGATCAGAATTTTTGCTACAGAATGAAGCAGGTTAGATGTAAGGGGGAAAATAAATCAATTAAAACAGAAAATGCTTGGAACCCAAAACAGAAAATGCTTGGAACCCACGAAGTATTTTGGCCATCCAGGCACATTTTCCGAACTTATGGGCAGAGAAAAACTACAAGACTTGATGAAGTCTGAATATGTAATAAAGAAAAAAGTATGGCACACATGGTGACTTTCAATTTTCTGATCCTCATTGACAGAGCAGTGAGTGGAGAGATGCTAAAATAGAAGAGACTTAACAAGCAGACATCAAAGTTATTTTAGTTTTGGTTTTGATCATGCTTAGTTTGAGCTGGCAATTGTTTGTCCAAGATGAAGTGCCAGAAATCCGTTCAGATATGCAGAGATGGAGTGTGATATTTGGGTACGAAGAGCAGCTATGAATATGTGTCATCAGGAGTGGAGTGACTGCTGAAGTTTTTTAAATGGAGAAAGTCACCCAAGGATAGAGAAAGAGCTGGTCAGCTTTTTTCTCGAGAGCTCACCCCCCAAAAAAAGTCTTCAAATCACAAAAAGTTTGACTATTTTAAGAGTTTGTATATATTTGATTTCTTTTAGACTCAGCCAGGAAAAGAATCTGAATGGTCAGACTCAATGTCATGTCTTATGAAGAAACTGGAACAATTGAATTTAGATATTGAAGAAGCTCTGAGTGCTGGCTCTTCTCCCTCCAATACTCCTTCTGCCAAAAGGCACAAGCAACTGGTAAGAATGTGTGTCGTATGATACATTTTCTATCTTTTAGCTATCAGATGCTCAGATTTGCAGAGCTGGATATTTCTGGATAGGGTGAGGAACTCAAGTTATAAGGCTGAAATAAGATACAGTTTTGACTCAGTAATAATAAAATCTCACGAGCTGCTTGAACTCCTGAAGGCCAAATGAACAGATACATCATAGGATCAGACTGCAAGTTCTCTGTCAACATGARATAAGTTCATAAAATACCTTTTTTAGGGGAACTTGGATCCAGGTGATTGCATTTGATACAGTTCATCAATATAGAATATTGTGAATATGAAGTTCTGGTGTTAGCCTATTTGCACTTGTAGTACTTATTTAAAGATGTAACAAGAGAGACGCTATGTATCTTCATTAACACTTGARTTAATGTTTGTTTTTATTTCATATGAATAATTGATTTAGAGTTTCATTCATATATTTAAGAATATTTTTTGAAAGCTGGTGTCAAAAGTTGATGACATTCAATTTCCCAAGATTTTATTTGAGGACAAATGGGCTTGGGAAGCAATAATATAATTTTAGTAATTTTTGAATAAACAGTTTTCTATAGAGGCAAGTAACTGGAGAGGGAGCAGTGTGAGAAGTTAGGAGTGTTTGTTCTCTGCTTTAGTCTATGAGTAAAGTCAGTCATGAAAATAGTCACTTGGAATTGCAGCTCTGAATGTTGGTGCTAAGCTTGAAATTCCTAGAAAAAGAGTTTACTTGCATGTTTACTTGCATGGTGCTTCAAGGCTGGTGCATTTTGTAAAAGTAAGTTTTTTAAGCACATGTCTGTGTGCATCACAACATCAAGTCTATTCAAGTCTGTCAGGCTGGAGAGTTGAAAATCTGGCATCTTTGGGTGCTGCACTTCTACTGTATCTATTTTCATATTCTGCAGTGAGAATGTAAGCAACAGAGTAGCCATAACCATCTCTCATTTCTTTCTTACTGTACAGCTCTATCCAACTGAATTCTTTTTAATCATTCATTTTGACTTTACTTGTCTATTAATGAACAGTGATTCRTGTTCTTGTAGAAAACTGCTCAATGTCATCTGTCAACATACAATGGCAATGTAGCTGGCTTTTCTGCCTGAAAGTGAAATTAAAGCCCTCAGAGTTCAAGCAGTTCTCACTGTGAGGCAGTCTGATTTTGCTAACTAGAGRCCCTAATGTCTATCAGCTTACACCTGTACCTATTCTGAAGCAAAACCTATGGTTTCAGTAGGCATCATTCTTCATAGGGCACTGGACTTAAATCCATGAGTGGAGCATTCAGTGAAAGACATTTGGCGTTCAGATAGTGAAAAACAAGTCCAACAGTCATTGTGTTCAAATGCCTTTGATACATAATAACATCAGCATCAAAAGTGGTGCATAACATCAGTACCAGCATCCTAGATGCTTACTATTCTATTACTGAAGCCCAGTGGCAAGACTCGTGTCTTGAGTATAGAAGCCAGGACTTCAGGCATAGCCTGTTTCCAGGGGTAAGTTTCCCCAAAAGGCCTGTGCTAGTGATACAGATGTGGCCCTGGTTAACATCTTGGTAAAACTCACCTCTAAGCCAGTCTCACTGATCTTGGCACCATTTTTTTTCATTGTCGATATTAACTTCTGCTCAGATGAATCTAGAAAGATTCCAAGGATATTTCTTATATTAGTGCCAGAATCACCATTTTTTTCAATATAATGTTTGAGGAATTACGCTCCTCTTTCTCTTCATCAGGTCACACCCTCTTCCTACTCTGAAGCAGCAGAACTTCCTTTGCTTTAATAGTCTATGGACAGGCAAATATCAGGTAAATCAACCCACATTCTTATTGTGGTCTTATTGGATAGACTGAAAAAGCCCTTCAGAGATCCAAGAGCCAGTTGCACTTCTAGAAATGGAGAGGTCATGTGCCACAAAGGTTTTCCTGACCAGACCAGAAAGATCAGACCAAGAGAGTCAGGAACAGTCTGATGTGGAACTGGTGATAGGACTGCATTTGCTATCTCATGCAAAGATGCTTATAATCAAGCCATTTCTGAGAAAGGGAATCATCCCTTAATGTAAACATTTAATAATTAGTAGTTTCAAAATTAATTGACCTTAGTCTTCCTGTATAGGCAAAGAATCTCTTAAATCTTCCATGAATTTACTGTGAAGCAGCAGACTTTGTAAATCTCARAGTGACAGTTGCAGTGGAAAAAAATGAGCAAACTGTTGTTTTCATACAAGTTGCATGAGTAATTTATCTTTTATCGATTCATCCCATTTGATCTGTATTTCTTAATATAGCTTATAATTTGTTCCACACGCATCCGATGTTTTATCTTTGTCATTCACATTGAAACTGAATAGAAAGATCAATCTCAGACATATGTTTACTAGTAAATGTGTAACTTTGCCATCTATAAAACGATGCACCACTTAGGATAAAAACATATGAAGAACCCATATTTTCATTATATAAACTGGGAATCGAAGCAAAAAATTAAATGAAAAGCCATTTGGGGAAAAGTGCTCACAGATGCAAGGCCAAAGTCTCAGAACTAGGTGACTGTATTATGTAAGTGGCAGCATATTTGCTGGAGCTGCTGCTCTGAAAATTGGTCTCTTGTGGGCATGAGCAATTTTTAACAGATGACATAGTGTTTGCATGACAGATGCTGTGTCTCAAGAATATACCTGTAAKTTAATCATTGGCTTGAGACAGTCCATTTTCTAGTGAAGGATTTTTCATCTGTTAATTGAAGTAACTTTTTGATACTTCTTTATTATTATTTATGTTTTCCTGTTTTGGAGGTATTTTTAATTAATAATACTCTGTTGAATAAAAATGTTGCAGAAAGAAATCTAAATGCTTATTAGTTAATGAAAATAGATGATTGGGTGAAAGAATTTTATGGAAGTTATTGGATGAGAGTAGGGGGTCTAGCAATATTTTAGGGAACAAAGTTAAGATGTTTTCTAAATCATTCACTAACTTAAAATAAGCTGTTAATAGGTTTAATTTGCCTTGGCCTGTCTTTATGTCAATATAAATGGCAAATTATAGCTAGTCAATTTTTTATCGGGAAATAGCATTAGGCAGTAGCACTGGTCCAGTAAAGATATCAGAAAAAAATTATCATCCATATTTTTTTCTGAAACATTCTCACTAATGACATAAATACATGCTACAAATACAGGAGGCTGGGCTATCTGCATGCACTAACAAAGCAAATTTGCTAATTTTGGAAAACTGCAATTAGTAGTACAGCTCCTCAAAAACCTGTTCATTTCCTATGAAAACAATCTTTAATATGTCTTCTTAGTTTCCATTTAACATCTAATAATCAGTCTTAGTACAGAAGAAACAGCAGATCTGAAGCTGAGAATTGCATTTTTAAGTCTTTTTAGTTCTCTATCATTCATGGTGACATAGAAATCCTATTTGATTTTAAATACCCTGTCTGATATTAGAGATAATTTTCATAGAACAAAAATGGGTTTTTTTTTGTTTTTTGTTTTTTAACTTACACATGCGCTTAATTCTTTTGAAATAGCGCGTTATCGTCAGATTTCTTTGGGCCACATGTTGATTGTTTTGTTTACTTTGCATTGCCTCCTCTTTTTGTAGCCCTAGGAGTACGCTAACTTGGAACTAGGCAGTTACTCTTACAGACCAGCAGCAAATTTTTCCTCTTGTGAAGAGGAGCAGCCAAAAAATGGGCTGATTTTGACTGATGGTACAGTACAGCTTTGGACTGTTCTGCAGTGCACCCACAGTCCTGGTTCCCTGGTTGTCCGCAGCATGGATCCTGCTGGATTGCTCCACAACTTTCTCCTTGTTCACATACCTGCTTGTTCTTTTGAAGAAAACCAAGATACATGGGGAGTGTTGTGCAATTTATCTCTTTCTGGCATTGCATTCAGCGTGGCCAGGTGTATACGGTGACCGGAATTAGGACATGTATCTTTTAAAAAGTTGTGTGAGAAGGGAGCRATTGAGATTTCCCCTGATTTGGGGGACAAGGAAAAGAGGATTTGGAACTTATTCAGAGTCTGTAACTTGAGAGTTTGCTGTGTCTCTATATAAATTTGATAAATAATTTGAAATAAGGTAAAACATATTTTAAAATAATTTGAATAACACTACTTCTCTTTTTGAGGTAGAGGGGTTCAGTTCCTTGATATTGAAGAGGATATACTACTATTTAATAGTACACCAGTTGTGTACACTAGCTGTTAAGGAATCCATTTTACAAAATCATCTGGATGTCTAAGTAGCAAAATGTAAAAAAGATGCAGGTGTTTTTAAGAAAAAAAGGATTGAGGCCTAATGTTTGCATCCGAAAAAAAAAGCATTTAAAAGTAAAGATAAAATTCCAGTGTTTTTACCATGCTGTTCACATTTTAAAAATATTTATGACTTGCCTTTATTTACAGGGTTTTAAAAATTCTTTTACAGTGCTCTTTTCAAGTGGAGACTGGCTCTTATGGAGATCCTCAAGGAAAGGAATCTTGGAAAAATAGAAAAGCAGGCTACCAGGATCTAGATTGTCCATCTTGTCCAGTGTCAACTGGAGCACGACCAAAAACTGATGTGAGTAGCTACTGCATATCTACAATATACTATGACTTAAMCAGTAACCTCAGAATTTACTATTTATTATTAAAATCGTTTCTGTGTTTCTTTCAAGTAATTTGTTGTGCAAATACTTCAGTGCATGGAGGATTTCTAAATACGAAATGGGTACAGATAAAATGTCAGTCTTCAGTAAGACTCCAAGGCAATGGGATTCATCTAATCTGATTTCAGATACCTGTAATGTAGACTGCTACATCTGAACTGGTCACTTGGACTCCCTGGAAGGAAATAGACATTCTAAAGAATAATATATCTCATCTGGAAGTTACATGAGATAGATCCCATGCAGGCACCAGAGCCACTATTACATCTTTTTCTTCAATGATTATTTTAGAATTARAGTCTTTAGATTTTTAATTTGACTGTTGGTTAGCTCCAGATTTGAATTCCACCCTCAATTCTTTGCAAGTGGAAGGATTCAGCTCTGGAGGTTTAGTTGAGCCTGATTTCTAATCAATAAAGCAATATTTATTTTGTTTCTTTACAATGTGATGCTGTAGGCTGTGATCAAAGTGTGTTAAATACRTCAGAGGATTTCTCCTCAGGCTTTATATCGGTTCCTAAACAGCTCGATATTTTTACACTTATGCATGTAAGAATAACTTATTTCAGGATCAGTATCTTAGTTCCAAAATGCGAATGTTTTTATCTCTCAGTTGTAAATTGCTTAGGTGCTGGTAGTGTCTGTGAACGTCAGATAAYATAAGAATTGTTGCACTGGTTTAAATCAAAGGTGCTTATAGTTCAGGATCCTGTCTCTGACAGTGGCCAGCACGGGACGCTGAGGAAAGTATGAGACTAGAGTAAGGAGACAGTATGCCATCTCAGCTTCTGTTGAGGTATTTATAGTATAGACACGTTGCTCTATTGCAGTTCTGTATTTGATAGCCCCCTAGAGTCTTTTTGCCATTAATTTTGACTAATTGCTTTTGTATTCACGTTTTTCTTTTGGTATTCAGAGTATCTTGTAGCAATGAGTTCCAAAGTTTAACTGTGAAGTATGTGGAAAAAACCGCCTGTTTCTTGTTGTAAATTTACTCCCGGATAATTCATGTTACTCTATAATTCTTTTATTATGAAAAATTGAATCCAAAGAATTGTGTAAGAATTAGGACTTTTTTTCCGATGTATCCGAATATGTATTTATTGACTTTTATCTGACAGTTTATCTTTTGCTTATTCAGTATCATGAGGTCCTTTTGTGTCAGCTTACATTCAATTTTTTATTAGATTTCATATCATCAGAGAACTGCTTGTTTTCATTCCCCCATTTTCCAGATCATTTATGTGTATATTAAACATATGTTGATGAGACTACCAGGTAAACTCTGTCCACTGTAAAATAAAAAAAAAATGGCTTATTCCTTCTTTTCCTGTCTTTTCGTCAGCCTTGAAAGGGTGTTGGTATTTCTTAACATTTTTTTTTACTTGAGAGCTTAGTTTAAGAGTCTGTGATGGACAACTTTGTCAGAAGGCTTTTGAGAATGGGCATATAAAGTATCAACCAGTTTACCCATATCTACATGGTCATTCAAACGCACTAGATTAGTGAGGCGTGGCGTCCGAAAGCAGTGCTGACGCTTCCCTGTGAGCCTGCGTTACTGTCCATGTGTTTACTCTATTCTTAATCCTACTTTCTAGAAATTTACTGTCATGGATATCAGTCCTGCTCATCTCTTTCCACAGATTACTTCAGAATCGCTTTCAGATATTGGCGTCACATATGCCACTCTCCATCCTTTTGATAACAAAGCCAATAGATTTTAGCAATGATTACACATTATCTTAATAGCTCAACAATCCCTTTTCTCCTAATGAGGTACTTATTTCAAGTTATCTTTGCAATTTTGCTTAAAGCAAAATCTGTTATATGAAAGGCATCTTTAAAGCCGTCATATTGGCCAGCTACAACAGAATGATGTGTATGCTACCATGCAAATTCTATATTTCATTAAATGAGTGTACTGCTGTTAACTGAAATGGAAATTTGAGGGTGGGATCCACCTGCTTACTAATTGTTCTCTCATTAGCCCACCTTTCCTTAGAAAATAAAACAATTAAACAAAAATATTTTTCAATTCTACAAAAGCAAATTATTTGAACAAATTTAATAAAAAATATARCAAGTTATTAGAACAAGTATTTGAATTTGTTCTAATTAGAATAGATAGTAGAATTCAGTAAAAAGTGAGGTGTTTGACTGAACTTTATTTTTTACCTCAGCCAGATGTTCAAATATGTATAAGTACCTTTGCTTAACTGCCTCTCCGCTAACATTTTGTAAATATTTTGAAGTGATGTTGTTTGTAATACTGTTTGGCTAAAAATGTATGGGAGAGAAGGCAGAGAAATGATATTTAGGATTATTTTTCTTTTCTAAATTCTACATTTCTCTGTTTGTTGAACTTCAGGAAATACTAATGTAGTAAATACCAGTCCAATAAATCCTCATTAGTGCAGTCCGTGTATTGTATCAAACATTCTTGTAACAGCAGTGTAACACAGAACGCAGTACTATTGTTTGGGGTACAGCCTAGTCTAAAACCTACTGATGGCACTTTTTTTTTTYCYTTTTTTTTTAATTAACAATCTTTTTTGGAATTGGCCAGTGCTGTAAATCAGACTTAAATATTGAAACTTTTTTTGCAAATTTTTTGCAAATTTTTTTTTAGGCTAATATGAATAATGGCATATCTAGATCCAGATATTCTTTCTGCATATTTCTATTATGTTTCTCTAGTAACTGAATTTTTACCTCTTGTTACTTAAGATACAAACTTTTCTTTACTTTTGAAAATGAGCACATCAAAGTTACTTTTTTTTTTTTTTTTTAAACAATGAAAGGATTGGATCCAAATGAGAAAAGGCCTAATTCCTTCTGTCTTGCACTAGGTTTGCATCCATTTAACTCCCATGACCTCAGTAATATAATACCTGACTTGAGAGTGACGCAAAGATAAATCAGACCCATGGGGTGTCGGTGCATTAGTTGCTCTTCTCTTCCAATGTTTAGATGAGTCATAAAGTCAGAAAGAGTTTGTTTCAGCTCAGTTCCCAGGTACTCGTAYACCCAGGCATTTAGAAAACCAAATACTTCACAATTTGTCATGATTAGCAAAGTTAGCCCAAGAGACCAATGTTAGAATTAGTAGGGATGCTGTAATTCAGGAATAATATGCACAGAGTTATGCAAGACACAGTTGTTCAGTTCTCAGTGTAAGKCAGGATGTTAACTGTGTGCTTTCATGGGTGCCAGCTACTCTGACAGCCTAAGAGATGCAGTGAAAGTGGCTCTAGCAAATTTACATCACGGTGGGTATTCTGTTTATATGCACTTAAAATTTATTACGTGCATTACTCAAATTTATTACAATAATTTGACAGAATAATACTGAAAATATGTTTTTAGAGCACTTATGTGTCATTCATGCATCCCCCCACAAACAAGTTGTTCTATTGAAACATTCTATGGAAGCTAGAGAAGACTTACCTGAATCTATCATAAGGATATTTAATATAATACACTGAAAATAAAGCTAGGTATTACTGCAAGAAACACTTTTGGTGAGACAGTGGAGAAAATAACAGCAAGTTTCATGTGACAAATGCAGGTATCAGAAGTCCATGTCTGCAACATCTAGACTCCATTAATAATCAGTAGAGAGAGGCACTTCTACAGCAGGATCTATCTCAACCTGAAGTAGTCACCTAAACCTAAGTCACCCAGTTCAAGTGCTGTATGCCCTGAAAGTGCTGATTTTTTGTTGTTTGAGTATTCAGGGAGCCTGGAGTGACTGGCTGAGATGTAGGTGCTCAAAGCAAAATGAGATAAATCCCTCTCATGGTATGTAAGTTATGATCTTGTGTTTGATGGGAAGTGCTTACTTCCTTTTCTGTGGTAAGTCTGCTTTTACGTTTTCTATTTAAGCACAGCTGATTATCACAGTTTTGATTTCTAATGCTTTAATTCCTCAAATAGCTCGAGTAGATTAAACTGAGAGGGTTAAAATTAATGCTTTTATAACTTCGGGGCTTTTTTTTAACCTGAATTCTTCATCTGGTTCACTGCTTAGCCGTATTAATATATGTGCAGGTGCAAGAGAAAGAACAGCTAGAAATGAGACAGGGTGAATTGCTTCTTTCAGCATCAACGCCAGCTTATGATAGCTTAAACTGTTTGTAGAACTATAACTTAACTGTGCTAGCCACTCAATTCAGAAAATGGGAAGCAAAAGTGCCTTGTAACGCTGTAATTCCTTTCAGTGCCTGTGCTCTGTAATTGCTTTCAGAGCTTAGGTTGGGGGTTTCAGAGACATCTGATATCTTTTGACATTGTTTAGAAGTATATAACTAATAATACTATAAACCAGTTTTATAGTAGTCAATATCTCACTGTAGGCAGTGTCATGCCTGCCTGACCCTCTAATGTTGTTTGATACCAGAGAAGTTCAAAAGTAAAAACAGCCAAAGGAAAAGCAAAATCATTGTGTTTCTCATGCATTGCGTGTTCTGTATTGCTGTCACTGGACCAGCAGAGATCAGAAATTATTGCATTACTGAGTGTATGTGACAAGCGTTTATGAGATAGCTGACAGCATCCAATGCAAAARTGAAGTTATATTGTGACAGCTGATAACAGTTTGCATTTCTACTAGCACAATTTTGTGATTTGAGGATCGTAAACGTATTTACAAACCTTCGGCTAATCCTTCATTTCCCTGTGAAATATGTAAGAATAGTCTTCATTTTACATCCAAGATTAGGAGATAACTGTATACAATCTGGCTCTGAGATATGTTTCCTACTCTATCATTTCTGGAAACGGTCATAATTACATCAGTTCAGGGGACAATTTACAGCAGCAGTTATGTCCGTTATCTAGTAGGGCGTGTTTCTGTAGGTRAAGATCATGCTTTACTCTGACCTTGCCCTACATTGAAAATGTTAATAGTAGAGTGCTGAGAAGACTTGTGCAACCTCTGGGCATGCTTAAAGATTTCTTAGCGCAGCAAAAGCTCTGCCCAGTCTCTTGTGGCTGGTTTTGAGCTGCACTGTTTGCCCCATGAAGTGAAAGCATGCTGAAACAAGAGCCCTAGACCAGAGCAAGAAAAACAAAAGGTTTGGTGCTCTGTTTTCACAAAGCAGTTGTGTGCTTGAAGACATAGTTATTTGACTTTGATGGAGTTGAGGATTTCTGCCTATGCTTTAGCCAAATGTGCGTGTGCAAGTAGCATAGCCTATGCAGATGAGAGATGCAGAGATCTTTGTGGAAATCAAGTCCTAACTGGCTTTCTGAAAGTCACACTGGTTAGTTACAGCAGGTTCAAGAGGATTCCTGTACTCCAGACTAGATTATGTTTTTGCTATAAGATCATCCTTCCTCCTAAAGAACACTGGCTAACTCCAGTTGTGCCCATTCTTGCAAAAAACAAGTTTCAAACTATGTGGTGTTAATCATATGGTTTGTTTTACTATCTATCCTTAATGTTGAGGTTAATCATGTCAACAAATTAGCTCTCTGAATTTCAAGTATAGACTAAGCAAATGGCCTGCAACTTTGTCCTTGGAGAATTTTTCTTCTTGCTATTGGTACATAATATGACCCATATCCCACTGGGACAGAAGCCTAGTGACAAGTYAAGCAAAGTGACTCACTCTGCTTCCAGCTATACGCTCCTGTGGTGGTTTCTCACATCCGAATAGGATAATTGTCTTTCAGTTTTCCCCCGATCTACACTGTGAGATTACGTTACTGTCAAGGAGCACCCCAGACTTGCAGAATTTCTGAGAAGGTCAAATGTTCCTTATAGACAGCAGTCTTCCTTAAGATGATCTAGTTTCTTGGTATAGAAGAATTGGATGTCCCAGGAAAAGCCTGTATTAGCTCCAGGAAAAAAACAAGCAGCTTAATAGGGAATCTAGAACAAATACCTTCCTTACAGTACACATTTCCGCCTTTAACATAGTGACATTTTCTGATATTAATAAATAATATTCCAGACTTTATCATCCACTTTTTTACCAAGGTATTTTACAATACTCTGCCAAAAGTTCCTTCCCAAAAAGAAGWAGTGTTTGCAAAAGTAAGAGTGCAGCAAAGGCCCTTCTCTTCTCCCTTTTGTCTTTATTCCCTCCTCTCATCGGGCATCTGTCAGTTCCTTCAGAAAACTGTCTGTGAACCAGATGACATGTCCTTACACATTACACTGAAGTCATGATGCCATGGTGAGTGGCTGAGAACTGGGGCAAAGGTAGCATAGTAACTTTACTCAGTATAAATTTTTGTAAATAAAGAGATTTTCAAAAAACTGTGAAAAGAAGCCTAGCAGATTAAAATCTCATCTACTACATTTTCTAAAGAATCCTAAATTCTTCATGAAGCTCRGTCTTCCCATTCCTTCAGGTTGTCTTCATTTAAACATGTAGTTTCCTGAAGAGAAAGTTCACTCAGGACTTCACTGCTGAAGGTAGCAAAAGAAGGCCCTTAGTTAGAAAAGGTATGTGAACAGTATAAAATTATTGTGTTTGTCAGCATTAGCCAGTGACAGACTGTCTCATTACATATTTTAATTTCATTTCATTACATATTTTTATGCTTTTATTTCCTGAGATTATAAGAAAGTCACAGGGCCAGTTTAGAGGCTACTGCCTTTTCATTTTAAAAAAAGGCATATTGAGCATCTTTTAAACAATGCTTTTAAATTTTAAAGTGGATCTTGGCTTTACAGTGTTTGTGTGTRATAATAATAAATGCTATCATATTGTTATTAAATGTCTTTTGATATTTAATATATCCAATATGTAAGGATTGTTACCTGTTATTTTTATTGCAGCTTCACCTTGACATTTTGTTTTTGCATTAATCTAATTTGAATTAAATGAGGTTGTTTTGTTTGGAGTTTACTTTCTTTTGTGTTTTTGGGTAGACTTTTTAAAATAAGAATAAGAACAAGCTGAAAAAGTCTGCCCAAACACAGATAGCCCAGAAAGTCTTCCCAAATGCACTTTTGGAGATGATATTTACTTATTCTGCTTTGCTACATTCCTTTTAAATTTTGCTTAGTGTTTTAGTGAGGAGATGGTAACACCTTCTTGGACTATAATTGCTTTGTCTACAGATGGTTGGATAGCGAAGGGGTTGTTTTCTTTCTTCCATGGTAGCAGTTCTCCATGGACTGAAAAGACCACTTCTTCTCGATTGATGAAACTCTTGAAATGTTAGTGTAAGTTCCAAGTAAATAACATATATTGAATCATTCTGATTATTTAGGAACAAATTCTGACATGTTTCAGAATGGACTTAAAGTACTTACTGCATAATTTGTGTGATGAATTTCRCAACATTCTGTAAATATTAAATTTTTTTTTACTCAACTCCAGTTTTTATTGACAAAAAATGTCTCTAAAGTCACCTGAAGACAATAATCCTAATGTAGCTATATAGCAATTAATATTACCTTGAACTTTTATGGTTAAATTACTCAATTAGTGAGAATACTTACTTAATTTTAAATTACATTAACAATATCCATTTCACACACTTCTTTTTGCATCAGATTCATTATTTTCATTTCATTTTCATAATAAGTGTTTGGAGGCAGAAGACGTTTAATTTTTTTAATATACAGCAAATTATCTGTGTAAGGAAGTAAAGAAAGCTTTATGCATAAAAACCAAATAATTTCATGATAATTTATTCTTAGGTGGATTTGGGCAAGCACATTTATATGCACTTTTTGTGTACAATATTAAGTGGAAATTTCCAACTCATTTTGGAGTAGAGTTCATTTGATGTAGTATCAAAGGTGTATAAAGTCCAAATTTGTTTCTGACAAGGCTAAAATTGGTTATTTTTATTGCTTTGCATTACATGGCTATTTATACAGTTCAGAGTGATAATGTGCTTTTCTGTTGTAAGAAAAGCTTTGAAAGAATGAGCGACTGAGGGAAACGTTGTGAAATAGAGGTGACCTGCCTCTGCAAGGGCAGCCAATAGTCCTAGCAGTGGCTGTAACAGCAGCAGAGCAGCTGTGCTTGGCAGCAATTTCACTAGCCCACCACAAGCAGAGACTGCCTGTGAAATATACTGAGTCAGTGCTTTCCTGAACCCGCCTGGTCCCTGTCCCGTACTAGGTATCCCAGCCTCGCTTGGTGAGATTTGCCATCTAGGTCTAGCTTCAGTGATGGACCRAGAGCTGCGAACAGGCATGGATTTATTAACATATGCATGCCAAGTTAAGACTACATATCGTACCTGGGTTTTCTAGACATACTTAGCATGTGTAAGCTGAAATACTTAGTATTTTAGAATTATATTTCTTGTTATGTTAATTTTCAAAAAATTTTTTTTCCCAAAAGCTGTTTAATCGCTGAGTTATAGAACRGTTGAGGTTGGAAGAGACCTCTGGAGGCAATCTAGTCCAATCCCCTTGCTCAAAGGAGAGGTAGCTGCAGCAGGTTCCTCAGGGCATTGTCCAGTTAAATTTTGAATATCTCCAAAGATGGAGATACCACAACTTCTCTGGGCAATCTTTACAAGAGTTTGGTTACCATCCMTGTCAAAAAGATTTTTATTATATTAAACTGAATTTCCTATATTTCCATTTATACTCATTGCCTCTTGTCCTTTCGGTGGAAAACACTCAGAAGAATCTGGCTCTGTCTTCTTTACTCCCTCATTTCAGATATTGAAATACATAGATAAGATTCCCTGCTGAGTCTTCTCTTCTCCAGGCTGAACAGTTCCAGCTCTCTTAGCCTTTCCTCTCATGACAAATGCTTCAATCCCTTAATCATCTTTGTGCCCTTCACTGGAGTCACTYCAGTTTGGTCTCTCTCATACCAGGAAGCCCAGAACTGGACCCAGCACTCAAGAGGTGACCTCACCAGAGCTGAGGAAAGGGGAAGGATCATCTCCCTCACCCTACAGGCAATACTCTTCYTAATGCAGCCCAGGATACCRCTGGCCTTCTTTGCCCCAAGGGCACAATTGCTGGCTCCTGATCAACTTGTCCACMTTCAGGTCCTTTTCTGTAAAGCTGTTTTCCAGCCAGTCAATCCTCAGCCTGTATGGCTGCCTGGAGTTATTTCTCCCCAGGTGCCAGACTCTGCCGTTCCCTTYACTGAACTTCATGAGGTTCCTGGTTGCCCATTTCTCCAGGCAGTTGAAGTCCCTTTGAATARCAGCACAACCATCTRGTATATCAACCACTCCTCCCAGGTTTGTCTTGTCTGCAAACTTGCGGATGGTGCACTTGGTCCTGCCATCTAGGTCATTAATGAAGATGTTAAACAGTACTGCACCCAGTATCTACCCCTGGGGCACACTGCTAGTCACTGGCCTTCAGCTAGGCTTTGCACTGCTGAGCACAACCCTTTGAGCCCAGCAGCTCAGGCAGTTCTCAGTCCACCTCCCTGCGTGCATTCATCTAGTCTGTATTTTATCAGTTTGTCAATGACGACCTTACGGGAGATAGTGTCAAGAGCCTTACTCTTACTTACTTACTGCCAAAGCAGACAACATCCAGTGCTCTCATCTACCCAGCTAGTCATCCCATCATAGCGGGCTATCAGGTTGGTTAAGCATGACTCCTCCTCTGTGAATCCATGCCGACTACTTCTGATCACCTTCTTGTCCTTCACGTGCTTGGAYGTGGTATCCAGGATTAGCTGCTTCACCACTTTCACAGGGATCAAGGTGAGGCTGACTGGCCTGTAGTTCCCTGGGTTCTCCTCCTTGCCTTTCTTGAAATTAGGAGTGGCATTTGCTTTCCTTCAGTTATCAGAAACCTCTCCTGAATGCAGTGACCTTTCAAAGATAACCGAGAGCAGCCTCACAATAATATCAGCCAGCTCCTTCACTGCTTGCGGTGCGTTTGGTCAGGACCCATGAAATCATGCATGTCTAGCTTGTATACATATTCCCTGCTTTCRTAAGAATGAGCCTCCCTTGATTTGTTAATGCAAGGTACCAGTATTCTTCAGTGTTATTCTTTGTGTTGTATTTCTGGCAACACTGACTGTTCACATGAATGCAATGACATTTCATWGTAATGCAGTATTTTTAAGAATAGACACTAAAATTGCTGAGTTACATTTCAGCTTTAGTACACAGCCTCAGAAATGCATTGGTTTTCAAGGACAGGCTGAAATCGGACTCTGCCCATAGACGGGGGATGCAAACTGTCAAACAAGAATCTCTATGATCCCAAACAAGTGGAGATCAGGAACCAAACGAATAACTAAAACTATACACATGCAAAAATACATGACCATATTTCCTTATAGAKAGCTGTATACTCAATGAAGTGCGAAAAGGAAACAATTCATCCCCTTTTTCATCTGTTCACATGTTTTGTACAGTCAGCTGGGTTCATGCTTTTAGATGCCAAATRTTGTTTATGTAATTGGAAGACAGTACAATTTTCTGGTGTTTTGCAACAGTCACAAAACAGAGCAAGTTATGGAGTACACCAGTTCCCATGGGTGAGACTGGAAGGTGTGCACTGCACTGGGCCCTAACAGACGATCTGTTGTGTTTTTATTTGTGGGTTTTGCTGAAATGTTTCATGCTGAGAGATATGTACAATCAAACTTTGCCTATCTTATTTGTCTAACTATCAGTTTTCTACTTAACTGTCTTTCTGGTCCTATAATATATTTGTTACCAGAGCATAGAAAAAATGAGTGAAAATGTTTTATGCATATAGTTTTTTCAAAGTCATTTCTCTTACAATGTAGCTATTAATCATTTCACTGTGTTGGCCCCTWTTTGGGGACTTTTTCACTCTTATTCGGGCAGGATTCTCTCAATTGCTTATCATATTCATCAAACTGGGCATAGACCTGAGCTGAATCCCTTGACTCTTATAATAGTTGTTGTTCACAACAAGCGAAAAGTGGAGATATTTAAAAGTTACCAGAGATGTATAATTAAAAATGTGTCCTGCCTGGACTGCAGAAGTGCTTGTGTGGTGGCTTGGAGCTTGGGTACAGGCAGACCTCTAGTCCCACTTAGGCGGTGGTGCAAAGGTYTCTGATAAAACGAGCCTCCAGGCTCTTTGTGCTCTTGAGAGCTGTTAGGCTGCTCTCTCCCGTTTCCCACGCTAGAGGAGGGACTTCTATCTATAACACACCAGAGGCAGAGGCCAGCGCAATACATAGGGAGAGCATTTTTTATGCAAATGAATATAGCAAATTGAGCATCTGTTCTCTTTAACATAGATAAGCCATTCAAGGTACAACTTTCTCTTGTGCTTCTGTTGGGAGGAGGCATCTTTGCCTAACTGCCACCCCCTCCTACTAGGATATCTCACAGTACTGAAATAGGATTATGCAGCCCTTTGTGTAAGTGATGCATGCTAAAGCTGGTAGGGGCAGGAAAGTTCAGGATTCTGCTTGATGTAAGCAGCTTTTTCCAGCAGCACTTTTTTTCCCTCATAAATGTACTCTATCGTTTCCCAGGATTTTTCATACTCTTTTCTGTAACCCTTCCTCCTTATTTTTCATTAAAAGAAAAGGGGAGGGGAGAAGGAAAAGAAAAAGAAATCTGATGTACTTCAGTTTTTTTACCAGTAACTGTACCTACATAGTTGGCTATGTCTCTGGCAGCTGGTCCACCGAGCACTGCTGCCTCACTGAACCATCTTTAAATAGGTTTTCCAGAGGCCTCTGCAGTGCTTCAGCTGTTTTAAAGAGGGATCAGTGCTATGCAAGACTCCCACTGGTGGCACACCAGGTGTACACTGCAGTGCTTCTCGAGGTCCTGATCTCTCCATCATCCATCCTGAGTAGGACCAGCCTAGAGGAAGCTGTAGTTCCTTTGAGGCCATGTGTCCACCCTATGGAAATCAGGGAGTTTGGAGCAGTGGTCCTCACCTGAGTCTTAATAGAAAGTCAGGAACCGCATCCAGAACTAGACGACAGGCAGGACTTCTAGGCCCTGCATTTCATATGTAGTATGAGAGCCCAGCTCCTYGGCAGCCTCCATCGTTCTTCTCATGGAGCTGCAGATGCTCCCGGCTCCTCAGCTGGCACTAGCCAAGAGTTGCTCTCTACAGTCAGGAGGCTTACGTACAGAATAAAGAAATACCTGCTGGGTCAAATAAATGCACCAGCTAGCTCACTGACTACAGAGTGCTGCTAAGGTTCCTGAAGGGGCAGCTTAGCAAATCCAAGCGTGGCACATTTAGGGCTGAGAATATAAAGTGAGTTGAGTTTTTTTTTTTTTTTTTTCCAGAATGACATTTCTGAATTAAAAATAATCTAAGCAAAACAGAAAGTCTTTTCCAATGAAATGCATAGCAAGAATGAGCAAGTTGATTGATACTGTCTYTAATGTTTCTATTTTCCCATTCATTTTTGTACAGAAGCCAGTTTTCCCTGTTTTGATCAGGAAAAAGTTCAGACGTGTAAGCCTTGCTACTGTCATCACCTGGTGTACASATAGGAAAATTGGCAAAAACTTCAGAAGGAAGTTCTCTCCTATCATTTCTTGGTGTAGGCAGGAACTACAACTTCAGAAAAACTGTTTGTGGAAGGTTCCTATCTATCTACCATTAAGATGCCATTTTGGTTTATTCCCAGAACTGAACACTGAGTGATAAAGTACTGATTTTGAAATGAACTGCTAGTTGTTAGATGAGGCCTGCTGATAACCCACGATAAGAGAAGGTCACACATTATTTGAAGCAGCCAAGTGTCAAAATTATGACCTTCTTTAAATTGGCATTACATAGTTTAAATATTAGAATGACTGATCACCTGATATAAAATCACAGTGGTCAGCAAATAAAAATGCCCAAAGCTTCTGTATTGCAAAATGTCCTAGCCCAGCCATTAAAGTAGAGCTTGAGAATGTGGTGTGTTAGGCAGCACACTGCAAACTGAACTCAAGATTTCCTGACTTACGTGCATGTCTTAYAGCCTGAGCTAACAAATTGATCTCTATATCTAGGACTGGAATTGGGACTGCAACAAAATTAGCAGACTCATAGAGGAAATGGAGTGATCTGTGGTCTGAGAGACCAGAAGTACTTGGAGAAYCTTTCCCTCTCCAAGTCAGGATCARCTGTACCTATATTACCCTGACAAAAGTTTGTCTACTCTGTTTTTTAAGATCCCCATTGACAGAGCCTCTTAAGATTATATRTTTCAGTGCCTCAGTTAGCATTCGAGAGTTTACTGATCTTTCTTCCTGTAGATTGTCTTCGCTTATTCATCAAGAATATGCAGTTGCTTTCTCTTCTGCCTTTCTTCAAGTCAGTCCAGTTCATCCAGCATTTCCTTGCAGGTCCTGGTTTCTAGACTCCTTGGTCCATCCAGTGAGTTGAACTGTACACCCAACATTAATTTGAGGATGTCCAGAGCTAGATACATATGTCTCAACTTGATCTAACAAGTTTGTTTTTGCAGCTGAGGCCCTAACAGAATCTGGACTCTTTGTAAAACATATTGATGAGTGAGTTGCATAGACATACAAATGTATAGTTATCTATGATCCTTCAAAAGCCAGCAACCACCAATACTCAGAAAAAAGGGGGGGAAAAAGTTATTTGGAACTCATAGGGGGATTGTACAGTGATGGCCCATGTAGGAATAATTCATACTGTCTTCAGAAGAAGACATGCAAACTCAACAGTTTGATGTCTGTCCATATTGAAGACACATCTGCAGTATTAAGTGTATGGAAATCCAATAACTAAATAAATCTTTAATTTTTTGGTGAAAGAAGGCCACTTGTTTCTCAGCACAAAGACAAAGGCTTCCTGAAAATGATGAAATGAAAGAAGAAAAAAAGGTAACTAGAATGACAAAACGTATGTTGTTTCTTAGTGTACAGGTATGTTGGGTATAATTTCATCTTCTCCATGATCACTGTTGGAGAAGTTACATGTTTCGTGTTAATGGTATTGGTTCCTGTAACCGGCATGTCCTTAGTCCTAGACTGTCATAAAAACTGTGTTGTAGTTTGTCTATATTAGTTAACCAAACTTGATCCATGACTATACCGACTACAGAAAGGACCTCTGTGCAGACAAATACAAAATTTAACAAAACAGTTGTCACTCAGTGATTCCTGTGAGATCTGCCATCTGATTCTGATTTCTTGCTAGCTTTATACCTGCGTAAGTGAAAAGGGAATCAGCTTCACTTTTAAATTCCCAGGCTGAATGCCTCCTAGCTCCCTTCAGCAATTACAGCGCAGCAGGGAAGCTTTGTCGTTGGTAGGCACACGGTATCTGGGAGTACTTTGAAATAAGCTACAGTCAGAGGAGGATCAGATGTGGTCAGCATGATAGGGACATGAAAGGAAAGCCAGAAGCTACAGGAAGTGTAACAAGTGACTCAGTAGGTGGCACTCTTCCCTCTGGATCAGTAGCAAGGTAAATCAAAATCTGAGAAAGATACTAAGCATCAGTCTGCTGAAATATGAGTTCAGGATATAGTGTGAAATCTAAGGCCTTGACCTCTTTTGATTGCTGTTTTTTTTTGGAGTCAGCCTTGATTCGTGTATAAAAATACTTTGGTAAAGGTTCTTGAAATTTCAGCTCTGAAAATCTGCCTAATGAGATTTCTATTTATAGCTTCAGGTCTGTAAATTATTCTTTACTTCTTGTTCTAGCAGTGCAGTCCTAGGACAACTGTGGTTTGACGTCAGACAGAACTATCTTTCTACATGAAAGGTAATTCCGATCTGTACAGTCTGAGTATTTTGAGGTGCAAATCCCCATATACATACACACCATTTCCTGATTCTGTTGCGCTGGATTTTCAGTGAGTCAGTTTGTTCACAGAGTGAATTTGGCAAGAGCTTAGACAACTAACTTAAGCCTGAAATAAAATAAACACTGTATGGAATGTGTCCCATCTTTTTACTGAACCAGTTTTTACAGGGAAGCTATTTTGGATGATTAAAGGTGTTTTGTCAACACCAGTGCTAGTCTTTGTGGTGATGTTGTAAAGGAAAGAGAAAGAAGTTCTGGAAATTAATGTCTGCTCAGTAGGTTGTTGACCTCCTGTCTGCTCTTTATGCTTGAAGATGTTCATTATATCAGCAAAAAGCAGAATTCGTCTGCTGAGTAGCTTTGTAACTCAGCTGTGTCTACTCACTGTAAGCAATGTATGGTTMGCCAGGTACTGTTTTCTTCTGACTTTGATGTGGGCATCAAAGTGCCCTGTGTCAAATATTGATTTTTCTTTGAGATTCTAGTAGTTCCATACATTTTCTGTGGCAGCATTTGTGGTTTGCTCTTGTAGCGGATCATTTTGATGATCAGCAAGGTGAAGTTCAAGGTGCAGTCTGTTTTCTGACCTCTGGGCCAGAGGAGGATGGCTTTCTGATGCAGGCATCCTGCACAGCTGGACAATACCCGGAATATGGAAGCAGCTCTCTCTTTCTTTGCAGGACATTATTTCTAGACCTAGAAATTCTGTGATTGGTTATGTGTTTGTCTGGAGTTTAAGCTCTGTTTGTTGCTATAGCCCTCAGTTGCCAGTGATGGTTTCAAATCTAGTTATTGCTGGTCACATTGTTTTCTAAGTACATAACCACATAGTCTTAACTTCTCCCCCCTTTTTTTGTTAACAGCGTTATCACCTTTTCAAATCTGTTTGTTATCCAGTTGCAGGGCCAAGTCTATCTGGTCTGCAAGGACCATCCTTTCAATGGATTACTGTCATCTGTAGTCATCTTATAGTGCTTTCATGCCCAAAATGTTGTGTGTAGCTTTTTCTTTGCCTCCTGCTGTCTCTTGTCCAAATTCTTTCCAGACTGCCCGTCTGTATAGTAATGTGGATGACTGTGATGTTTTTGTTGGGGGAAGCCTGTGCAGGCAATGACTTTGCACATTAGGGATGAATCTAGCAAGTCTCATAACCTCAAACTCTCCATCTCTTGTGCAGCTATAAGGCAGAGAAGAGATGTCCTCCGCTAAGGTCCACTTAGGTGGACCTAATTAGGTCCACTAAGCAGATGAGCTCTGGGACAGATGCAGATGGAATTTCTACATGAGTTTTATTGAGGTCTAATTTTGCTGCCAGATCCAGCCTTGTTGTTCTTATCCATTGGTCCCCTCTTAGTTCTAGATATTTTTATAACTCACCTGGTAGTCATGTTCAGCTTCTTGATTCTGACTTTGAAGGAGATATGAGTGGGTATGATGTAAAAACAGTAGAGGCTTTAGCTTGGGTCTTAAGTTTTGCACTAGTCCAATGTTCTTGTTCATATTTTCCCAGGAGTTACTGGACAGAATCAAATTGTGCRCATAATGATCATCTTTGTTAATACGGTGTCCATGCTAATAGACATTGTCTTGGATTCTGGTCTGCAGATGAGTGGATTATTTCTAGTTTAAAGAGCAGTTGTGACACTGATTTGACCCCACGGTAATGTTGATCATTTCTGTGTATTCTTGTCTCAATTCTATGTCATGATAAAGATCCAAATATGGATCTACAGCTTCATCCATGGTCTCAGGCAGATGCAAGTTGCTGCAGGAAAAAATAGRGGAAGTCCAACTAGGCATCCTCTTCACAGTAAAGCCCTCTGGGCCAGTCTAGGGAGCCATTGATAGGAACTGCACATGCATGATCATCATACGTATATCTAACTAGTCTGTGGGGGTTGCAAGTGTGTTCTGTGGTAGATCCATTCCCTGGTAGTACTGTTACGGATGCTTCATTTCCTTCTAGTGAGCATAAGCTTTATATAAATGCACAGAAGAACCAATATTGTGAGTGGGTTTCACATAGCAATACTAGTAATTGGACAGTGAGGGTCAGTCAGTAGGCTGGAAGCAACTCTGAACATCATTTTTTGTCAAACTGAAGTTTTTCTCTTAGTTACATATTGTTCTAAGATAGTGAAAATTACATTAGTAATAAGTCCCCTCTAGCTATGGAATGAATTACTGGTATCAGACATTCTCCAGCTCTGCAGACCTCAGAGTAAATATGTGGGAATATGTACCATATGGCAAGTCTAAAATATTAAGTAATTTGAAGGCCATGTTTACCAAAACCAAAGGAATATGTCTCATCCTTTATGTTCATTTTGCAACTGAGAGGCATAAGAGCAGAGTGCAAATGACTGGCCAACATCCTGCATGAGGTCTCTTGCAGCGTTAAAGTATCAACTAGATCTTTTGATCTTCAGTCTTGGTTTTCAGTACCACACCAACAATCAMAAGATTGTCTTCACTTCTTTGCAGAACTCTCATGTTCTGCCATCACCACTAGGAGCACTAGCTGTGCTCCTTCCTACGTAGCCCAGAATATTCAAAATACCAGATTGTTTTCATTCTTTGCAATCCCATTTACTCTTTCAAGCTAATTACAGTGAGGCAGTTACTGAACCCTGATACCTGAGGCGCTCAGGGTGGTGTTGACAGATGTCCAAGTAAAATTTGCACTTTCTAGTGACTTAGCATCCCAACAACATGGTTGACGTTGAATAGGCTCATAGCTTACATTCTACTATGCCTGGAAAAGCTGCATTTGCAAAACAAGGACTATGGCAGCAATGAAAGGCTCCAGCTGCCTTGCTCAGTTGGAGTACACCACCCTGACYTGACTGAAAACTGTGCATCTGTGATAGGCATTTCAACAGAGTGGATACTGGGGCATCCTGATTCCTGGTGTATATCATCTGGCAGTTCTCATTCAGCTGCATCAGCAGTTAATCTGAAATTGCCTGTTCTTTCCTCTGTTTTTTCATTCTCTAGAGAAACTGAGGTGTCTGACAAAGGGAAAGAGGCAAGCCTCACTGAGGCRGCTGGGACCTGCACAATTATTTGCACAGATCAGCAGATGGCATGCTATACCTTCACTCCTTGTTATACGTTATTGTGGGAATATTTATTCTGTCAATGACTAGCTGTTTGTTCTTAATAGACTTACATCTGCATATAAATGTGTTAAACCACTCCCCTTAGGCATATGAAAGTTTGCTTTCCCTTTAAGGAGACTATAACTATGTAATTAGATTTTTGCATATCGTGATCTGGATGTTAGGTTCTGCACATCCACTGCAGAATTAATGTATGGAAGTTGTACTGGGAAAAGAAGATTCCACAGTTCTGCGGATGCAAAAGGGTTGAGTTTTAGATCAAGAGCCTGTAAAGGCAGAACACTCTTGATTTATGGAATATTTCTGGGAATTTTTGAGGTCTTAGAGGTGAAAATGTAGTTAAAATAATGGAGGAGGAGCCAGAGGCGAATCTAGACATAAGGAAGGGCAGTGGATTGCTGAGAATCCTTTGTCACAGGCTCTGTGTCAGATACCTGGAGAAATTCAGATTGGCCTTTACTGAAACTCTCAGTGGGCTTAGAGGGAGAGCTACATGAGGGAAGGACCCCTTGTGGTCCTTGCTTCTCGGAGAATCCAGAACAAGACTGAGTTACAGCTGAGGATGGGAAAGCTGAGTTCTGATTTCTGAATTATTCAAACTTCTCTGAATTGTGCAGTTCATGTATAATAAATAAGAAAAGGAAAGAAAAAAAAGAGAAAAGATGGCTTGGGATTTGTTTGTTTGCAGGCTCCTTGTTTTTTTCACATAGAAAATTACTCAGACTATGTATTTTTTTGCTCATTCTGCTCCTGTTAAATTCCAGCAGAATATTAAAAGATTGGGCCATATCCCCTAACAATGTCCATCTGAGTGTTTCACGCTGCTTTTCTTGTCTAACTTGAACTCTGAGAAATTGTGTGCTTTTGAAAATTAATTAGCTTCTCCATTTCATCCTAATCAATATCAGTAGTATATTGCCTACAAAAAACACCATCCCAGGAGTATGGCTTTTTTTTAAGTACTTGCCAGAGACTTTCTGCTATCACTGGGGAAATGATGTGTTTAGGCGTATCTCACTTTAAATAATTTTTAAAATAAACACTTTGCTTTGTTCTGCATATGAGTTATGACCCTGATGACTTCTGGTTCTGAGTTTCCTTTCTCAGCGTTTCCTTTCCCTCAAATTCTCCTGATGATAATGCTGCAGAGTATGGGAATGAGCCCAAGCTACTTTTTATTCCTGTGTATTTACCTGACATTTTGCCAATGCACTATTATGCTGGTTTTTATGTTGAAGAATAATGCCCTGATTCTCACATTGTGAAGATCAAAACTCACTATTCAGCAACAGTAGACTGAAGTCTCAGTTATGCTGATAGGGATAGCTAGACAGTAGGCATGCAGGCTGTTAGGAGGGTTGACAGAGAAAGCATAAGGCACAGTGGCTTCCTGGAGGCAGTTCAGTATCTGCAGAAGCCTGGTGAGCTCCAGCAGGCTTTGGCACACAGTTGCTAGAGCTTTGAAGAATGCAGCAACTCCACTGATGCATGCAGCGAAGACACCTATTTTCTCTTTTTAGCCTGCTTTATGCAAGAAACTCTTAATGAGCTTTGGGTATTAAAAGCCAAAAAGACTCACCAGGGAATTTTAGGCAGAGCGGCGTTTATTGCCGAGGCCTGTCTGCCTCCCCGCTTCCACCCCTATGAAGATGCTGGTCAGAGTTGCAGCTTGCTTTTTTGTGTTTGATCCATGATTTCTGAGCGAACATCTTGAGGTTATACAATATCCTATCATTAACTGATTCGCTGAAGGCTCCCAACAAGTGTTCTGCAAATCACTGCTATGCTATAGGCTCACTTTGAGGACCAATGAATGAAGGATAATTGCAACTGCTTTGCCCGTAATGAGAAATCAGGCAAAATTGTGGCTACTTGAATCTACGAGAATAGTGTTGTAAACACAATGCGAGAAGACACGGTGTGAAGGAAAGATGTAGTTCTAGTCCTTTAGGTCTGGGCGTACTTTTATTCTCACTGAGGTCTGTAGCGATCCTACAGGAGTTGATTCAAGACCTCAGACCTGTGCCTGGGGGAAAGTAGCCAGCAACCCTATTCAGCAGCACCAGAAACATCTAGAAYGTCAGTTCCTGACTTTTAGGTAGGTGACCCCTCACTGGAGAACGCTGGTAATGTTTTGTGTCCTGTTGGTCCAGCTCCTCACTCAAATTTATCCCAGGTCTATCAGTAGTTCTCCTTTATCATCTGTCTTGCCATGTGATTGCCATCATATCCACCCTGTGTCCTTACTCACTGCCAGCTTTGCTGCCGGCTCCGGGGCTGAGACTGAGATTACAAMCTGACTTTATCTGGCTTACGCCATCCAGAGCCATTGGGGTGTCTCTGCACTATGCTCTGATACAATTCTGATGCACAAATACAGTACAGAGACGTATTAGCCAGCTTTGCATGCAGCTGCACAAATCTGACGGAGCTTGTTGATACACTTTCCGTGCTTCATCTGCAGTGTGTTCATGCGTCACCACTGAGAGCTACCTCAACTGTCAAAAAACTCTGAACAAGAGTCCTCAATATTTTAGCGACATTTCAAATATTTTTGTAAACATGGAGCCAATTTACTCACAGAGGAAAATTATTTAATTCTGTGTAGTTAATGTGCTATTTCAGAGAAATAAAAATGATTATGGAGCAATAAGAAAGAATTTTCTGGCAGATGAAAAAAAGTTAATTTGTGTGAGGATTAACAGTAAAAATATTTAAGTAGGCTGTATTGTCTTTGGATACGTGTACCTCAGCAGAAGAATTTCATTTATAACACTTGGTATAAATAGTGTGATAACACTTCACAGAGGCTTCACTTATCAGGGGAATTCCAAATTCTTACACAGACTGAAGCATACTGGTTGTCATGCCATCCTTGTAAATATTTTATGTTGGCTTAAGGCTCAAGGGCAGATGTCTATTTTTACTTTGTGTTTGCAAAGAACTATGAACCAAAAAAGCTTTTGATATAAAACATTTAGCAGTAGCAAAGTCAGTTCAAAGCTATTTCCAGAAATAGAAATTATGATGCAGCCTTTTTTTGTTTTACTGTTATATTATATAAAATAACTTTGTTATACATCTCTGGTAAATATGTCTGTAATAAATAGTTGTCTCAAACAGTAACATCCATATAGCAAAGTAGCTTGGAAGTCAATATTAAGAAAACATAGTATACCTTTCCTGTCTCTCCATGCAGCTGCCTTTCATTGGCATCTTCAGCAGTAATTTCCTTTTTTTTGCCCCGTCTTTTTTTTAAACAGCTACAACTTAGCATCACCAGCCTGCCTAAAGAATGAGACTTGAAGATTGACGAAGACATCTAGTTAGTAGCATTCATCTTRTTCTGTCTCATGTTCCAACAAGCTTTTCTAGATACCGACATGTTTTTCAAAGAAATAATATAAAGCTTCCATTTGGAGCATAGTCTGAGGTTCTTACAAACACAAAAAATGGCAATCATTTGCTCTTTATGGTATGAGAATATTTGAGAGCTGAAGACTTACTGTGTGGTCAACAAATACAAAGATTGAGGTGTAACAAGTATACAAGTAAACAAGTATAAATAAACAATAGTAATAAAATAACAAGTAAAGAAGTATGAATAAGTACAATCAAGTGTAAAACAAGTAAACAAGTATAAATGTTGAGGCACAGAAGCCACACAGATTACTAACTCAGAATCTAAACTGCATATGTGCAGTTGGAAATGGGACAGACAGCTTCAGTCATTAAGACACTTTTGAAATTTTTAGCCAGCATTAATATTATTTTAGAATTCAAATTTCAATAGCTTAATGCACTTCTGTGTTTCACGGGCAAACTTTCAAAAGTCAGTCACATTACCGGCTCGAGTGGCCATACCTAAGTGTATGACTTCTGCTTGCATTATCAAAGGCCTAGATTCTGCGCTAGTTTGAGAGGAATATGCGTGACATCATTATTAATTAAGTTTGAATACAGAGCTACATTTGAGAGCCAAAGGAAGTACAGGAAGGAAGCTGAGTGTCAGTGAGTCATGTCATATGAATGCATGGCAAGCAGTTATTGATAACATACAGCCAAACCACATTGTTGATTTTGGAAGATTTGGCATGGGAACTACAAGCAGCATCCTGACCTCAGCTGTGATTTGTTTGTATTTAGATTTCCAATAATGTTATTTGGGTTTTTTGGAATAATTGTTTCTTTTCAGATACTCTATCTATATTTATCTCAGAGTTCTCACTAGATTAAGGAGCCTTAGGGACTTTAATGTATTATATATGTGAACAAGGCATCAGCATTTTTCTGAAGACTATCTCCCACTTTCTGTGTGAAGGAAAAATGTCTCTTTAGTGGCAGGCACCCTGCTTTGTAATTTCCGTTGTGTGAGCTTGGACATCTGTGTGATTATCCTCTGGGAACACTTGCAGCTTGACACACATGCATCTAGTCTAGCTATTTTTAATCACTGCATTTCAAGTATCTGTAGAGAGTTTGGTGACATGAATGGGAATAGTGTTTCCCAAATTTCACTTCTTTGGTATTTGCTTTTTGTAGTCCCTCAGCCTCACTAAAAATTCAAAGTATCACAAAGGTTAACCACTTCCAACTGTCCAGGAAACTTCATTATATGGCTTGAAAATATTGCAGTGCCCACAGAATATGAATGTTAAGTTACATTTAAATATGATGAGAATAATCTAATTTCTCTGTTAATGCCTAGGAACCAGATAGTTTATAAGCTTTTTAGAAGTTATGTTTAAATTAAAAAACAATTACATATGCATTTTGGCTTTATTTGTATAAAAGGTGATGGCTCTGTACCAGCAACAATTACYATGAGAATGATTTGTCTTGCTGGAGAGGTATTCTTGTACTTTTTTTTTCATTTTACTCCCTGGATCAGAACTGATTCCAAGTAATAATCTTATCCTTAGCTATCCCTTTCTTTCGCGGTTCCAGCAATCGTGCCTTTATCGCTTACCTGATTGTAAGAAAAATTGCTATGCCCACCTCTCCCGTTGTCAGTGTAGAAAGAAGTTGTAAAACAAGGTATGAAGAGTAAATACAGATTTCGTGGCTCAGGTCTCTGACTGATTCCTATTCCAATCAGTGAAAAACACTTTAAAAAGTGTAGTTCACGATTTAGGCTAATAAAACAGTATCTTAAGTGAGTTTGCAGGTGTAAACCTCAAGAATAGTATAAATATTTTACTTACCAAGTCATGAAGGACATCTTATATTACAGGCTCATTTAAAACTGACTATTCAAAAATTAATAGAGTAAGAGGGGTAAAAGGCTCCTAGGAATTCCTGGAAACGGTGTACTTTGTCTCCTTGGCAACAGAGTAGGATCAGCTAGATCTGGGTCCTTTCTGAGAGAGGTGTGTGTACCTGTTCTTGAAGATTTCTGATGGTGGAGACTCCACAATATCACTGTGCAACCAATGCTTCACTGTATTTTACCATTAGAAGCTTTTCCTTAAAGTGTAACATGAAGCATTGCACATCAGATTTGTTTCCTCCTACTCAAACATGGAAGAAAGATTATTTCCTTTCTCGTTATGGCAACTCTTTCCATATTTGAAATTTGTTCTCATTTTTTCAGCCCATTTTTTTTCTAAATTAACAATSCCATTTCCATCAAATTTTCCTTAGAATTCATGTTTTCTAGGTCCCTGATTATTTTTGTTTCTCTCCTCTGCTCCATGCTCTTTTTGCCATGCAGTGCCCAATACTGAATGCTCCAGGTGAATGTAGTTCAAAAAGTCCTGAACATTGAAATTCATGGATTTATGTCAGACACTGGTGACTGATTACTCACAAAAGTAACCCCTCTGGATGCAGCAGAGCCMTGGTGTGAGAAAGGAGTGCAGTCTTGCCACTCAAATCTACCAAACGTTACTGCAAAGATTGTTTTCCTAATTCATCACTTCAATCATATTCTCTCTGCATTCGTTGGGCCATGTCTCCTTTCTCTACTGTATCAAATACAAGCTCTTTGTTTTTACTTTCAAATTCCTTCACAGCCCCTTCTTATCATCGTCTCATCATTCTTATTCCTTTCCTACCATCTTCTCTTCTTAGCACACCGTGATACCTTCCCTCTCTCCRTTCCCGGTTCCCTGATTCCTAGATTTAAGGAAGCTCCTTAGTGATTTCTGTATTTGGATCCTCTTGCTTTGGAAAACTTCTTCATAAGCAGCCAGAGTTCAGTGATAATGTTCCTTTTAAAACTCCCTTCAAATTCAGTCTCTGAAAATCCCGATGGGATTTGAGCCATTTGTGTGCTCAGCACACTAGTGCACCAACCTAACACAATTTTGTTGATTCCTTGTACTTTCCTGTATGTATCCATCTGTTGTCTCATGTCTCCTTTACACTTACTAGGAAAGCATTTTGGAACATCTTTTATTTCTCACATGTGAAGTACTTCACATGATAGTTTTGACAGTATTTAATACGATAATACAAATAATACTGGTGAATGCGTGCGAGGTGCTACAGAGATATGGCCTCAGGCAGCTCCATTGAGCAAAGAGCAAAATATTTCAGAGACGACTGGTATATCCTGATGTATTTTTCCAACCCATAGAAATATCCTGTTACAATATTTTCACAGGAGAGCAAGGTGAGCCAAGGCCCGGTCATTACTGAGGTTTTTCCATGTAATTGAGTGGTTCAGGAAAACATTATGAAAGACTATCTTGGCAGAAGATGTAAATGTGAAGAGCAGCTGGAAATCCCATGAAGATCCTGCTCATCTATAAATTAACACACTCCACTGGGAATACTGACAATTTGTCTTGGAAACGAAAAGAGATTTTGGCACTCAATCAGCAAAAGATATGACACTCATAAAAGCAGCAGTTTATTTATGACAATGGTTAATTGGTTTGATATATTCTTATATTCATGTAAAATCAAGCAACTATTTCTGATCTCTCTCTCTCTCTCTCTCTCTTTTTTCTTTCTCTTTGTCTATGTGTGTGTGTAAAAATAAAAAACTGAACATTCCTAGTGGAATTGTTGCAGAAGAGCATCCCCTAGGAGAGAGCCAAAACTTCCTTTGTTATCTTATCACAAACACATAGCTTGTACCATAAGAAATGAATAAAACTTTTTTACAATTTTGGGAATTGCTCTGTTGTACGAAAGGTTTTCTCATAATCTTTCTYCTTTCTGCTACCTTAATACTACTGTGTAATGAAAGCAAGATACAACAGCCTGTAAGTGAACTAGGAGCAGGAGAACAGTTTTAAAATGGTAATACTTGAATACCTAGCTTAGCTATTGCCTAACTGGAAGGAAGGACAGGAGACATTTATGTTTTCTTTTATTCATGCATGCATACATAGAAATATATGTATATAAAATATGTATAGTTGGCAAACATGACATTTAGGGCATAAATATGTGTGTGGATAGATAAAAGCAGACATTAATAAAACTGAATTTGCTTTATGCAGCTGAAAGTAGATTACCTGGAGGTAGCTAGTGTGAATGAAAAGCAAGCAGAACTTGACTGTGTTGAGCTGACAGTACCAAACTTACTTTCTCTGTGATTATCAGCAGTGACAGGTACCATCAGTGGCTAGAGCAGCATTCCCTCCAGGCTGCCCAAGCCAGAGGGCAGCCGTAAATCCAAATTTTTTTCTGAACATGACTTACTTTTGCATCTGGAAATTCTGTCTAAGCAGAATGGCTTGAATTTATCCTGGATTCCTGGCAGCCTGTGCTATACTACTACCATGCAATTCTGCCGATGACAGTGTTTGTAAGCTGACCTTGGACATAAGCTTCACAATCATTCTGGTCTTGTGCAGAGGGCATTAATGCGGCTACATGAATCAGCTTCACAGCCCGTCTTCACACACTCAATCACAAGCCTAATGCATCCCAAGAGTGTCAGATTTACTGTGTGTGTACTGCTGGACTGATGCTACCTATTTTACTGATATATGATAACAGCACCTGTACACATATTTCTATCCAGGGACCCCCAAACAGAAATAAGGTAGCCTTGTGTTTTAGTGAATCCCTTCCAGATTAATAACCCATCTCTGTGTTCTCTGTCTCTCTTTCTCCTAACATATGTACTTTTCCCCAGAGAGGTCTTGCCCTTCCTTCCAACACTGCCCTGATCTATCTGCTGCAGATCCCATCTCCATGAGCACCAAACTAGGACCCAGCGCTATAACCCTTATGTTTATATCACACTCCCAAAATCAAACAGCTGGGTTTCAGCGGATTATTTCCAATCTCACCTACCCTCTGTACCCTCCGCACACAGTGGTAATTCCCATTCACTGGTATTGCACTGTAGCACTGCCCAGCGAGGACCAGCCCCCACACAGAGCCCTTCGTCTGCATAACCTGCACCTCACCCTGCTAGCACTGTGCTCCTGGCTACATGTTGCTCCCGCATCCGGAGCAGAAGGAGSATGCCCTGGGTTGCCGGCTATTGCCAGCACTGCGACCAACTTGTGAGCTGCTGCTGTTGCAGCCAGATAACTGAGTAGCTCTTGCCTCGCATCTCTGTAAGAAAACAGTACTAGAATCACTGCTGCTGCATATCACATTCAAGGGCTTCACTTACTGTTAGTGCAAGATATTATCCTTGTAGAGGTAAAAGCTGAAATATGAACTAGTTTACACCTGGTCCTACTTCTGCTGTAGCCAGACAATGTTTGAACTGAGAAGCAGCAGAAGTTTTGGGGAGGAGGGACCTCAGAGAACTGCCCATGCATGTCCCCATATTCCAGCCAGATACGCTTTAACTTGTTCCTCCTCTCCCTCTCGGCCATGTTCTCTAGATGTTACATAAAAATGGGTCAGCAGCTGAGAACTGTGCCCCTCAGTTATTCTCAGCTGCTGACTCAAATTGGAATTTCTTTTAGTTCACTGCCATTTCATTTATGTTATCTTTTTTGATGATGGTGGCTTGTAGATTCATTTTGTCTTATTTTTAATTATTTTTAATTAAGGGAAGGACATGAATTTGGCCACTTTTTGTCTTTCCTTCCTGAGTTTTTTGCATTTAAATGTTGCATTCTTTAGGTTTAATCATTTTTTTCAGTAAAAGCATCTTTTCTTTCTTTCTTTCTTTTTTTTTTTTTTTTTTTTTTTTTTTTTTTTTTTTTTTTTTTTTTTTTCTTTTTTTTTTTTTTTTTTTTTTTTTTTTTTTGAATGAAGTAAACATTGTCTCCAAGTGTGAGGCTTCAAACTTGGGAATGGAAAGGAGCATCAGAGGGAGCATTGCAGCTTCTCTTAAGTAGCTCGCTTTTTTCTACCCCAGATTCCAGGTTATAACTCTGGATCTAAATTGGATTGTGGTACAGATTGTCACTCTGGGTCTTTGTCATCAAATTAAAAGATGCCTCTAGTTGCAGAACTGCCCTCCACCTCCCATGCTGGGAGTCTCAGAAAGGAGGGAAAGGACAGCTTTGATTTCACTCTTTCTCTCCTTTGATACCTAGTGGCATTTCCAACAGAGGTTATCTGTTTTGTACCTGAGAGGAATATCGTCTATGCCTACATCTGCTGCTCTGTTTGAATAGCCTGGGGCCTTTCTAGAGTTACTGGAATTGTTCTGTGAAAGATTTCCTGAGGTCTTTTGGGTCAGTATCCCAGGTCAAATTGATATTCTGCATCTGCCTGCTCTAACCTATGTGGTGATGCTGATGAATAAGACTGTGTGTCTCTTAGTTTGCTTTAGCAAGCACTAGATTAAGTGCAGCTTCTGCTACATGTAATGACAGATGCTGCCAAATGTGACTCACATTTTCTCTTTGTCCCCCTCTACAGCAGCTCTCTGATTACTGCTGCAGCTTCTCAGCATGAGGAGCAATCGTACTTCTTAATAAATAAACAAACAATTTGGCAAGAACTCCAGACATCTATGGTGCGATCATTAGCCGTTCTCCAGTAGAGAATAGTAAATTCGCTAGCCTTGCTATCTGGACAAGATTCATGCCCTGTGAAACTAAATGGCTGTGTAGAGGATGGAAGAAATTACCTCTCCAAGAATAAAAACCTCCCCCAATTTTGTCTTGTAAGCTATCCTGGATGAGTGCCACATTATAACACAATTGTTCAATGCATTTTTTTCTTTTAAAGAAAATTCTTGGTTCTGTGACTACAATGATAGGATTGGTTTATGGGATGAAGTTTATGGTTGAGAGGATTTTCCGTATGAGTTTTCTCTAGTATGGGATGTACACTTGCCTTCTGGACAAGATTCTCCAAGAAGATAGCAGAGCTACCACTGCCACAAACTCTTTGTCCATATTTCTTTACTACATGTACAGTCTTCAGCTGAGCATCTTTGAAGGTGTGCTGGAGAGATAAGAGTCTGGGTTTTTTTGCAGTATCATTTTTTGCCCTTCTCAGAGTGGGCAGGCTGTTCAGTTTTGCCTCGTTTGGGATCATGCTGTCAGAATGGCATAGGTCTCATGTAATTGCAGAATTTCACAGTGTCTCAGTTCCAGTTGCCAGTGAGGAACAGGGATGGAGGCCCTGCCCAGTCCTTCCGGAGCCCTTGTGCTGCTCTTTGGAGGAAATTTGTTACAGCCAACAACTTACCTGGCTGCCTCAGAGTGAGCTGGTCCTGGCCGCAGAAGAACTTGTGTGTATGTCTGTGYAGTGCAAGACTCTTGAAAGTACCTGCCAGGCTCTTCTTTACCACGTTAATGGTACAGATAACACTAGTGCATTTCCTTCATGTTAGAAAGTTGCATCCAGCCCCAGCTACTTAGCTTGCCATCATGAGCTCTGAAAGTACAAGAAGGTGAGCTAAACTGTTTCAGGCTAGGTGAAAACAGCTGGAAAGTCTGAGATGACAGCCTAAGTTTGCTTTTGTAGGATAAAATGGATACACCAAAAATAACAGGAAATACTAATTCTTCTGCTCCAAAACTAATCCGTTTCCAGGCTTTCTGTGTTCTTTAAGCCTTCACTGGACCGCCTTGATTTGCAATCCTGTTTCTTCTGAAAGACCTCAGAAAGTTAAAGCTGGGCAATAGTGATTAGGGTAATCTCTCACGGTCCCAAAAGAGTCAGGTTGGCAACCCAAACTGTTTCTCTCTGCACCTTACCTTCCAAACATTGGAAATGATTGAAAAGGGTTTAGTGATTGTAAAGGCCATGATTTTTGAGCGGACTCTATAAATCTAAAATTACTTCTTTTTAAGAATCTGCTTTGGAATATTTTTTTTATTTTCCCTCTCCTGATAAGTCTGCTTACATGGTCTTCTCTTTGTCCTGTATTTAATCTTTGTTAAAGCTCTATTAGATTGCTGTTGTTGTTGCATTTTACCCATCCCAAACAATAAACAGAGAGATCATAAGATAGGAGGAAAAAGCAGTAATTCAGTATCTCTCCCAATTTCAGTCTCTATCACAGCTTCTTTCTCCATTCCTCATCCCAGCAGCAGAACCCTCTTGATCACTAACCTTTTGTTAGTGATTTTGGCCTGTGGCTGTGGGAGTCTCAGTCACTCCTGAATTGATCTGAGAGCAAGTGCTTGTATCTGCTTTGGAGGCTGACATGTTATTAGGCCTGGAAAACTGATCTAAAGAGCTTTGCCTGTTTCTGCAATCAGTCTTGGCTCTGTTTCCAGCCCAAAGCAAATTTAAATACTCCCTTTGTGAGACTGGCCTCACTGATACCTGAGCAGAGTACTTTTTGTACTTCTTGATTTGATTTCTGTACTTAAGGTTGTTTTCTTTCATCTCAAACAATTGTACTCAACTACTGTTAAAATTCCTTTTCTACAATCTGATTAATAAGTAACTTGGGTTGTGCAGGGCTATGAGAAGGTAAATCAGAACAAAGTAATATATGTGCAGCAAAAATAATGTGAAAAAAATACACTATTTTTATTTGGTTCCAAGAAGTGACAGGATCATGGCATTATTTAGTTTGTTTTGAAGAAAAATTGTGTATGAAATAAAAGGTATAGAAATTACATAATGTTGCCCAAAAAAGAAATGAATTAAATCAAACAAGAAAAAGTAGGTCAAATTTTAGCCCATGCTCAAGTTGCTCCTTTTAAATACAAAGAGAGCAGAGAAAATAGGCAGATGGAAGTAGAGAAAAGGGAAATAAGCCAAAGTGATTAGCCCAGTGACCTTCCTTTGTTTCTGGTGGGTTTGTATATATGTGCACTGTGCCATTGTTTTTGATGAATAAAATTAACATATTCAATTTATGTCCCAAAGGAAGCCTGAATTCATTAATTTACTGAATACTGCAGTTCAGGTGTAAATTTTAATGTTGGAAATCATTTGTTGTACTTATTTTCTATATTTTGCAGATTTATGTGTTCAAATTGAAGATACRCAAAGCAGAGAATAGTCTCAAAAATAGCATTAGTACTAATTAAGAAAAGAAAATAGCTCAGAACAATGGCGTTATCCTGGATTTCTGTTTGTATGYCATTTTTAAACAACTGAACATTGAGCCACTCAATAACAGATTAGCTTATTCATCAGCTTTCTAAYAGCTAAATTTCAGTGTATTTGTCCCTTTCTTACAGTCTTTCAAATCATTTACATAAACAAAGGTTTTCACTATGTTGATAAAGGTTTCCCAAGAAGTTTTCAACTAAAGCTTAGTTAAATACAGTAGAAATTTATACTGTAATTAGTTCAATGAATGGACTGTGTTGTAAAGTAAAGAAAGAAGCAAAAAACCAAAGAGAACAAAATTAAGGAACTTTATTCATGACTTTTATTTATTACTTTAGAACATAATCATAATTTATGATAATTGTAATATATCTTSTAGTGTTACTTTTGACTCCTCTTGAATGTTTGCTAGATATTCAGGGGGCATAGGAGTTGCATTGTGGATGAGATTCATAGCGTCTTTTTTCAAAGAGTGGCCAGAAAGAGACATTTCAGGGGATGGCATCAATACTCTGATAGCCTGATGCTGTCATGCATCATGCAGTTGCTAGTCATATGTATGGGTCTCCTCTTCCACCCTAAGAACTTGGTTCCCGCATGGAAGTAGGTTTATTCAGATCAATTCATTTCTCAAAGATGCTGGCCTGAAAAATAATAAATCTGGATATTTCTAAAATCCAAAAAAGTGTCTTAAGCTCTTTTGCCTATTGCTAAGCTCATGCTTATAAATGCCGTGGGAATGAATGCCATAGTATTATTCCCTGTTTTGTAAAATAGATATTTCCTATTATCATATTCAAATTTTTGTATTGACTGTTCTGGAGTTACGAGTTAAATAAGACAGAGTTCTTGCTATACCTTTTATTATTTATAAATTATGCTGCTCCTAGCAGAAACCATCCCTTTCTTTCCAAGCTCTCTTCATAGTTTTGGGCACCTCTCAACRGCCCCTCTGTGACCCCTCTCCAACTCTGTGATTCTGCATCTGCGAGGAGATGACCTGTGCTCGCACAGCGGCCTYGGTGGCACCGCACATCTGTCCATAGAAAGACTGTTGTATTTTCAGTGTCATTCTCCCTTCTACTCTGTAGGTGTCCCAACACCTTACCGGCTGTTTTCGGCTGGAGCGACACGGAGAGCAGAGCGTTACTGAGCTGGCGTAGTCGCGCACTGCTGCCCTTCTTTGGGAAATAAACACCTCAGTTCCTCAGGAATTAACTTGTTAAAGATTGAATAAATACATTTAAAAGGGACTAGCTTTACTATATAAATCAAATTCTAAGGTTCAGCCTGCTGAAGCTATAAATGTTTTGAAAAACTTACACAAACAGCTACTGTTTGCTTSGAGACAGCTTTGACACCAAGCATATGTTTTTAATTGGGATATGTTTACACTGAAGAAAGCAACTTGGCAGCTTTGTATATTAGCATCTACTTTCAAATAGTCTTTATAGTACTAATAGTACTCACCCCTCATGTGAGGCTGCTACATTTTTTATTTGTTTCAGGTATTTTGCATTTACTAGGTACCTTCCATAACCATCTGTATTACAAAGAGGTCAGATAGTGTTAGAGCAGATATTCACTGAACTGTCCAGTTAGGACAAATTTTGCACAACTAAAGTGCTGTGGAAAATGCAGTTTCTATAAGATGCAAATGTTGAATTTTCTGATTTGGTACATTAACCAGAAGATGGTTTCTCAGTCAAGGGATGAAATAGGGATGTTTAGGAAGTGATCTATTCAGAAATTTATTTTGTGAGATGACTGATGCCCTCTATGGAGTGACTGGCTCAGTTGTAAAGTTTAYGTTGTAGACACCTACTACGAGACGAATTTAATCCTACCAATGGTTGCATGGGTAGGATGAATGCTAAAGACTAGCATTACACTAACTGCAAGTTTGTTGTGTTCCACATGCAAAAATGTAGCATCTTAATAGGGAATATCAAAACATTTGTTTTCAGTCAGATAATTAAAATTAAACGCTTAGATATTTCCAAYTTTTTTCTTCCTTGTATCTTAAATCATTTTGGTTATTCATTATTTATGAAAAAAATGCTGAAATGGAAATTCCGATTTTCTTTCAAGTCCTCTTTTTGTTCGCCCTAATCTGTTCTTCAGCTGAGATGYTTTTGTGGAATTGCCTTAGCCGCTGCTTAGGACACTCAAGTTCTACCCGTATAGTCTGCCACAAACAYGCCACTGTGGACAGAAGAATTCAGGGTACAAGGTGCTGTCCCTTCGCAGTACACAGTTTTTCAGGAGACCTGCTCTGTATGATCCTACCCCTCCTTTAAAATTATATTAATCTATTTAACTACTTACAACAATGTTACTCATTCTTCTTACACCTAATATGTCTTCGCCAAAATGGAAAAGGCAAAATCTTATTATGTGTAGTCATAGGCCTTACTTTTTTTTTTTTTTTTTTTTTACCAGAATGAAACACAATAAATAAATTTAATCAGTAAATGGCTCTAACAGCTTAGGCTGTTTTGTTAATTTTGATTATATTTATTTCTCCTCTGGCATTAATAACTTCTTCTATAGCGTTACTGCATCAGTATCATGTTTATAAAAGTTCTCCAGCAGAGCTAATTGATTCTGAAATGCCAAATGTTACTGGTTTACTAATTGTTTCCTCTGCAAAACCATTAAGGTAGCTGTGCTTTTTATTGCAACCATGTCAGCATCTCAAAWCAAATTGAGGAGACTCTCAGGGGTAAAATATTTAGCTGCTTAATGTCAGCTGTTAGATAAAGATAGCAATGAGGATAGTGCTATTAAATACCTCCTCTATAATTAGGTTCTCTCTGCAAAATGAGAATTAGATGAAAATATGAAAATGATTATAGTTATTATAGTAAGGTACAAGTTTAATGCTCTTTGCTATAATARTCAAATAAGCTTTCTAACAAACTAAAATCCTTAGACTTGACCTTTCTCTTTGGCTTGCTGGAAGCAAGGAAACAAGTTAAAGACAAATGGTAGATATGTCTTCTGAGGAAGAGTTTCTCTCTAAGTGTACCCTCAGAATGTATAAATTAGAAATGAAAACTATATTCATTCCTTAGATACTGCACAGTATGCTCAATATACCTTGTTCTATACATTAACGTTACACTTACATTAGAATATCTCCAGAGTAATAACGCTAAAAAATTAAGTTTGCAAACATCTTTTGAAAAAACAGTCCAACAACTTTGCTAATATCTTAGAAGAGCAGTTGATGTTAATTTATATCTGTTACCTAATTACAAATATTTCGAACTAGCACATACATGTACTATATGGTTGACTAATGTTTATTACTCTGCTAACAGTGACTATGTACTCTCGCTTTTATAAAGCTATTATATGTTTGTTTCACTCTTACACTCAAGATCTAAAATCTAAAATGTCTAGCAGAGAAACTAAAACAATCTTTCACGTTGAGAAGCGTAACWGATTTTCTGTTGTGTTATTGTAAAAAATATTAGATTAGGAAACAACTACCAATTGAAATCAATAGTAGTCACTAGTGGCACTGTTTAATATCTCCTGACTTGTAGAGTCTTTCTATATATTGACCTTTTCCTTTATATTTCTTACTTTTCAGTTGTAACACAGAAGAGCAAGGTCTATAATTGCAATTAAATCAATCTGACAATGAGTCATGCTCTGGCAACTAAAGAGGATTCAGGAAGAAAGGAATCTAATCTTAAACATGAATGGTATTTGCCGGAGGGAAGGGAGAAAGGGAGGGCATATGTAGGGTTTTTTAATAAAGGGGAATGTAAAACTTGCCAGGAATTGTTTAGATTTTTTTCTAATTGTTTTACATAAACTTTTGCTTTATATGCTAGAACAGCTAGTGGGACAAAGTATCTTGGGACACTAGTGATATATTGAAATCACCTGTAAATGCATATTTCCGTCTGTTTGCAAAATGGCATGTTTAGGTTTTTAATTACAAACACTGAAAGAGTCAGAACCTGGAGTTGCTAAAACTAACTGCAGGGAAAAGATCACCTCCTTTCTGCACCTGGTATCTGCTGGCACCAGTTCAGAAATTTTAAGGATCTATAGTAGGCATCTAGGCACCCTTTACGGTCACTGGTGGTAGCTGCCCAGTTCTGCAGAGCCATCCAGGCAGCCTTTGTCCTGGCTCGGAAATCTGCAACTGGCTGATGTGAGATGGTGAGCACTGGGGATTTCTGAGCTCCTAGACCTCTCTGAAGCTCATRTATCTGCTTACATTTTTAATCTTCCATCCACTTGAGATCCAAGCTTGTATTACTCTTTTGAGAACAGGCACMCAACCAAGCAATGCCATTCCCTTCACAATTTCATGCCAGATGTCATCTGCATTGCAGCATCTGTGATGAAACTCTCAACTAGACTGTAAGCTCTTTGAGGCAAGGATCATCTTCTCATTCCATAAATATGCATAGTTTTTCATTTATTCTGTATGTCCCTACAAAAGTGATCTCATTTCTCATTGGATCCTCAACAAGCTGTGGTTTGTAATATAAGCAATAAATAAAGATAACACTGTGTTAGTGGTAAGTTGCTCCATTCTCATTTTGCTTTCTTGAATCCATGGCTTAAATGCCTATGAGAAAAGCTTTCAACTGGTACTCAGAAAACACTGTGTCAAAAACCTAGCAGGTAGTATATTGCAAAACCACAACACAAGATCAGAAACTTAAAGACTAGCAGAGATAAGAGAAGTAGATACATTCTGGTACCARATGTGGAGCAACTCTTATGCAGAGAGTAATTTGAGTCTCTTTTTCTTTCCTCCAGAAGTATTTAAGATTAAAACTATCCTAGTATTGTCATTGGTGTAATTGGTTATTTTCTAAAATCAAAACATTCTTGCTAGAGATCRAGAATATTTTTAGTCCAGAATGAAGATTGGACTGAGATTTTCCTAAGATTAGGTTTAAATTATATTAGATTTAGGCCAGAATGAAGGWGAATATTGCAATATGTAATACTTACAGGAATGAAGTAGTGTGTATTTATTGCATCTGTCTGTCTGTCTGTAATAGTAGCATTTGTTTAAAAAAAATTGGCAGAGTATAGGCTTATTCCTACATTTGAAACARTGGAATAAAAATTAAAACAATTTTGTCCCAAAAAGAAAATGTCATAAAAAGATACACCATTTTTCTATAAAGAGGCTTAAGAATCTTTAGCATGAAGATCAGAGGAATTCCAGGTAGTACTGGTTACTTAAATATTATGATAATACATATGCTCAATGTTTGGTCCTGGATTGAGATTGCATAGCTATGTGTTCAGATTAAAGAAATAATAAGAATTCTAAATGCAAAAAAGTGAGCAAAATAATGGTAATTCCTTAAACTCACAAATCAAATGAATTTATAAGTAAGGCCTCTCCTCCTCACTTAAATCATCTGTCCAGAATTACATATTCTCATTCTTTAATCATGTAAATGATAAGAAGGCTTGGCACGGTGCGTGGTTGTTATAGCTGATGAGCTAAAACATGCTGTCATAAAGTACATCYTTGTCTCTGATTTTCTGCTGTTGTATTTGGTTTAATATAAACACTTAACTATTTAAATTCGTATTCTAATTGAATGTTGCTTCTTCTCATCAGCAGTAAAACATTAATAGGTAATTYTAATGACAGATGGGTTTTAAAGACAGGCTAGAAATAACTGGAAGGYCCTGAATGTAAAAATACAACTGGTCATTACAACAGCTATTGCTGTAAGGAGGGATGAAACATTTGAGCTGAAATAATAAGCAAATCAAAGTTCTGGACATTCTATAATTAATTCACAGCAGCTCTCTATTAGCTCAGAGTAAGACTGGTTTTGCATAGCTGATGGTCTCCTTCAAGGTCACARCCATGGCATAATTAAAGTCTGCTCAGTTTTAGGAGAATCAGTATTCTCAGAGCAGGTGAAACCTGGATTTTGCGACCTCTGGGTATCTACAAAGACTTGTGAATGTGGTAGGTCCCATATTAAGTCAAGACCTAGCCAACAGCCTTGAGGTACAGCTAGTCCYTGGAGAAGGATGTGAGACATTTTTCATGAAAAGTCAAGCGAACAATGGTAAAGGAGAATCTACTCTTTGAGAATTCAGTTGCATAAAGCTCTATACTTCTGTAGCTAAATAGTTACTGTTATTTATTTAAGGGTCCTGTTCTGCTGCRGCTGCAGTATGGACATATCCTGGGTTACATGTGGCTGTGGATTGGAGCACAGGAGGGAAGATGACTGTAATGTGGCATTTCTCTCTTCTTGTGGTTTTTCATCAAATCATTTCATTATCCCATGAAATACTAAATGACTGTTCCAACTTCTTGGTCTTCTAGGAAATGTATCTAGGGCATACCCACAGCTGAGAATCTAGACCACTAAAATCTGAGCTATGGTAACTGACACGAATCCTTCTGTTCTCTGCCACTCTAGTTAGCAGCGCTGTGCTCCAGGCTTCTTCTTCAAAAGATGTTTAAGTTCCTTAAAGTGGCAAATTGAATGTATTACATTTTTATTCTTCTTTTTCTTTTATTATAGCTTTACCCTTTTAATAATCTTTTCTTTTTAAAATCTTTTTTTTTTTTTTCCACTTTGGTGAGGTACCTAAGTCTTTGTAGAACTTCTTTAACTTTCTCTGTTTAATTAAATGGCAAAGGAAAGCATATTTTGTTGCCATTTATTCTTCCAAAGGTACCATAGCAGCATAMTAATGCTCAAGCAATTTAATCACTCACTTGCACATGTTGTTTCACATTATTGTCTCCAGAGCCAAAGCCATCTTGACTACATCAGGCTGACCTGCTRGGGAGCAGGTCTGATTCTTTAGATTGTATTTCTGGTGGAATATCCTTGTGTCCAGCCATCACTGACAGCTATTGTTCTGTGTACACCATGGAAGTTTGCAAGGAATGGGGAGCTTGTTATCTTATAGCCATGAAAGTATGGGAGAACCACCATCCCCCGTCCAATAATATAACAAAACAATTACTAATCAAATGTAAGCTCTCATGCTGAAACAGAATTCAAGCTGCGAAGGTGCAGAGCCATCTTAGCATCCCATTTTCTAAGAGCTGCTGTCGCCAAGGGTGTTGACAGATGTGCATTTTAACAAGATTCCAGAAGCCCAGTCAGAGGACACGGGAAGCTGAGATTCCTGTCTTATACTAATTAGTAGTTTTTGCCCATTAAGAGGGCTTTTAAGAATGTTTCACATGTACCTAATTGCTCCTGGAAAACTGGAATATACTGATTAGGAAATATTTTTTAAAACAGAATAATAATAGTCATTTCCTGAGTTCAGATGTTGTGTTGTGAATTAGAATTCTTTTTAGTCATTGTGATTTGGCTAGTAAAACTACACAGAGGCTAGACAAGGATCAGTAGATGCATCTTTTACTGCAGGACTTTTCCATGTTGAGAGATGACAGCAATAATTTTCACTTTAGAAGTTTAATCTTCTTGAACCTGACTTTCAGCTAGTATAAATCAGACCTACTTTGATTTAAAACCAGCTGAATGATGTTTTTCATCAAATCAGTACTTCTCCAAAAAGGAATAGTGCCCTAAATCTTACTGTAAAAACAAATTTCAAGCACTGGCCTTTTACCTGAATTATGAAACAGAAAACAGAGAATGATGATATTTGTCTCAGAATTTTATGCARTGTGATCTAAAACTCTTTGTCAGTGTTTAATTGTAGTCCATGTGAACAGTATAAAAGTTAAACAACAAATATTATCATAAATGTTATGCAATGCTATGAAATATTTCTTCTGATTTTAATTCTGTCTTAAACTTGCCTAATGTCACTTCCTTGGAATTATATAATCTTAAATTCAGTTCAGAGGTCTTTTTGAACTACCCAGAATAGTAACACTGCAAGAAGATTGTAGAGCTTTCCACTAAAGGATTCTTGAAGGTTTCTAGGAAGGTCATATTGTTCAGCTGAAAAAAAGGGGGAGAGAGAGAGAGAGAGAGAAAGAGAAGTGAAATGTTTGTCTGCATTGCAGAGGAGCATAAAATCAGTTGATCATACGGCAGCAAAAGGTATGGAGGTTGTTCTGTGAATATATTTGCTCTGACTTTCCAAGCCAGCTAAAAAATAATGTCAATTTTTAAAACTCCTCTGTGGGAGTATAGTTATTTTAACCTAATTCGGGGTGTAAAGCTGTTCTTTTTGCTTTAAAGTATCTGAGTCAGTAGTATGTGTATTTAAATGAGTTAGTTTGAAGCTGCTGCAGGCTATGCAGGAGTGCACGTATGTGTATGTGTGTGTGTTTGTATGTGTGTGCATTTGGGTGAGGAGATAGRGGGGGAGAGTTCCAGTCAAATCGTAACAAATCTCTGCTTTCTTCTGTTGAGAGAGAACAATGCGTGCAGGCAAATAAATATCTCATTATGATTATTATCCATATTTTTAAACATGCCACAATAGAGAAAAGTCAAGATGTTAATGCTTCCATACAGACATTTTGTATGTCTGACATTCTRTATGACAAGAAATGATAAATGATAAAATACGGTTATCATTATGGATACTGTAATATCTTTCAATTCTGCCTTTCAGTGGGCTTTGGATACGTATGTTGGTATTGATACAGATATAGAAGTTAGAGAGCAAAGAGATTAAGGGTTTTATCTAGACAGCAGATCCAAAGGACTCGTAGGAGTGGAGATGCTCATGGCTAGCTGAAGAACACCCATTCCTTCATTCAGTGGGTCAGTGCTGCACTGAATTACTGGAGGTCACAGAGTAAGCCAGCAGCACTCTTAGTATATGGCCACATAAATCTCGATTCTCTTAAAACTTTGGCAATTCTTGAAGAGAAAAGGGGAAAAATTAGAAACAAGTGAATCAGAGACATAGTGATATATGTATTTGGAGAGGGGAAAATGGTTGGGGGGGATTACAGCTCATGCACTTTCTATGTGGCAGGAGGGCTTCTAGCTCCAGGGATTCTAGCAGAGCTGCGCCGAATGTGGCCCCACGTGCCCTACTTTTTCTGAGCTCATGCAAGGAGTTGCTTACGCAAGTTACGTGATCACTAGCTGAAGAATTGCAGCTTAGACTGAGTGATATAAGAGCTTTTCATTCAAACCACAGTTAGTGTCTAAATATTATTGCTTTTTAGTTGGTATAAAAAACAACTTCAGCATGTGCTGTAAAGGCTTATTAAATACTTGGCTCTGTACTTCCTGTGCTCAAGAATGGTCAACTTCTGTCCAAAAGTGTGCATCAGGTAGGTCCTTCACTGCATTATAGCCCTCGTGTGCTTTGTGCACRTGTACATGAGGGATTCTTGACTCATTATATGGCATAAATTCACACAGCTTGTCTCACGATAGGGATACTATTACGCATAATCTCTCTAAGGAAGGTATAAAGTACTGCAAATAATGAGGAACTCAGAGGTTGGAAGTTGTTTAGAGGTTTACATGGTAGTTACCTTCATTACACCTGGGCTTTTGCTGAAGGCAGGAGACAATGAACCATATTACAAAGGGAAATGTATATCTGTTGATGAAAATATAAATTTGGCAGTCATCACACAAATTCAGTGTACTTTGTCCATATGGATTGAAGACTTTGTTTTGAAAATAAGCAATATAAATTGATGTACATCAGTTAACTTAAGTGTTCTTTTTTTATGAATTGTACCCAAATTTCCAAGCAGTTGTTTCTGAAATGTCTTGTGTGAGTTCACTGCGAATATGTGATGTGGCAAGGTACATTTGCTTTATGTATTTGATGCTGATGACACTGAACGACATTATATTCTGTCTTAGAAAGGGAGAACTATGAACTCCCAAAGAGAAAGCATATCATTTGTATGGGAAAACAAGGCATGGGTAAGATTGTTCTTTAAATGTGGCCTAATAGCAAATTAATAAACCACACAGGCAAGCAAAGAAAATTGAATAGATTTTGAAAGGGAGTTACCACAGAAATCTTTCCGATACAGAAATCTTGTACAAAGCTAAAAAAAATGTAAACTAATTACAATATGTAAACCAGTTAGCATCTCTTCTCCTAAGTTATCAGCCTTTGCTCTCATATGAGGAGAAGCAGAGATGCTACCTAACTTTTCTCTACTCATAGGCTCAGCAAGAATGGCTCTGCTAGGCATGATTTCTGTCATTTACAATAATTCCTTTGGATGAAATGCTCAACTGTCCACTTTCCCGTGCTTTTTTTAACTGAAAACTGACTATATTTAACCAACCGCTTTTTGATTTGTTCTTCCTCCAAAAGCATAATAAGTTGACCAAGATTATAAGATTGCTAATACATCAGTTTACTGGAAAAAGCGCATTTTTGGCTGAGGCCATATTTTGGTGATAAATTTTGTTGACTGTCAGCGAGACTATGTGATAGTCCATTAGAGCCCAGCCATCAGAAAACATGTCTGTGGTCATTCGAGAGTGAAAATGCAAAAATCGCTGCAAATGGCAGTCTGAAGTTCTTTCGCAACTAAGCACTGCTGTAGGCCCAGCTAAAATGACAACACAGCTCTAGCCAGAGCTCACAGGGCTTGGTCTTAATTTTCTGCCACGGATTACTGCTGACTCCTGTTTGCTTTAATCAGTCATTTCCCATAGCAGGATAGCACAATCCCCAGATTTTATGCCTCCTTGTTTTGTTTTGTGACCTCTTGTACCTTTTCCACTTAATTTTATCTTTAAAGTAGATACAGTACTTCTTCCTACTCAAGAGGGTACAAATGATAGCAGTGCATGACTCACTGTGTTATTCCAGGATTGTAAAAAGGAGGGACTGTTCTCAAGTCTCACTTTTGTCCATTCCCATTTGGAAGTTGTTGCTCTTCTTTTTATCTTTTTTCCTCCCATCTCTGTCCCATCACATTTCCACCTGGCCCACATACACACACACACATATATATATATGGTGACAACAGACATGTTATCTCCCATTTTTATTCATGTCTGTGTTTATAAAGCAGTGTAACTGATGATCGTAACACAAGACTGAGCATTAAACGGTATTTGCCAAGTTCTGAGCCTGTTGATGTTAGTCCTGCTGCAGAGTCAAGTCAAGAGCTCAAAATAACTATTTTGGGGAATAATGCAGTGCACTCATACATGTTTACAACAAGGCTGTTGGGACATACACAAGTAAAAACCACCATAAATAGAACATTTTTATTTCCAGGTGCTGTGTAGAGTGAAGAGGATATTTTTTATTTCTATCAGAAGCAGATTTGTTGAAACATGGCAGAAATGTATCCTTAATTATAAGGAAATGATCACAAAGGGCAGATATTGGGATTCAGGGATGGTGAGCTGAAAATTCAGGACACCTTTGGGACCAAACTTTGGTATGTGTATCTCAGGATATTCCCTTGGCTAAATATTTGAGATTGTGTATATCTGTCTGCTTTCCATTTTTTCATACAAACCGTATAAGAACACAATACCAAACTATCAGATTAGATTTTAATTAGAATTTAAAATATCAACTTCTATAACAGCTTATTTAAAACTAAAAAAGTAGTAAGTTTTATGAAAAATTTCATAAAAGAATTTGTGAAGAATGTGTAAAAGATAGATGTGCACCTCTGTCCAGGCCAAGACCAGAAAAAAACGGTTTTGTGGGTTTCTTACCTAACATAGTATGCTTGGTTAAATTTTAAAATAAATACATTTTAAACAGAAAAAGACATTTTTTTTCTGTGCTAACTATTGAAATGACACATTTTAACAATGTCAATATTTTGCTATTGAATCTATCAATCATTTGCTCTCATCCTCCCATGGGATTTGTGGGTCATTTGCAAACCACAACATTTTGTTTCCATAATGTGAATGTTGCGGGGGCAGCTGAACATACCTGCATATATTATATGGCACAGCCAGCATTTCTCAACACAGAGATTTTTCACTGTTCACTATGCAACAGAAAACATTTTAGATTCAAGTTTCCACCAGCCATACTGGGGCCACGTTGAGGAGACCAGATACAACCCCCTCAGGTCTACCACTGCTAACTACCCGGTAGCTTGGCAACATCATTCATCTGCCTTAGCCAGATCGAGCAGAGCCAGGAATATGAAGGATGGTGGTAGAATCCACCCACAAAGACCACGGAGGTGTAGCAAAATGTCCCATGTTATTCCTTGGAGGAAACCRCATACAAAAAGCACAGGCAATGCAGAATGACGATAGCAGAGAACCAATATTACAGAACACTAGACAAACCTTCACATCAAGTGTGTTACCAGAGCAACATGGCAGGCAAAGGAAATAGTCTGAATTAAAGAGAAGAAAGTTTCAAAACTTTTTTTATCGAGTCAATTTTCCTCTGCTTTAGTTTCCTGAATCGGCTTGCTGTTCGTCCAGGTGAGGGCCGGCGCTGGTGCAGGATAAACAGGCATGGCTAGCTGAGCTAGTGAGGAGTGCTGCCTTCCGATCTGATCCCAAAATGAGCAATGAGACTCGTTTAACATTGTAAAAAGTACTGTAAMACCACACCATTAGTTCTCACGGCAAATGAGTGCTCCTAATTTGTTGGAACTGAATCTTCCTCAACAAAAATTTAGATATAACCACCAGTGCTATGATTTCTTGACATTTTGAAATCGTATCGCTGGCAGTAAAAATATCTCTGGTTTATTAATCTAACACATTTTTAAGTGTGTTTAGCTATAGTTACTAACAGGAATGCTCCTTTACTGTCATTTTTTTGATTTTTTTTTCTGATTTCACTTCTAACGTTGTTGAAATGGTTTTCATTACTACAAACTTTGTTATTCCTCAACTCCACTTACTGTAATTTTTTTCTCTAAGTTATTCAAAAGTTTTCACTTTAAAATACCTTTCAGCTAGGTTTCTGTTTGAGCAAAGCTTCAGAAATTACAGCAACATGAAATGTCACGTTAATTTCCAGGCATCGGTCAATAATACATGGACAGAACACATATAGATTTGTAGCAAATAGATGAAAAAAATGAATAAATCTTTCTTTCTATGTCAGTGCTTTTGAAAATGGAAATGATCTTTGTGTAAAATTTTGAAGGAAGTATTTGGAGTGAAAAATTCATTTAAAAATAAGTCTTTTCCTTTTGCCAAGTAAAACATTAAACTAAGGAAAATAATGTCCAAATGCTCATTATTGGTAAATATACAGCTCTTTAAAGCTGTACCCAGTGACTCATTATGTTTTTATATCTGTAGGCAATTTTTATAGTATTTCAGCTTTTTTGAGTACAACTCAGTATGAAGTGTACGGTTTTCCAAAGGCATTTCAGTGTTCTTTGAATTCCCCTTGGAGTTAGATGCTTAAATCCCTTAGGCTCCCTTTAAAAATATCATCATAAAACATTACAGTTCAGTTTTCTTTGCACGAGATTAAAAGGCTCAATATGCAAGATCCTCAGAGAAATTAGGAAAAAGACAACAACTTACATGAATTTGCCAATTTAAGGCAAAGAAAAAAATTAGAATCTCTAAATTAGACTTCTCCAAGCCAGCTRCAGAAAAATCCAGTTTATTTCATTTACACTCCTGTCCTGACAACCACTTGAAACTTTACATAGTTCTCAGAAAAACATGATGAAGTGAGAGAGTATTAAAATGTCTGTGACTTCCGTGCAAACATTGTGTCTGTGATGCTTCTACAGCCTTGGACTCGTTTGTGAATGGTTAGGTTCGTTTCTGATAACGCACTGGAATGAAGAGCAGATGGATGTAGAGATCAGCGTACACCTCCATGAGTTATGCTAGGAAAAGGAAGGAGCCATTAAATTTTGTATAATAAAGCAGCGTTAAATTTTATTAATTTTTATTRCTACATTTATAAAAAACAGGCTAAATCTATGCTTTGCTAGCGTACATACACCTATTAATTTAAAGTGAGTAAGCTGGTAAGTATTTGGACTGTATGTGTCTTTCTGCAATAGCTGGAATAATACTTCTTTTGTATCTGTGCAGCTTAAAAACAACATCATGGATATCTAAGGCTACCTGAAGTAGCCATCTGTCGCTGTGCCAGCTGTGCTATAACCCGACATAGTGAAATCTTTTTTAATATTAGCAGGATATTTAAGATAGGTCTGTGCAAGAAAGAGGTCTAAGGAACCATATATAGGAGGTTGACCCTATCTGTGCCACACAGCCCTGGGCCTGGGTTTCCTCTGTGGTCTTTGTGGTGTCCTGTGGCCCATGACACAATTCTGTGTGTGTGTGTGTGTGTGTGTGTGTGTGTGTTTGGTTCCTGAGTAATGTGCAAATGATGCTGCAAGCAATGAGATGGGGGGGTCTAGCATGGGGAATGAGGGTGTACTGCGAGCTGTAGAGTGTAACGGGGTGYTTAGGGTACAAAGGGTGCTGAGATRGTGTTGGAGGACGGTGGAGGGTGGCAAAAGCAGATCTGGTACGGAGTCCTCCTCCATTCTGACATTTGGGAAGGCCAAATCCCTTGAGTTATGCCAAGGTTTTATCTCATAGGCGGTTACTAGGAGCAGTTCAAAACAGAGCTAGGAGTGACCTAGCAGTTACGTGGTGTGGCTGATTGGGAGCTCAGTGCTCAGGTACACATACGGGCCCTTCAGTTCAGCAATGCGCCTTGTCCAATTCCATAACAAAAAGCCCTGCTGAAGCTAGTTTTCATGTGAGTAACAAAATTCCTTTGATCAGCCTCATACATATATTTTTATTGACTTACCCTGCTTTAAAATATCGTGACAAGAAGCATCCTGAGAACAGTGGTTTCTTAATAACTTGTCTTATTCTAAATATTAAGCAGTGTAGAAAAGGAGACCTGGACCCAAGTTTCCCCCTTGTGGATGAGCAAGCAGAGTTGCTGGCCTGCAGAGAGGGGAGGTGTTTTTCTCTCTTCTTTTCCTCCTTCCTTCCTTCTCTCCTCCCTTCCTTCCCTTCTCTCTTTCTTTCTTCCTTTCTTCCTCCCTTTCTTTCTTCTTTCTTTATTTAATTTCTCTTTCCTTCCTTCCTTCTTTCCTTTCTCTTTCTCTCTTCCTTTCTTTCCTTTCTTTCTTTCCTTCCTTCCTTTCTTCCTTGCTTCCTTCTCTTTTTGACCTTGTGAGTCATAAATAGCTTGCAGTGCAATAGCCCAGCTTCCGTAAAATAAATGGAAAGTTTCCCACCTCCCCCTACTTTCTAACCTGGTGAGGGGGCTAATCRGTTGTGATGCAGCAAGCGTAAGCTTGAATCCCATCTGACCAAGAAGATCATTCAATCTGTCTTCTGTGTCCTAAGTGAGTTCTCTAATGTTCAGGCATTATATTAAAAATGATCTCTATGAACACCTCCATAGTGGCTGTATTTTAAAGAAAAATTATGAGCCCACTTGTCAGCCTTTGGGAATACAACGTAAGCACTGAAATACAGCAGAAGTTTCATGACCGTAACAAAGATTGGTGYCAAATCTCTGAAGAGAAATGGGATTTCAGACCGAGCACTGTCAGCAGCGTTTTCTACTGGATAACTTAAGTGTTGCCATTCTGAGCTGACTAACTCCGTCTAGGGAACCTACTTCAGATCTCACTGCTGGGGCCAGACAACTTCAAGTTAATCCTCACACTGCTGAGTATTACTACGCTTACTTCTCTTTCTGGTTCACAGAATTTTATTTTGAAGTAGTAACCAGGATTTTCTTTTCTTCTGTTAACCATTTTTTGGAAGTATCTAACCAACTTGCTAATCAAGTGATTGAATTTTGCATGTGAATTTCTGGCTTATTCCTTTGGAACTGTCCATATATAGCTCTAATTGAAGCTGATTAATAAATTGGTGGCATTAAGAACCGACAGGATTTGCAGTCTTTATGCTTTGCAGAACTGTTTCCAGCCCAAAGTGCTTTCCTTCTATATGAGTTAATCAGTAAGAAGTCATCCAGATATATCATATTTTCCCTGAAGAAAAGGTTGTGTTTTAGAATTGTACTGCTGTATTTTTTCTTCCCCCGTAGAATATAAACTCACAGAATCCAAGGCCTTTTTCATCAACTTCAGATGTCAAATTGTCCTGTCAAAAGCCAAGGTTTATTTGATAGAAGTGATAGCAGTGACTGAGACCATATCGATGTTGAATAAATTCTCTGGCCTTTTATTAAGCATTGGAAGAGTTATTTGCATGACTTTAATTACTTTTTTTCTTCTTTTGAGGGTGTGATTTGTTAAGAATGAATGACTGCAGTTTGACAACTACTCTGAAAAGTCACTGACAGATTTGGGCAGATTTGAAATGTTTATGTTTTGAGCATAAAATAGCTAGTAAGAGCTGATGGGGAAGAGGGAGGTAAAGAACTTAGACACAAAACTATCATTTTGGGGTTTTGAAAGTGATGTATGATATTATGGAATTGGCTGGCATTGCAGAATCCCCATGCTGTTGCAAATTAAAATGGTTTTGAAATTGTTAATTGTTATTTCCTATTTATCATCTTTGTCAGAAAAAAAGCTTTTATGGGACAATAAGCTTACYGGAACATTATTAAATCATTTAATACAGTTGTTTGATGAGTTTCACGCCCTGATCACTTATAACTATGAAAGATTATGTATACATGAGGAAAAACAATTTTTTTGAGGAGTGTGTTTATTTTGCTGGATGAGTTTATGATATTGGTGTTTTGCTTCACTTCCGCTTGATGTGAGGAGTTCATTTGAGTAATTTGTTTTTACACAGAATACCTTTCAGGACAATCTTTCAGATTCTTTATTGATGCATTATCTTCTCTTTCCTCCGCCAGGCAGATCTACAGCCTTTCTTCTCTCCTTTGCTTCGTACACAGGGCTCTGTAAGAGAAAGATGACTTTAATGGAATCACTGACGTACTTAAAGTTGTGCCTATTTTTAAATATCTGTTGAACAGAGACATTATTTTCATCTTGCTGTACATGGTTCAGATTCAGGCAGTAGTTTCTAAGAAATTCTCCATACAACTTGTTCATCTCTACAGGACCCTTAAATTTAATAGTACAGACACCGAGGCTGTCGCTATACTGCAGCGTAAATGAGAGAGCAGTCCCTCCACCAAGGACACAGGTGTGCACAGGTGTGAGGAGAACCTCATCCGTGCTGCTCAGCGCTGCCTTTTCAGCAGCTGCTCGTTCTGCAGAGGGCTGGCCAGGGCAGCTCATAGCAAAGCCAGGGAGCAAGCTAACAGTGAAGTAGTGTGGACTAACCCGGCTATAGTGCTTTGGCCTCATCAACAGCCTTCTTTCGTCTAGCAGTGTCACTGAGCCTTCCGGGCTTCACTTAATTCCAGGTTGTTTACTTGAACTGGTTGCACCAGGGCAGAAGGYAGAATTTGCCTGTCTGACGATCAAGACTGGCTCATTCTGCTGTGATCGTAAAGCAAAGGGTGCCAACGCATGGGTAAACGTGGTAAACTCGGGTGGCCTTTTGAGACATAGGGGACAGCTGGACCACATGCCTATCGAACAGATTCCTGGTTTCTGCATTTTTACATACACAAATAAAACRTGGTTTTATCAGCACAGTGTACTTGTCTTTGGCTTCTTTTTGAGTCTTCCACTTGTAAAATTGCTACAGCTGGAGTTGAAGGCAAATGATTTCTTTATTATTCAGAGCAGCAGGTGCTAGAACAGCCTTTTGGCTAGAGTTGTACTGTCTTGGTCCATGGTTTCCGTATATTTGATTAGATAGCGCCATGTTGCTCAGATGGGATGCTACTCCTCCAATAAATGTATTTTGTTATACAATCAGTTATATAGTGCATTATCATTATTATTTCCATAAATCACTTTTAGTTAGCAGCTTTCTGTTGCCACTTGGGTTTGTTCCAGCAACAATTTGCATATTTTTTGTGTGGCATCTTAAAAAGATTTTGGAAGCCKCTATAAAATCAAACCCATAGCCAGGGTTTGATTTTATAATAACTGGTGCCCTTATGGCTGCACTAGAACACAGAAACTGGCTATGCAAGCAGGATTGACATATTTATTTTGATTCATGTATCATTTATGTGTTTTTGGAAAAGTGCTTATCCCAAGATTCAGAATGGYAGTTTAGGTATCTAGTGTGCCTATACCAGTGTCATGATGCTAATAAAAATCAGGCAGCTCTCCCTCGCAGAGTGACTTAGATTGAGTCTCCCTACACAGAGCAGGGGCGGGAGGATGTGCCKTGGAAAGGCAACCCCTGAGCCCCGCGCACTGGTGTGGGCCGACGCATCGCGTGTCCGAATTCCCAGTTCTCTCACAAAGTGAGAACTGCTTCTGCTAGAGCCCTCTCCTGAGGAAAGCACCCCAGCACGGACTCAAAGCGATGCTGCCAGCCAAAATATTTGCCCATCGTTCTTGCTCCCTGGCCTTTCTAGAATGGGCCAATGCTTAATGATTTTGAAAATAAGTTGAATTTCCTCTTCAGCCAGATGGGAAGCAAAACCATATTCTCCCTTCCCTTGCTATAGAAGCAGGTAGCAGTGCGTGGAGCCTGGCACTGCTGCCGCGTAGTGACAGCCCTCGCTGGCAAAAGGGGGCTCAGCTCCAGGCTTTGTGTGCATTTGATCCTACACCATCACTGAACTAAAAATCACAAAGAAGCCTGGATAAATCTATCCGAATAAATTCAGTACCGGCAAGTGTGCAGCAGTGCGAGGAAGCCAGGGCTCAAATCTCAAATAAACCCAAGCTACAGAAGGTCATTAAGAAAACCTGATTTGGACTCAGCCACTAGCTTTTTCTGTCCTAGCAGTGATCACATCACTCAGTCCCTGCTGAGGGGTCCCTGCTGAAAGCCAGACTAACTTCAACTTCTACTTTCAAAAAGGGAGAACTGTAGCCTAATCCACCTAGACTGGCTGTGTTTTGCCTACTGTTAAGAAAGATGCTGATCCAAATCATC
>NW_028186812.1:1268059-1291099 GCF_003343005.1 Rhea americana | reverse complement strand
TTTTTGCTTAGAGGAAGACTTTTTAAATATTTTAGTAAAATTCTCCACTAGATAAAAGGTAAACAAAAAACATGTTTTTACAGAGATAGTCTTTCCAAGGCTGGAAAATCAATATTTACTGAAAAGATAATGTAGCATTTAGTGTATCTGACAGAAAGGTGCAGATGGTTGTCCATATGGAGACTAGTATATAACAGGGTGAGGAATGTGTCTTTGCACGACACAGGAGTGGCTGCCTTTTCAGCTGGCTGCGGGCTCCATGCAGTTCACACCTGTAAACTCATTGCTGTCTGGAAGAATCGTTTCAGCCTTCTGTTTAATTCCAGAAAAGGTTGGGTGCAAGCTGAGACATTATATAAAATGAGCTTCATTCACAGGCTGCATTCCTCAGAGAGATCTGAGATGTATCTATCATGCTGGAAGAGAATGGGCGATAAACATTTAATCATGGGCTTACACAGCGAGGACAACCTCCGGACTGGGGCATTGATAACTATTCAAGAGGAAAGTAATGGACCAAGAGAGGCATCCAAGTATGACTTTAATGGTATCACTTCCATTTAGCATGGCAGACCTGAATCAGGGAGATGAAAAATATAAAGGATGGAACACTGAAAGTCAGTTTGGCCACATCACTCAGGCAGTAAACTCTCCTGCTTACTGATAAATAGTTCAAACAAGTAGCATCTCTGTACCGCCGTGAGCAGCTAGAACTGTGTGCTCTGTTTCCCAGCTGTCAGCACAGCTGCCCACACGTGTGCCTCTTGGGCCGTCTGCACGCTGCCCCRAAAGCCACCAGCGTAAGGCTCTTATGGGCTTGTTCCAGCAAGCCAGATCTCACGTCTTGGCAGTGGGTGCTCTGCTTGCGCCAGAGACCGCTCGCAAGCTCACTCTCTGCAAAAGGTCTAGTTTGGGGACAGGTACAAGGTTGTCCTTAGCAAGCAAAGCTAGATATTCCCTGTGATGCTTGCCTACATACCAGTGATCTTTAGTGATGAGCTTTATTTTATAACCTTTGTAAGGTGATGATGATGTTTAAGAGCCACATTTGTTGTCACCCCAATATGTGGAACTTATTTGAAGAAAGAATCTGTAATTTTTGAACAAAAATTGCTTTATTTCTTACAGATGCTGCTTCAGAAGCTGTACAAAGAAAAAGCAGGTAAGACATGGCATTACTTCTCCGAAGTTTCTTGGTGAATTGTCTAAGATGTGTAGTTTGATGATGTATCTGTAGGAATCTGTGATATTCTGAATTTTAGTTATTTGGTGCAGTTGCTGTGAACACTTTCATGCTTTTGCACATAAAGTAGTGGTATATGATTTGCTTGGTTCTTAGGAAAGCTGATAATTCAGCAACTTTTGACTTACACTTTGCAATGCAAATTCTGAAAAAATAAGGCTAAAATGAGGTATTTCTGGTTATTAGTGTCAGAGTGGAACTAAATGTTTTGAATGGCATTGATAGGCTTAAGGTGTATTGAAATAAGGTGTACGTAGAGTGACTTACTGTCCTCACAGAAGTGGAGGCTGGGTAGGACGTTACAGAGGATTCGCTCGCAACAGATGTCAAGATTCCCAGATCTTGTCTCCAGTAACAGAGTCACGGCAACAAAATAATTTATTAGTTGTTTTATGAGACCACTAGCCAGTTAACGTGACTGTAAATATTAACGGCATTTGCTTTCTTGACTATTATGAGGAAATTATTTATTTACAGCTGMCATGCTATAGGGCACCAAAGATCAGTGCAATAAATGGAGTTAAAGTAATAGATATCCATTTACGTTACGTACCAGGAGCTAAGGAAAGGTTTGGATAGACAGCTATGTGCACAGAGGTCCTGATTCTGCAACATATTTAACACGCAATTAAACCTATATTTGGCAAATCCARTTCATCGCAATAGGGAGTAAGCAACTGCTTGAATTATTTGCTTAATTGAGGGCAAATGACCTTTCTAAATTGTGATGAAGTACCATAATGAAATACAGAGAAAATAAAATGCTTCCTAGGGTGTGAGATTACTGGAATTTAATAACAGCCCCACAGTTTTGYGAAGAAATCCCTTCAAAGTCTAAGAGAATCCTCATTGCCACAAMAACCTTTGCCAGCTAGAACCATTTAAATCATAAAGCAGATGACTTCTGAAGCCACCTATTTCCTACTGCTTTTTGTCTTTTATTAGTCAACACGTATGCAGTGCATGTTAATTAAAATGAAAGCAATTGGATGTCTTTGTTCTAATTATCACTTTGTCCCTAAATAACTTATCATCTTCTTTGGCCTGAAGGACTAGTTTCAACCAGTTTGCTAACTCAGTGATCTCTTCTTGCTCAAAGTAGCATTTGTCTCTGCTCTAAATTGCATTTTCAGTTCTTTCCAAGGGCTACCTTAACTCTGTTAGGAACAGACGAGTGAATCCTTTTGCAGCCGACGTCGCCAACTCAGTGGCTCTGCTGGCAAACGTGCTGACTTAGCAAAATGCCAGCAGCCCTGGCCTAGAAAACCAAGGTCTCCATAGGCAGCTCTGCACTTGTGTACGTAACATCATGTCAGCCAAACAGGAAGGCTGTTGAGCATAGTATAAATATAAGTATTTTCATTCACGTTCTGTGCACATTAACTTTTTTCTGCTTCACTAGTTATGTATGCGTTCATTCCATGAGGGTGTTTGCCAGTGAAAAGTATGCCTATGCTTTTTCAAAGCTAAATGTATTCCATCAGTGTCGAGATTGATCTAGCAATATTTTTTATTGTTTTTATCTGCTTGGAACAAAACCTTTATGTGACACTGAAGGCTTACTTTATAAAGAGAAGGAAAACACATCAATGGCACATAAATTTTAAAGAAAATTGATTATTTTAACAGYACTCCCATTTTTGACTATGATAAATTTTTGAATTGTGTTTTATGATAACATAAATTTTGGCACTGAAAGAGAAATAAAGTTTAGCATCCATCTGACAGAACATGATGGTTGAAATTTCAGTGTGTGTAGGCATGAAAGAAGAATGACAGGTGACTTTTTAGAGGCAGTTTAGTCACTGAGGTGGAACTTTAATCATGGAAATCTATTATATGATAGAGCTGGTCATAAATTTATCATTAAAATGCTCTTGGCAGAAAATGCCAATTTTTTAAAATTGAAGCATTTTATAGGAAAAGGTTACTGTCCATTAATTTCTATTTCAAATCATTTCTGTAAAATAGGTGTGTAATTCTTGACCTGAGATTTTCTAACAGTTTTCAAAATGAAAAGTTTTGATTTTACTTTTAAAACTTTTTGCTTTGAACATTAACGTATCATGGTTTAAAAAAAAGAAAGAAAGAAAGAAAGAAAGAAAAGGAATGATTAAAATCCAAAACGTTATTGAAACTCTGCAAATGGCTGTATTTATGTTGTAGTCAGAAGAAGGGAGACTTCCTTCAAGATTTTCAGTTCACAGACATTTTTGAGTTTTTCCTCTCTGTTCTGGGTAGGAAGCTTTTTCTGTTTCAAGATTTCTTGTGTGAGACAAAGACCCCTTCCTGCCCGTACCAGTCACATACAAAATGCAATGCTTTTCATCTCAAGTTCATTTTCTGCACCACTTTTCTCTTGAATTATCACTTCTTTCTTTTTTCAAGCTCTTTCTTTTCCTAGTTTGAGTGTCTCTTTCTTCTCCCAAACTTGCCTGTCCTGGCCCAAAACAGTACCTTTTTAGGCATACTGGGAGAATGTAGTGGGACACCCCTGCCCTCCCCACCATACAGTATCAACCGTGTAGGAGTGAGACATCTCACCCAGCTTGGGCGCAGCAGGAGCTTCTGGAGCGGTGCTCGAGCCAGGGCAGGGGGCTCATGCTGTGCAAGGGAAGATGCTCCCAGGCAGGAGCCCCCTGCGCTGGCTGTGCTGGCCAGGCAAGGACGGTGCGTGCGTGGTTCTCCTTGATTTCTAGTCGTTCTCCACATAAACCRTATTTGTCTGCGAGAGGGGAAAACACTGCCTTTTGGACTGCTGTTGTTCCTCTTACTCACATTTTATTAGCTTTTACAAATAAATGAAATATTTTGGAGATTCCATTTCCTGGATTTGCAGCGAGTGCTTCACAGTATGTTAATCAGAATACTGAAAATGTTTTCTGAAGAAAGCTGCAGCTGCATGGCCCCGCTCAGGGCCCCAGGGAAACCGCTGATGGAGGACCAGTGCTCTTGGAAGTGCTGTTACCAGCCCGTCAGGCCCTGTAGCTTTATTCCAGAAGTAGTAACACTAGTATTTTTAACTGTGCATGCACTGGAGATAATAACGTTCTGACCCTTAAAAAACCATGCATTAGGAAATAATGTTGAATTCTGGAAAGACGTGATTCTGGAGGATTGAATTTATTCTGCTTGCTGTTTTCTTCAATAGCGTCAGGGTGCCAGGAGCCCTGGGGGGACAGCAGGGGCAGCCCCAGCCCTGGCACGGGGCACTGCCACAGGGCTGGGGCTGGACCGGGTGGTTGCCCACAGGTCAGGAGGCCCATGGCCAGGCAGGGGCAAGGCCATGGTGGGGCTGGAGCTAGCAGTGATGTGCTGTCACGGAGCAGCGACTGACGGTCCTGGGGCTGGCAGAGCCTTCAGGACCCTGATAAGTCTATACCATATGCCACAGTAAGGTTTTAATTTCTACATAACAGTTGCAGACTTTTGCCCCCAACCTATAATACCAGTTATGAAAAAACTTCAGCAGTAAGTTACAGGTCTAGTTCTTCCAGAAGAGAAAATGGGGTTGGAGTTCAGGCTTCTCTACAAATTTGGCTAAGTGTTTGTATAGCATAGTTAACTACAAAAATAAAGGTGCAGTTACAAAACTTACTATAAATAGTCAAAAATACTATCCTTATGAACTTAAATGGGGGCTGTACTTTCAGAGGCAAAGTTATGATTATCTGCAGCTAGCTCCTGCTGTTTTCTGTACGGATGATTGATACAGCTGAGAAATCAGGATTAGAAATCAAAATTTAGGTCTTGGAGTTTGAAAATGTGTAAAGATTTAGAAACGTATATAATTCTATACTACTAAGTAAATTTATTTTATTAGAAGTTAGTGTGTTCCTAAGTTGCAGATGAGGTGTCATGCAAGCCTGATGAGCTCTCAGGCACTCGTTGTATTGCTCCTGCCATATCAAAAGCAAACTGCACTCCTGTCCTTCARGATGCAGATAGCAGAGTGCACGTGACAGCTGTAACAAGAGAGCATATATATACTTCAGAGTGGAAAAGCTGGCTTTTATTTAGACAGGCCTACCGTTACTGTGTAGCTTAGCAAATTGTCCTCTGTCCTCATTTAGAAGTGTTAGACGGGAAGATGATTCACAAATGCTGCATGTAGAACTTGTACTTCTCGTACGCAGTGATATGAATAAGTGAGTTTTATAAATATGTATAAAACATCCTATTCTGTGGCCTTATCAAGATCTTTTAAAATGCAGGCTTCATCCACTGAACCATACTTTCTTTCAGAATTAGCATGGCTATCCTGATGGTAATAATGTGGTCCTAACCATTAGATCATATCCCCACTCTCATTAATACATGATGTCATCACTAGGATTGCCTAAATCCCATCGCTATCCAACAGACCACTCTGTTCAAGTCATCATCATCAATGCTTTTCTTCCCATATTGCCAGGCACATAATACTAAAACCAATCTGCATCAACTTTCCCTGTTCTGGGCTTGTAACCAGATCTTTTTAATTTGCCTACTGTTACGCTGCAGAGCATGCCTTGGCTAACTGCTCCTTCTCTTACAATGAGATCGCTAAAGAAAAAACACTTTTTTAACTAGCCTACTGTGAGTCACTATTAAAAAGTGCATGCCCAACACTTGAAATGGCAAGCTGAAAAAAGGCAAAATTATTTCTTACAGTATTTGAAATTCAGTTTTCACATTCTGAAAGCTTACTTGTTTGTGTCTGCATGCATGCAGGAATTGGAAGCTGAAGTACTCAGATGAGCAGCTAGGAGCACCTGCTCTTTTACAAGATGATGCAAAGTGATGATCTGTGTGTGTGTGTGTGTGTGTGTGTGTGCAGCGCACGCGCATGCACACACATGTATCAGGCATAGAAGAAACTGTTTTTTTCTAGTTCTTACCTAAACCATAACCTTGACTGAATGACAACACGCATTCCTAATACTTCCTAGTGTACCTCTTACTAAGTTATTTTATTCAGCCTGAGCATTCTAGCTGCCTAAGGTATTTTAAAGTTTGCACCATATACAGCTCAACATGATTAACACAGACCACATTAGAGCATTGATAAGGAAAATGAGTTTACTTTTACTTTGTTGACAAAAATTTGAGGTTAGATTAAAAACTGACACATCCTCTATTTTAGTGGTATGTCTGAAACACTAAATATAGCAGCATGCTGGTGTATTTGCTGATGCATAGTAATGCAGTCTCTAGCAGAACAGCAATGGGCTGGCAAGGAAGATGGTGCACTGCAGTAATACAATAAAATCCTCATGTGACCTTGGCCAKTTCAGAAGTACTCTGTGGATAATTGTGTATCCTTGACTGATAAATTACAAAATTCAAATAGAGCCAAATGTGGTCCTGGAGCTTTAACAAATAGCCTGATCCTGCACTCCTTGCCCAGGCACAATGCTAATTGACTGCAAGGAGAGCTCTCCATCGCTCAAAAAGCTGGAACTGCTCTATGTAGCAGCTCTATATGAACTGTGGATTCTGGGACGCAGGAAAGAACTGCAGCTCCACTTGGCCCTTGTTAGAAATCACGGGTGCTTGACTCCTTGTGAGATCAAATCCATAGACAGTGGTTCCCACTGAGTACATATTTCTGTGTTTCCTTGGTCATATAAACACGAACCTTTTTATTTGACCTTTGCTGCTGTCCCTGGACAGAACAATTGTTCCTGTCATGCTTGATTGCGCGGTGAACAGGAATATGGATGTTACTCACAGAACCATAATCTGTTCTGGGACTTTCCTCCTGCTTGTGGGGAGGTGAAGAAAGTAATCGCTTTCAGCCTTTTACTTGGCATGATTTTTTCTGCCTAGCAAGCATGTTGGAGAAGGAGCTGAGGCTGTGTCCCTGAGCGCCACTGTGCCATCCTCCACTTGGGGGAGCACCAGCTAGGTCAGATGTTCTGCAGGCTCTCCTGAGACCTGCGTAGCACTCTAGGCTTACACTGCCATTGCTCCAACAACAGGAGTTACCCAAAATCAGAACATGACAGCACAGTTTGGGGGAAAATAAAACATTCCCATCAAATGCTTCCTCTGTGTTTACTAGAAATCAGAGTGGAGTCAGTTTGTTGTGTTTACCACACCTAAATGGAGACACTTACTTCAGCTGAACCTGAAAAAGGAACAGGCTACTTTCCCTGGCAGCGGTGTAGTGAAAGTGAAATAGTGAATAAACTCGGTTGTTTGGTGGCCTAGGCCTGTAGAGTGATAAACTCTGTATTAGCCAGATTAGAAGTAGGTAGACTTTCTGCTTCTCCTGCAGTCAGTGAATCAAAGAGTCCTTTCATTTGGCACTTGTTCTAACCTTTGTAAGCTGCCAGATTCTCTGCTTTAATTACACAGACAGGATGGGAAAATTCGCTGCTTGGCTTAGGCCTCTAAGTTTGGCTCCTGAAGTTAAGCAGTGAGATTGCCTCTTCCTCCTTATATTTTCYKTGCATAATCAAAAACAATAGAGCAGACCCCTTCTTTGTTCTTCTAAAAAGGAAAAAAATCTTTGATACTCTGCTCTTACTGGTGTATTGGAGCAACTGAGGACAAACTGTGATCCTCAGCTCTCAGAAGCAAGAAAAGAATGAGAACTATCACTATACATATTTCAGGGTATTGCTGCTGTAAAAAGAAGTACAGATTAAAAGCATGCATTTATTGTTTTAATACTTGAATTATAGAAAAAAAAGCTTGATCTATTAAGGAACACTTTGTTTTTTATATAAGAAACTTCACCTATGAAGCAGTAATGTTTAAAGACATTTTTTACTAATACTCCATGCCTTTTTAAACATCTTTCTCCATTTCACTGCTCTATAGTTCTTTCTGTAACTTTGATTTTTTAGTCAGCATTTTTAATAAGAAATAAAAATATTTAAAAGACTAGCACTGATAAATGGTGAAAACAATATTGAATATATATTTGTACAATAATTGTACAAAATATTGGTGGTTTCAGAATGAAGATATATAAAAAAATCCTATTTAAACTCATTTTTGTTTATAGTTTGGGCTGCTAAAGACAGGTGAGCACTAAACAGTTGATAGATGAGTTTCGGGCTGCAGCTTTTCACGAGACTTAAAAAGAGCCAAAAAGAACTTTGCAGTAAAGGGTGACCTAATGCAGGCTGATAAATTGCTCTAAAGTTTTACCTCTGTTGGAATTAGAGGGTGCTGCTTTTCAGTGCCTAAGTCCAGACATCAAGTTGTAGGTTTTGAGAGTCATTTTGTTCTGTATCTGAACTGGTCACAACGATTTTGAACAAGCAGCTGTATTTAGCTCCATCTCATCTGAGCAAACAACTTTCTTAAAGCTGGCATTTTCCAAAAGTCATGGAAAATGGCAGATTTTGTCATTTAACTCTTATTCCAAATTTAACAAATGTGCCCTGAAAATTTTCACTAAAAAGAAGCTTGTATATCTTTCCTCTTTCAGGTAGTTCTTTCCCTCAGATCTCTCTGATAACAGCAGTGTAAGAAATACACATATTTCTTATAAGGTATAATTTCAAACATTGGAAGATTAGATGTTTTGCTGTATATAGGCAACTAAATAACTCTTCAGTGTTTTATAATGCAGACTAAGTGTTACAGCTCTCACAGAGAAAAACACAGGTGGAGCCTTTTGCTTTCACAATAAGCATTTCTAAAGGGTAACAGTTCCAGCAAGTTTAGTGTTCCCCACTAAACGACTTTTCCCTTGTATAACAAATCTCAGTGTTCAGTTTTGCTGTGTAACTACTTAGGATCAATCCCTAAGGAGTAACTTGTGAGTTTTTGTGATAAATCTGATTGATAGGAAGCTCCTCTCTGAAAAGCTTGAGAAAAAAGATGGATTTTACATTATTTCTCTGTTTGTAAGTCAGGCAGTCAAGCACAGAAGAATGCTTTTGCCTGGAACACATGCTTAGCATAAGCTATATCTGGAGCAATAAAGCTACCCCATGAAGCAGCTAGCTGCTGACCTCTTGCAATATATGACCTTTAGTTGGACCACAATAAGACTGTACTACAGTTTTATGCCATAGCTGGAACCTCTGCCCTTGGAAGATGACCATAGCACAAAAGACACTTTATCTGTATTGCTGAGTGCTGACCTGCTGGAGAGAACTTCTGCAGAGAAGCTCCTGGGACAATAAGTTGGCCATCAGCCAGAAATATGCTCTAGTGGCAAAGAAGGCCAATGGTATCCTGGGGTGCATTAGGAAGAGTGTTGACAACAGGTTGAGGGAGGCGACCCTTCCCCTCTACTCAGCCCCAGTGATGCTACACCTGGAGAACTGTGTCCAGTTCTGGGCTCTCCAATGTAAGAGAGATATGGAGCAACTGGAGTGAGTCCAGCAAAGTGCCATTAAGATGATTAATGGACTGGAGCATCTCTCATCATTTCTGAAGAAAGGCTGAGAGAGCTGGACCTGTTCAGCCTTGAGAAGAGAAGACTGAGGGGGAAGTCTTATCAATGTGYATAGATATCTGAAGGAAGGGAGAAAAGAGGATGGGGCCAAATCCTTCTAAGTGATGCCCAGCAATAGGACAAGAGGCAATGGGCACAAACTGAAACACAGGAATTTCTATCTGAACATCAGGAAAAACTTTTCTACTGTGAAGGTTGACAGAGCACTGGAACAGGTTGCCCAGAACGGTTGTGGAGTCTCCATCCTTACMGATATTCAAAAGCCATCCGGACAGGGTCCTCAGCAACATGCTGTAGGTGACCCTGCTTGAGCATGGGGATTGGACTAGATGATCTCCAAAGGTCCCTTCCAACCTCAACTGTTCTATAATTCTGTGACTGGCTGTGGTCAGCGATATCAGTTCCCACTTTTATGAATATCAATGTAATGAAACCCTTGACTATTTCTRTGGTTAGGATTGAACCCAGGATTTTTAGGTATGAGCCTCAACACCTTAACTTGAGTAAGAACCACAGTAACATAAAGGAAGTAATCATTGTATAAACCTCTCCCTAAATATGATGGGAGCACCAAGGGAGGATGAAGAGCCATGTAGTGTTAATCTTAATCACAGAGATACCATCCTAAGAAATCAGAGAGTTGCTTTCACAAGCTTTTAAGCTGAAAATCATCCAGCCTCTGCCCTTCTTGTTCTCTGTATTAGATTCCATACAGGCCAGCAAGTTGCCGTGATAGAAATGCACTTACGGATGCTGGTATTTATTGAGCACTCAGCACAAGGCAATAGCAAATTAGTAATCTTCACCATGCTGTCAAACCACAGCTGAAGTGCAGCAATAGAAGGAGGCTGGAGCTGTGTACAAAACAGAAAAGATGTGCCAAAGCCATACCATGTGTAATTAATTGCATGAATATAATAGCATTTGTCAGTTATAAATTTGGCTCTGTGTCTCTATGAAAGCAGAGCAAGAAGAAAAGCAAGTTCAAGAAAACAGCTGGCAAAAAGATTGGGTTGTATATGAATATTATTAAGTAAATCTGAAATTGCTATTCATTTTATTCTTAGTGAAGTGTTGGGTATTTTTATATAAGATCTGAGAACATAAATGACTTGAGGCTTTTGTTCGAAATTTGTTTATATTAGGTACATACGTACTCTAAATGTTTCTCAGTTCCCAAAGATGCTGTTACATAAGGCTAGTATGTATGTTAGGAAAGTTTGTTTTAAAGCAAAAGGACAAATTTTCCCCAGTGTAATTTCTATGAAGACTAATTGTTTTACATCAGAGTTGACCTAGTCACCAATTTAATCGTGGTTTAAAATTAAACAATATGATTAAACAGCAAGTTTCCCAGCACAGTCTGTGCAAGGCAAAGGTATATCTGACYGCCACTGCAGGTTTTTACTATCAGTTACAAATTGATGAGTATGAAGGATAGACTGGGAAGTATGTGAGGTTTGAAATGCAGCTTGTATGACTTCTAGGTGGAAATTTAAGGGARCACTGAATTTATCATTAGGCAAAGTTGATTAAAAATTCATTTTTTCACAAGCTATGCCTGATTATATTTTTTGAATTACCCCATCTGTGTATGTTGACAGTTAAAGTTATCATTGTATGTTGCCCAGTTATAACTGTCATTTCCTGGAATTCATAGCTCACCAGGGCTGTCTATCTGTAATTACCACAGAAGTTTTTAGATTGGGTGAATGGTTTTCATAGTTTGTAATTACCAATTTCTTTAAAAAATCACCTTAATTCTGAAAGCAGGTTATAGAATAGAATCTTGCCATTTTTCCTTTTAGAATATTAAGAATTCCCCCTCGTATAGCCTATTTTTGTGCCCATTGCAGTCACTGGCAACTTGGTGGGTAGGAATAGTTTCTTAATGATCCATTTATATCTGTAACGGAAAAAAAAATAYACTTTTCACAGCATTTCAGAATAGAATAACTCCTCTAAATACCTAAGGAAATGTGAAGCTCAGGAACTTTCCCTTTCATAAAATATGCATGGTTCTTTTAGCAAAGTCTTAAAGCTAAAACTTACCTAGATTGCTAATTTAGTCATTTATTATTTTTAAATTCTCTGTACTGAGGTAGTAAAAATGGGCCTCAGACACAGAGCAGTGTCCTTTTCAGCTTGAGCACTGCACAGGCATAATAAGAGTCCTTGCCTTGCAAACCTTCACAGCCTTACATTGTCATTAATATTTTTCATATAAAAAGATGACTGTTAAAACATTTACATTTGTTTGCAATTCAACACTTCAATCATTTGTAGAGAGCTCATTTTCACAGACTGTTTCATGGAGCCAACTGGCRTACAGGTTTACCGGGAGTGCTTTGCTGTGGCCGCCAGGAAGACCTGCGTTAGCACTAAGGTTACACGGCAAGCTTTGTRTCTGTGTGCCAGCGCGCTCGGCTGAGCTAGCCTTGCCTCAGCCAGCGGCAGATTGAGGCTTCTTAGCATGGAAAAATCACAGAATGAGGGCCTAAGGCCCAGGATGTTGGTGGGCCACTCCTGCCAAAGACAGAAGGATCTGGGATGGAAAAAACAGAGAAGTGTTTTTACTGTTTTTACTTCTCAAGGGAGTGGAGAGGGAATGTGGAAAGGAAAAATTACAGCATCCTAAGACTGATTCTTCTTCCTTATGGCCTTTCCCAGCAGCAGTTGCCTTACTATCCTTGCCAGGCCTCCATCAAGAGAAGCCACTAGTTTTGTTTTCCGGTGTGTTTCAGTACCCATTAGCAAAGATGGGCACAAGGCCATAGGTATTTTGACACTGCTAGAAGACTGCTGTTGAAGGCATCTGTTTGTTTTACAAATGAAGTGCATAAAGTTAGTCCTACTTTTCACCCTCTTTCCCTTCTTGTCTACTCGACAGCACATTCTCTTTGTCTTGGATTCTGAGCTCTCTGCACTCTCGTTTGATACCAATGGTAAAATGTAATGCAAACTCCTGAAGTTAAAACTCCTTTAAATTTAAACTTCCCCCGATATATTTTCACCTACTTATAAGACAGACAAAACTGATGCAGTATGTTCAATGGCTAGATGAAGTACTGGAGAACTCAGTTAAAACACTCAGTAATGTATTTTAAAGTACACCTTCTCATTTGTTGGCCTTGTTGCTGTGCTCCTCTTCTATGGTCCCATGGCCTTGGAATTTTGGAAGCATAACAACCTCCAAATGTGGACAATATTCAGAGGTCAAAAATGCACATTAAGTTGCACATGGGTAAGTAACTGAATGTATACAGAAATATATGAGTGACTAAGTCACTATGATTTGTGTATGGAACATTGTTGTAAGTGTAATGTAAGTGCTTCCTCAGGTCTTGATTAGACCCCATGTCCTTTGATCAGTGGGGAGGAAATATGTTTAATCTTCAAGTGTTCATTTGCAAGGGCTTTACTTTATATATAATTTCKGTGGATACATGGAAAATGTTTTCCTTTCCAGCAGTTTTGCTCCCCTGGGCTTGATTCTTCTTTCCCCAAAGTCTGTGGTAAACTATCATTGACAGTGCYAACAGGGGCCAGATGGTACCATAAAATTCTGTAGCTCTGTGGCGTAGAGCTGCTGGGTTGTTGTGTATGAACTGCTGTCCTTGGAAACTGCAAAGCCACCTCTGCATTGAGCTTATTTCATGATTATTCTTTTAGATGATACAGAAAGCTCCTGCTTTTTGGCAGGAAACACTCTCTGTGCACACTTTGGACTCTACTCTTTCCCTCCTCTCTGCTCTAAAAAGTGAGCAAAAAACTATGTCAAGAAAAAAAATTGTTTGGGCCAGGAACAGAGGCAGCTGATACTCAGCTAGTTATTTGGATTGCCTGGCTGGTAGGGGTAGGGGGGACAGATAATGTCAAGATTTCCTCTGCATTCCAGATCTGTTTTCTTCCTAAGGTTAGCAGGCTGCTAGTGTGACTTTTTCCAGCCAACCTTTCCCACAGTCGGTAAGAATTATCTGACAATGGAGTTAGTGTCAAGTGTCCAAAACTAACTAGAGATATCTTCCTTTCACCACTCCCATGCTATTAYTGCTTATCAATGACACTCTCCAACTTAAATGACTGGTTAATTTACAGACGTACTGGGACAAATTCCCTTCTGTTGCAGCTCCATAGAGTTCAGTGGAGTTACACTAGTTTGGYCTTAGGTGTCTGAAAAACAGAAGTGGTAAGAATGTGCTACTAACAGAATCAAGAGCAGTGTGGCAGTCAAAACAAGAAGGAAGCCCTGAGTTTGGCAGGATTCCCATTTCAGATTTCTAGAGTGTGATCCAACAAGGTGTTCATGTTTTACAGCTGGTGCTGCAAGAGAAAAGTTGTTATTCAAYAGCAAAATCATTCCTGTGTCTCCACTTCAAAAAGTAGCATGTGTTAAAAATACTCAAATGGGGAAATAAGTCAAAGGGTTTCAGAGCACAAATTCTGTTGAGAATTATTAGAAATGTGCTGTTAAATTCCAGCTGAGATTTTYGAATAGCCCTAAAATGATTAAATACTGAAATCCCATGAAAATTCCACAGGGAACAGGACACATGAGATGGGAATTCATCCCTCCAGCTTTAACTAAAGTCTAAGGTGATCTTTTAGGCTCTTTTGCTATCTATGGGGAAAGAGGGGCATTTTCAGAGGGTAACATYTTCTTCAGCTGGAGCAAGTCCTCCTCTGCAGGTCTTCTCTAGCACCTCTTCTAAGCAGCTATCTTTGGGTGGAATAACTCACGGTGGAATAACTCACCCTCTGAGAGACCTCCTTCTCCCTCCCTTCCTCCCWCCTTCCTCCTTTTCTCTTTGAACAATTAGTGCCTAGAATTAAGGGATATGAATCTTACACCTACTGYTTTTTAAAATTTCTTAGTAGTTCTGATTCACAAATTAAATTAAGGTGCAAAGTATAATAACACCGTTTTAAAATTACATTTAACAACTCAGTTCGGTCAAGCTGGACTCACAGCACAGCTGACAGTGTATCCAAAACATTTTGTTCATTGCCATGCACAGTTCTCCACACCACTTTCTAACTATCATATTTGTCCTTTATAATGTTGTAGACTCCCTTATATCTGTTCATTTTCTATTTCCTTCTTTGCATCCTCCAGTTATAATTTTCCCCCTTGTCATTTCCATTCACTATTCAGTTTCCTTTTAAATGCACTGTCACTGCATAGTCTGGTTACTCCTCTTCTGCTCGTAATGACTTACGATGGCTTTTCTTCCTTCTTTACTTTCCATTAGCCTTTCCTGCCTGTACCTCTTTCTCCAGAACTCCTCAGTCCTCTTTCTTTCATGATTAAATGTAGGTAATGAGTGCTAAGCACTTTTTAAAATCAGACAGTGACTTGAGAAATAAGAATCTAACTTACAGAAACAGTTTTTAAAGTCATGATTTTTTTTTTTTTTTTGTGCCTAGCCAGAGTATTTCCAGATTTAATGGCCAGAGAGGAACACATTCTGGAGTACTCTTTGGAAAGAAGAGATGAAACACTGTCAGAATTTGAGCTGTCAAAAGAGGCAGCAAAAGAGTTGGAATAAGCTTTTTAAATAATACACTTGTCAGTTCAGCTGTCCTAGGCAACCAGAATCATACTCATTTTTGAAGACAAAAAGAAGTCATTGTGGGCAACAAAAATAATTATAKCTTCTCATAGTAATTATCATATATGTTTCTAAAAAAAAACAAAGCAAGTTACAGAGAATGAGATGAGAATACATATGTAGGATCCAGTATTGCTCTGTTAAAGGAAAAGAACCCTGCTCTCGCTGTAAAAACAGGAAGAGATAAATCTTATCTGGGCTTTCCAAWCTAGTGTTCCAGAGATCTTCAAAATAGACAGGAAAGAACCTGAGAAATTGAAGTATGGGAAGAAAATTTTGGTCATAGAACATACGCTTTACAAAATAGCTCATAAGCCCCCAAGTAAAACTTAGCAATTTTCAGAATGAAGAGAGGCTAATAATGGGTTGCCTAAAAGACTTTGACTAAGACAAGTATCATTTAAAGCCTCATTATCTTGACAAGTGAGTGAACAGATGGTAAAATCTATAGTGAACTCAAGATTTCCTAGGGTTCTAAAGATTAGAAAGACTTCTGAGAATCAAATTCAAATCACCAAAGCAAGGTGATTTGACAACCTCAAAGCAGATGGGATTTCAATTTACCTAAGTGTGAGGTAATGCTCAGGAATGATCTGAACCATTCATTGATGCTGCATTCTTAATGAGGTGTTATCAGTTCCGAAAAATATCTAGGCAACATTATGGACAGCTTAATTAAAACAGCTCAGTGAAAACAGCTGTTCAATTTGCAGCACTAGTTCATGAAAGCAAATAGAATGCTAATTTATATAGACCATAAAGAACAGTGTTGATATTATTATGATGCCATCATATAAATTCAGGGAACTATATCACAGTGACTTTCAACATTGTCAACCTTACCAAACTATTTACAAAAAGAAACATTCAGAGAAGGCAGYAAAGAATGATATACAGGGAAGATGGAATTATTTTACTTAACTAATAAAAAAATGTTGTGACAGTAAATTACTACTCACCTTTAAGTTACAGGGACATCCAGTGAACATAAGATACAGAACAAGTAGCACCCTCATGTGCTGGAACCTGTTCCTCCAATTAATGAATATCACCACGTCAGCAAGAAACTGGAGGCTTTATGTTCACATACTCTTGAGAAGCATCAGAGAGATGCTTTCAAGAGAGAACAGGCAAAAGCAAGTACACAACCTGGATTAAATCTTTCTCTGAAACATATTGGAATTTTGCTAATTATTACTTCAGCAAGTCAAGAATTTCACCACTAATGTAAGGTAGTCATTAGTGCTCAGTGCTCGGTTGAAACTGGGGGGGTGTGGTGAGGGGTTGAAGAATGATGGGAAAGGTTCGTGTATGAAGCTGCCCCTAGTGATAATGATGAAAAYCTTGAGTTTCATCACTTCTATAGTAAAAGTGTAGTTTATAACTGTACAAACTAAAGTAAGATGCTACTGTTCCTTTTTAATAGTGCATAAAACCCACTTTGCATTTCCCTTGCCCAGCTATAAATGATGAGCTATAGGACAGGAGGGAAGAGGATAAATCCAAATGCATTTGAGTCCTAAGGGAGGATGAGGTTTTCTAGGTGAAACAGTATTCTTTATGATTTAACTGACAGCAATAAACTACTTCAGATCTCTGCAAAACCATTTAGCCACATTTCAGAGTAGAGATTATGTACAGTCTCCAATATGAGGCCATAAGACTAGTGTATGGTTTTCATATTTACATCTTATGCTTTCTTCCCTTTAGCAGTGACATACACTAAAATATTTTTAAGGCCTGAATTCTGAAACTACATACCTTCTTGAAAGAAATTACACCATTATAAATTGTTTTTGAACACCCTCAACCAAAACAAAAGGTAGAAAGAACATAAACAAAACRAAGGTGAAAAAGCCACAAATTTAGTGTCACAAATATTTTCTACACTTTCAATTTACAGCTATTTATGCTTCTGCCTAATTGATCATATGGAGCCATTACTGAATGAATACTGGACTTTTTTGGATAACTCTTTTTTTGTCCCCCAAAACTTTCTCGTGTAGTACAAGACCTGTACTACAGGCTTGTTGGTGATTCAGCTGAAAAAGGAAAACACTCAGTAAGTCACAGTAAATTGTTCTCCACTCAGCCCTAAAAACTAAAACTCCAGTTGTTTCTGCTGACTTGTTAATGTAACACAGGCATTGACATTTCCTGGTTACTGTAAACACTGAAATGCTTTTGGAGTTAATGGAATACAGGTGCTGCCTCATGCTACCAAAATGTTCTCACAGAAACAGGGACATTTTTGGATAGAAAGAACTGTAGATCCAACTACTCCAGCCCCTTCTTCACAGCATGAATATCCTGCTTCTCACTGGGAATAGCCAGATATGTTAAATGTCACGAAACAAGCATTCTTCCTAACCTCAAGCTCCCTTATACTAGCAGGAGTTGTGGTATCACTTAGTCTGCTAAAACAGTTCTGTAAAGCCAGAACTTGGTGTTGGAGGGGGCTTAGACAGGCTCCAAATCTGGCCGGGAAACCTTCAGAACGGGAGTGTGGGAGACGAGCCTTGCAGTTCAATAGCCACCACCCTTCACTTTGAGTAGGATTCACTCAGTACCATTAGTAGCTGATTGGCCCTTCTTTGCCATGGTAGCACAGGTGAAACTTAAAATCATCCTTAACACAATCATTACAGATCCAGTAGAACTGCTTAGGCTAATAGAGGTTAACTTGGGCCTTGGCCAGATTTTGATTCTGGTCGTTACAATTTGCCTACCTGAAATTCTATCTGCTGTTGCAATGGGACACAACATTCTTTATTTCCTGTACAAATATGTTAGCAGCATTGCTCTGCACTGTTACACAACTGCTATGTTGCAGAAATGGCTGCATTTCAGTTCTATTATTTTTTACTCTGTTAAATAAGTTTAAAAAATAGCTGTGCAATAAGTCATGAAGGAAGCTTGTAAAAAATCTGTAGCTTGCAAGACATTGTTATTTGGCAAGATACTCCATCAGTCAGTAGCCTGATTACTGGGAAAGTGTGTGTGCATGTGTGTGTTTTTGTATCTGAAAAAAGTCCTCACTCTTACAGTTAAAGTGTTTCTGGCAACAATTCAGCTGCATTGTTGTTAGAACCTGTTGTCAAGACCGGTCATGTTTTCCATGTAATCCAGGAGAGGTTTTTTTTTTTTTAAAAAAAAAAGAACAAGCTCCCAGGTTTCTGAACAAGTATCCAGACACAGCATGTGCTAAATTGCCACTGACTGCTTTAACTTTTTGTTTATTCAAATGTTCCCATTATTGCTACTGTGATGATAATAACAGTTCAAAGTTTGGGGAAAAAAATCCTAGTTTAGACAAGATCCCAATACGGTATTAAGGAAATGAGTACTTGGAGAGCAAAGAAAGATGTAATTTCAAATAACATATTTTTGTTAAGCAACCAAAAAAGAAAAAAGAAATCAGACACCAGAAGCTGGAATGAGAACAGGGGCAATTTTCTGTGCTGAGACACTTCTTGTCTCAACATAGCTGTTCACTTTTTCAAGAATATTGATCAACTCAAAACTCAAGCTCTGTTCCAGTTAAAAAAAAAATGTATCTACAAACATGTGTCCCACTTTTCCAGATAGTTGCTTGAAGGATAGACTACTTAGACTATTTCAACAGTGATCAGCTTTGCCCATCGTTCATATCTGCAACACGCTGTGTTTTAAAGATATCCACAGAGCATCTTACCAGAGGAAGTGGAAGAGATTATTGGCATGTGGTTTATTCTATCCCTTCTTTTCCTCTGTTATCAGCGAGATGTGCAAAAGTTTTTGCAGCTGCAGTTCTTCAGAGGAAATTTCAGCTTGTCTTAAGTATAAGCTTTCTTCTCCACCATTCACTAAACATGCTCTGTTTACACTAAACATGCTCCGTTTACTTAGTAATTCAGCCAATGGCAACTTGTGCTACAATTGCAGAAATCCTCTATCCCCTTTTCCACATCGCTTCTAGAACAAGCCATTTGCCTACATGTCATACAGGGCCTTCACCTGGAATTCATCATTCTCTTGTTAMAACTTAGGCCCAGTTAAGGAGAGAAGCTAAAAGAAGTAGGTATCTCAGAAGTGTTATTCAAAAAGTATCTGTAAGAACTAGATACARCTGGGATGTAAGATGTGGAGAAAAGGCCACATTAAAGTTGACCAGAATGTGAAAATCCTGTTCCATGGTAAAATSAGAAAATGGCAGTTATTTGCCAGAAAAACATAAATTTTCTCTCAGTAAATTTTGATTCTGTTAATCTCCCTTTCTACTGCATCAAGTTGAGGCTACTTGGCTTAATGCTGAAGGTCCTTTCCCTACCTATCTATCTGATAGATATCAGATAACATTAAAAGTTTGACTCCCACAGGCCATTTGTAGAGGGTGCCAGTCTTCATTGCTTACTTGTTAAACTTTCAAATACAAATTTGCATGCTTTCCCTAAAACTGCCCAACACTCTTGGGAGTATATGAAGAGATCACTTAACCTCCTTTGAGACCCTTTTGCTAACTCTCTTTTGCGTTGGTGCCTTCAAAAAATAATTCTCATGTGTTAACACCGTTAGTTACTAGACTGGCCGATATGGTTTTATTACTCTCTTGTACTCCACCCTTCCTAGCCCAATTAGTTCTTTCTCTCCGGTGGTGTCTTGTTTTGTATTTAGTGTGTAATCTCCTAAGGGTAAAGATTATACTTTTGCTCCACCCATGACTGCAAAGCACTCATTCCAAGTGCTTTGACAATGTAATTTTTTGTTAATAATAATATACCATCTTCTGTCTTATGAACAGAGGAAAAAAGTTTTATTTCCGCCCTCTCCCCCCTTTCCCAATTTCAGAAAGGGAGATGGAGTACTGTAAAACAGCAGATACTTTGTTACTGTACTCTGTTTCTGAGCATAATCAGAGCCTTTTCACATGGCATACTGCAAGAAGTCCCATTTATTTCAGCATTAATCACTGTGAACAAAACTGAAAGAATTTGGCCCCCAACTAATGCAAGACAGCATGTGAGGGATTTTCAGTACTCCGCTGCTGACAAAATGTGGAGTGACCCCTTTTTAGAGCTTTAAAAGCTGAAATGGAAAAGGATGGACAGATAGGTGCCAATCACTTGATCAGAAGGGAAAGTGATGCTGTTTTATAATCGATTATCATAAAAGGTACCTTAAGATGATGATAATTTGCCTATGTAAATAACATGCAAGAAGAGAGTGCCAGAGAACAAGCTGGGACATTTTGTCCTCATTCACAATGATTCTTATTTTGCTCTCTCTAAATTGTTTGTTTGTTTATTTAGATGTAAAAGAGGGCACCTACCCATATGCCCTTGGCACTTTTCACATAACTTCAAAACAGAGAATTAGTATGCAGTTCACTTCATTCTGCCATYAGGAAACCAAGTAACTGTGAAAACCTCAAATCCTTTCTTCCCTTCCAGTGGTGACCCAGACTTACAAATTTTCCCTGCTTTCAAATGGTGAAAAAGAACATCAGACTAAGGACATTTGGCCTCTGAAAGAGAACAAATTCCGGAGCTTTAGGACCCCCAAAGAGATAAAGATTGTTGCCAAAGTTATAAATATTACTTGATGTATTTGTATCTAGACTGTCTGAGCTATTATTTGAAGCTGTAAAGCCCAGCAACATAATTTTGAGTACAATAAACTTCAAGAAGCTTCATTAATTTAKAAACAGTTCCTCAAGTTTTTGGCATATTCTAAAATTTGGTATTACCCTGATTAGCATCAGATTGCAACAATGATACTGTAGTACAAATTGATTTCCTCTGTTGTTTTATTACTTCTTATTAAGAGATGCAAGTATAAGGAGTGGTTATACTACTAAAAATCATGACTCATGGTATCTAAAGATTAGAAGAAAAAAGGGAAAGCAATTTTGTTGTAGTTTTTCAGTGATTTATGGCAATGGCAAACCAAGATGCTGCCGTCTTTCTCTTTCTTTAGGCCTGCTTCTCTTCTTTTCAAAAGCATGGGAGTTTTACAATGGCTTTATTAGGACTAGATCAGACTACATAATAAAACCTGTAACAAATTAAAAACATAGTGCTAATTAGAGGCCAGATTATTATATACTATCAATTAACTTGGCATTTAATTGCCATGGTGATTGGGAGGACCTATAAATTGCTAAATATATAATTAGAACATCAGACTTCTGTGCCACAATGGCATCAGAGCGTGAATCTAATTAGCTTCGATTTTTTTTCCCCAAAATTTTTACATGCTTGCAAGATTTTTAGGGAAGACAAATGCCACTTTCATTCCTCCAATATTCTATTATCAGTGAGAAAAGACAAATATTGTAATTCAACTTCTTTTAGGGCAGCTGGGCATTTTATGCTTTTCTGATTATCATGTACAGTATTTTTATTACTCTGAACATAGTAACACTTTAGAATGACTGGTATGAAGCGGAAAAACTGCTGCTTCTGTGGAAAATGTGCTCTCCTTCTTTTTTTCCCCCATAAATGTTATCTGTCTTGTTCAGGATACCAGAATGTTTTAAACGGCAGACAGGAGCATTGATCAGTTGGCTCCTTATGCCCTTACCAATAACTGAAAATGTGTGGAGGAGGTCCAAAACTTTATCTCTTTGTCATATTTTCTGACATCCTAAAAAGGAAGTGAAACATCTTTGACCTGTGAATGGTCTCTAATACATACCTTTCTCTAAGCAGGTTATGTAGGACATCCTTTATTGTAAGTGCTACTGTTGGGTGTAACGCATCAAAAATATCTGTCTTGACTACTGGACTTCCAAACAGCTGACTATCATCGAAAACATAAAATAGGAATGGGCTAGTTGCTACATGGGATATATTCTCATTATTTCATTGTACTGTTTTCTGTGGGGAGAAAAAATACAGTATCTGGCCTTGCTCATGGATTTTGTTTTCCACAGTAACGTCAAGTACCTGAAACTAGTCCGGCTCTTGTCAGTGCCCATCACAGGGTTTAGACTGGTCTTGCCAGATCTATTCTGCTGCTGATTATCACATACAACTATGTCACTGGAGTTTATCTTAGTGATATTGGCAATTGCTAGTATGTAGCTGTTAATTTGATTTCTGTCATTAAGATTGTTTTCATTAAACCTATTGGGCCAGGAACATATAGGGTAACTTAAAGTAACATCTTAAAACAATATTTTGAACACTTCTGAAGATCATGGATGCATCTGGCCCTGGAAGGCACCTCTTATTTCGTAAGAGTTTGTCCACTCAGTTGCAGGACATTAGCTAAAATTGCAGGAGGATTGTTGTACAAGATCTTTTTGAGTTCTGTGCTTTACAAGTATATCGTCTGCACCATACCAGATAAAATGTGCCCGATTAAGACGAATCTTCAGCATTTTAAGAATGGGGCAGTAAAAAGCTTCTTTCCAAGCTCAAATCGGGGAGTGAGCACAAAGCATTATTAACGCTGAGCGGTAGCACGGAGTACACCTGCTTGTTTGCTTTTAGTTTGCATGGGTATTGCGGGCATCACAGCCTCAATTCCAGTTKAAACAAAACTACTACTATTGCCTACTCCCAACCCAGAGCCGCGGTGGGGACCGGGCCTCCCGGGTCCCTGCGGAGGCGGAGGCCCAGCTGCGGTCTCCTAAGCGGGGTAATAAGGGCCCTCGCGTTAGGGACGGAGGAACTTGGATTCCTCTTCTCCTCTGTCAACGTGTGTAAAAAGCGACCGCCGGAGGTGAGCCCCAGTCCCTTCAGGAGGGGGTCAGCGAGCGCTAGGGAAGAGGGGATGGCGAGGGGAGCCCACCCGGC
>NW_028186812.1:1160536-1267336 GCF_003343005.1 Rhea americana | reverse complement strand
GCGGGACGCCCCCCACCCCACCACCCTCCCCGAGCAGCACCCCGACTCCCGCGGGAAAAAAGCGTCCCGTGTCGCGCGAAGCGCTGTGGCAGCCGCAGGTGGCCGAAGCCGGGCGCGGCGGCGGCGGCTCGGGGCGGCGGAGCCGGCAGGTCGGGGCGGGCGGCGGGCAGAGCCGGCAGCGCCAGCAGCGCCCTCGCTCTGCACGTGCGAACACGCGGCCGCTTCCCCTTTGCAAAATGCTTCATGAGCGCAAAGGGGCAGAGGGTGCAAATGCAAGACGCAGTGACACCGGAGAGCAGTGCGTCCAGATTTATGGGCAGGATCGCGTGTAACGAAGGCTCGTTTGCAAAGGCAGATTCCTCTGCCGCCTTCTGCAGCGGTGTTGGCGGCTTGGTGACCTTGCCTAGGGCGCTGGGACTTGCCGTTATTGTATAATACTAAGGTAAACTCTGTATGACAGACGCGTCTAAATTGTGTCTGCAGCAYGTTAGTTCATATGCGCACGCATTTAAAATAGTGGATATAAATTGCATGGTAATTTTTGTAAAAGTGGGAAGCATCAATAATGAATTAATAAACCTGCTAATTTTGTGATGTTATGGTTACCCAAAATATTAATCTGTCTTCACATGTAATCTACTTATTCCTATATTAAAAGTAAATGCGAACAGACATTCAGCAAGGGTACTGTTCACTATTTTTTTCTTTTTTGGTCAAAGACAACTATTGCTTGATTGAGCAAAGGACCTGGGCGGGCTGCCATGAAGCTGTAGCCAAGTTTTTAAAGTGCCTGTGGATTAAAATTGATGGAGTCAGACTTTTTAGTTAAGGTGGATAGAATACTAACATCCTGGTTTTTAGTTCTGCCATAATTTAAATGCTATTCATAACATGCTGATGGGACTGCGATATAGGTGCCTTTAAATGAGTTATCTCTTAACAAAATGTGCAATATGTGTACAAATAACATCTGTTGATTTGAAAGGTGTTCTGTTGTTCAGATGCTTTTACGTCTCTGGGATTTCGGTCCTTGTTTATATATTAATTTGCCTCACCGGCCTGTGTAGCTGCAGTACATGTTTCTATGCCTCTTTTTCCCAGTTTTTGTTAATGCGAAGGCATTCAATTTAAGCTGATCTCAATGTGTCATTATTTGCTGGTTGYCTGACCAACTTCTTACCCATTGCAATAAATCACATCTCACTGASGTAGATAGTTGTACAATTTCGCTTTTTCCCAAAGTTGACATTTGTGATTCAGCCCTAAGTGACAGTCAGAGCAGCAGTGTAACTGTTAACTAGTATTTAAGAAGAAATTTGACAGAGACAAAAAGCAGTTTTAACTGCCAGTCTGCTGTCATATTCCAAGCTTCAAGCCAAATGAAGGCTTATGATCAAATGATGCTTGTGCTGACTGCYTGTCAGCTCTTTACCCAATTGCTCTTTCAGCCTGCTTTACTTTTTAAAATCTGTTTGTATAGGTTTCAGTCGTCTAACTTCCACTCCTAAAGAAAGAAAACACAAGGCAGCTGCTACTTTGTTCATAAAAACGTATGATCATTCAGGTTGGAAAGGACCCTGGGAGGTCTCTGGTCCAACCTGCTCAAAGCAGGACAGCACCAGGCAGAGCAGACGGGGTTGCTCATGGCTTTCTCCAGATTTCCTTGGGAAGTTTTCTGCATTGATGGTCCATGCACTGAAGGAGAGAGCAGCTCCTGTCCCCAATGCAGACGCTGCTGGGCTACGGGTGCATGAGCTGGCACAAGGAGCTGAAACTTGGCCAGACCAAGAGGAGAGCTGAACCTTGGCTCAGTCAGCCCCAGAGCAGCGGACAGTAGTGATGGGTTGCTGTGGAAAGTAAGCGGTGCATGAAAAGACGGGACCCGTACGCTCCTTCTCTCCTTCCACCTCACCTTGTGCTCTGCATAGCAGAAGTGATGAGCAAGCAGCTTAATTCTTGGTGTGCTCCTGGGTCAGGACTACTTTACAGTGTCTCTTATTCAGGATGGAGCTGTGGTGCCTAGCAGCTCTTAATCATTCTTTCTGTTTCACTGACCTGGATTTATTTCTTTTTTTAAAAAATAAAAAAGTGTGCGTACCCACTACAGTGATGTAAATGCCAGTCTGTCTTTGCTTTTCGTACTTTTTGCAGAGGTAGCTTTTACTCCAGTTATATTCCTGCTATGCTTGCATTTTAAGTTAGAATTTATGAACTCATTCCTTTTCTAGCATGCTTATTTTTGTGTCAGTTCAAGATTAGCAAAATAAATGAAGAAGTTAAAAGATATCTAGTACACTCATCCTCAGTCCTAATCCTCAGACCTAATCCTTAGTTGACTACATTTTTAAGGAAATCCCCACTGAATTGGGTATCTGGGGCTTTTTACTACTAACCAAATAGAGTAACTAAGCCCGTAATAAAGGACCTGCTTTCAGGCCACTGAAAAAACTGATGATGAAGTGAACCTGAATTTTAACTCTGTTGGAGTGGGGCTTTATTGACCACAGAAAACATCGTTGTTTTAATTATGGGGTAATTCTGAGCCATGAGGCTGTTACAGGAATCCATTGGTTTTGGAATTTGACTTACATATGTAACAGACTCTTTAGAAATAGTGACTGGGTAAAGTGGTTTTGAGATCCCTACTCATGATCACCTGTCTTAGCAGAATACAAACTGCAGTTATTACTTCCATTGTATGTAACTGAAGAGTGTCACCCATTCTCTGGCATTCCTCCAGTTACTATACACTAAAAGAATACACTAAAATATATTTAAGTTTTGAAGTTCAGTTCTTCAAAGTCAGGAAATGCCAGCGGTAAGGTTGATATGTTGTTCAGTCTCCTTGCAGTGTAGTGTTGTCTTTCAGCGACATGATCACCTCCGACTTTTTTTCTTTGCTGCAGAACTTTTTTGCCTCATTCAGTGCATAAGGATGTGCTGGTAAGATCTCCGTTGCTTAGTGCGTGAAGCTAGAGCCTGGGGTGCTGCTGCCTTCTCAAATCCTGGAAGAATGCAGAATTACATATTTCCTGAAATGCTCTTCTGTGGCGCAAATGAGTACTGAGTCTGACTGAGCACTTCATGCCATTAATGTTTTAAGTGTGTCCCCAGGAGCTGTGACGATACATTGTTCCCATTTTACGGAGAGGGAACGATGGATGAGATTAAACTCAGGAGTATCAGTAAATCGGAGTGTTAGAACTTGAATTTTCACTTTTGTTTTCCCATTGTATAATGCTTGACTATTCAAATTATTGCTCGCGGTGACTCCTACTGCACAGCCCTCCTACAAATCAGCTTCCAGGCTCTAATTGCCCGACACCCAGGAAAAGAGTAATTTGCAATTACTGGCCATCTGTTGCAGTTTGTTTGAAGTGACTCGCTCAGCACCAGATAGGTAGGGATAGAGCTCCTAGGGCACTGTTTACTTGGCATAGTCTCAGAAAATCTGTTTTCTTTTCCTCCACTCAGTCTCCAGCCCTTTGCTACATGCCTTCCAGGTTCAGCAGGAAAGTTGCAGGGGTTCTGCTGCTGTTGGCTTAATTAACAAGGTGACTCTGATACATTAGCAGATCATTGGCCATCATGAGACAGGGATCCTATGGAAATGCATGTGATGTGGGAGAGACTTTGTTCATAATGAGAGGAGGGTTGATTTAGGATTAAATAGCTTTAATTCTGAGATTTTCTAATGCTTGGACCCTCGACTCTGCAACTGTAACATTCTCTTAATAATGGAAAGGTTTTGTCTCTGATTTCCTAGGTTTAGCTTTGTGGATAAATTTATCCGAGGATAAATTGCTTCCAGGATTTTTGCACTGGTAGGCAGCCACTGCTATGACTGCAGTGTAGATGTATCCTTAGTCTTTGCCAAATCTCTTCTTGCTTGAGCTTCTTCTCCCAACATACTTTGTATGTTCTGTGTTCTCAAAGACATTAGGTCTCTCCCCCATTTGATTTCCTCTAGCCGTTCAGGTACAACTCCCTTTTTCACTGCTTTGACTCCTGACTGCTGAACAGGGAATGTTAACAGGACAGGACAGAGTATCCCTGAGCTCTCTGAAGCAACTGATTGGTGTGATTTGGGGGAAGGATCTGCTCCGGTGCTCCCACCCGGTTTTGGACTTGCCCATCTTCTGCACAAATGGAATTTGGCGGCAAGTTTTCAGTGATTTGCTCAAGCTACCATTTTCAAAGATTTATAAATTGGACAAATTTGGACAGATTTTTTTCAGTGACTGACTAGATGAGTGCCTTGACACTAGAGTGACATTTCTTCATTGTGAAATTACAAGTTTCCATTTCAATGGATGAAGCACTAGAGTTTCTCAATGATACAGCATTAAGATTTGCAATGGGACAACATATCATGGCTTAATTTTATCCTAGAAATGGATTGCCTGCAGCATCAAATCAAATCAGGATCATGGAGCAGACTTTTGGCAAATAAAATTTTAGACTGGACAGCTAAGACTGGACAACGAAAATTGGGGTCTTTAAATGAAAAGGGTTAGAAAACCTACTGTTTGGGTAGAAGGATCTTATCACTGATCTGCAACTACAAGAATCTCTTCAACTGTGACCAAAATGCATTTATGTCAGAGATGAAATTGAACATTAGCTGAAGTAGGCTAGAAAATGGAAAGTAATTTGGGCAGGTGAAAATACAGAAAGGCGTTGTAAGGCAAAAAGTAATTACTACGTTCAGAATTTGGCAAGGATATCAAGGCAATGCGCCTTTTCCACTGAATAGTAACTTGTGGTTTGTTTGTGGGTTGTTTTGTTTTTATTGAGTGCAAAAGATCAGACATAAGTTAGCGATTGCACCTCTGGCAACACTGTGCTCACTGGCACCAAGCTGAGGTGTCGATTTGGCAGGATTTGGAAAAGAAAGTGGCTTTTAAACTAGCAGTCACAACCAATATTATATGAATTTTAGCATTTCAGTTGCACATGTGTGGAGCTGAGACCAACCATATTTCTGAAGACTAATTAAAGAAGCTTGAAGTGCTATGGGTGCCTCATAGTTTTTAGTTTTCAACTAAAATTAAATTTTTTTAGAAACTTCATTAGGCAACTTGTTTACGCATAACTTATCCCTCCTGAGGCACCTAATTTCTGGTGTGTGATGTATCCTGAGGTCACTGTTATGAAGCTAAAATGAAACGAATGTACCCAAGCTCCCAAGTCTTCTGAAGGACACTTGAGCAAAGGCCGAAATCCTAATATAGGATGAACCTTAAGTCTGCTGCATCTTATTGATCTTATAGAGATTTATTCTTAATTAAGACCTTTATGTACAGTGCAAATGTAGCAAGTTAATCTAATTATAGTAGTTCAATAAAATAGTAATTTTTTTATAGAAGAATTTTTGCAAGGTCAGTTTTCATTAGGGATTCTGAGAGATGTGTATGTAAAATTTTGTATTTGGTGTGCATACTGTTATGTTCCATTTTGAAATTATACGCCTATATTTTCAGAAAGCAAAGTAAAGATGTAATCTGTTTTCCAACCAAGGCACTAGAGGGTATAAGATGCTGATTCTCAGGTTCGTGCGTAAGATGTATGTGTGTGAATTCCCCCTTAACCCATCTCCGTCAATGGGAAAAGACTATCCTTTGTCAAAAAGGAACATTATGAAGGATTTTCTTTATTCAGGATGGAGTTCTGTGGGGAGGAAAGAAAGAGACTTATGATTAATTCTTTTGGTCAGGCATGCCAGGAAATTTTCTGTAGTTTATCAATCCTAAAAAAAATGTAATGATTGAATAGTTAGTCATTAATCTCCTTAATTATATTAATCATACTATATATTCTGTATTAACATTAGGATCTTTTAAAAGTGAGTTTCTTTAAAAATATATATGTTCTTCTTTGCATGTATGTTATATCAGTATTCYGGAATTTGCTTCTCTTTCTCTAGACACTCCCTGAAGACCTGTAGTTTGAATCTGAAAAGGGGGTGATGCCAGCAAAATACCACCATTGTCCATTCTGTTACTGCTGGGTTCTCATGACCCTTGGGAACAGAAAGTTCATTCCAGAAATACATTTACAAAAATACCAATATGCTCACCATGACAAGTCTGTCTGTATCAGCATAGGACTAGGGGCATGAAGAAGAACTCCTCACTGTCTCAAAAATCAGAAAACAGTTCTCATTTTCTCATTTTCCCATGTAACGTGAGGAACAACTCTAGAAGTGCAGCACAGCTTCTGAAGGTGATAAGAAAATTCATCTTTAGTTTCTACAAGAATACGTATTTTCTCTATTTGAACAAGTTCTACTTCTGTCAGAGAGGTGTACCAGAGATTGATTTTCCTAAGAGAAATTCAGTTTTCATTACTTAATTTCCAAACACTGTGAGACACAAACCTTATAAGAAGCTCTACTGATAAGATGGCAAAGCAGCTGTGATAACAGGAGGAGGTATTATTTGAATCAGTCATTTTCAACATGATAGTTATTTAGAAAAGATCCTTGATAAATCTCATTCTTGCTGGAGTTTGGCTATTCTCTGATTTTAATGGCACGTTAGCCTTTAGAATACACCCCTAATTTTTCTAGAAAGTTATTGTCTTGGTCCTTTTTGTAGTACAAGTTTATTTTTTTGTTTACTACTGATTTCATGTCATTCCTTGAGCATCCACTTGGTTCTTTCAGTTTTCAGAAGACATATTTCTCCTTATTTCAGCCCATATACACATGTGCCCAGTTCATTCCACCTGTAGGTATTTCCTTTGTGAGTACAAGAATGATGATACCATGTCGGTATGGAACAGCATGCTTTTTTGGAGGATTGTTGTAAGCATTGTAATTATTGCTGATGGTTACAGACCATAATATTTGAAACAAATTATAGTACTATTTTCCCAGAAGCAGTGTGTATAATACAGTGTTGTATAAGTTCCTATATGTATAGATAGATGTGTTTACTGGTATTCATATTTTTCTATGATATATTGGAGCTCATATAGACTGCTGTAGATTTTTAACTTACTTGTCTGACATTAATCTGTGATGACAATTTTTCTTTCCAAGATTACCTCTTAATATCAGTCATGGAATATTAAATTATGTATCTTCCATTCCTGAAAATCATAATCATTTGCTTTGGTTTATATTATTTCTCAATAATTTCCTATTAGGTGTTTTTGTATTTGTTGGTGTGACTTTAATTCTGTAATCCACTTTTCATATCCCCATGCAACTGAACTTATTTATAATATTAACTCTGCCAGAACATTTATATAGAGCAGTTACAACCACAAAAGACTTTTAGTTCTTATGTGAACACCATAATAATTTGCATCAATACAGTTGGTGGCTGGCCAGCAAATTCCTAAGCATAGGAGATTCCTGGATTCAATAAGGCCTTGAAGACTGGACTCCCACTCTCTTGCTTTTCAAACTACAGCAGGATGTGATTTTTAATTTAAGGAATCAGTATAAGTCAATATAAGTAGGTCTCAGTTTTGAAATTAATTTTGTGTCACCACTTTTTGTTCAAATGAAAAAAGCCTCTTAAAAATATTTCCTACATTTTATTGTTTTTAAATATAGTCATTCCTAAGGATTCTAAAAACTCCGTGGACTTAATCAGATTTCCATAATATTTGCCAGTAGCACCAGAATGGCCTTATTTCAGAGAAGAAGTTTGACTCTTTGATTTATGTTTGTTTTTTTTTTTATTTTGTAGTTCTCAAATTTCTTTGATATGCTGTCTTGTTCTTCCCGTTTTCTCATTTTTCTGTCATAGCAAGGCCAATTCCTGCAATGCTATATATCATAATTCCTTTAAAACACCATCTATTTGAGTCACAACTCTTTGAACCACAACTCATTGAGATACTAGCTTTCACTTAAAATGAAGTATATTTTAAGCTCAAGTTCATAAAGAAGAGCTTGAAAGTGCTAACTTCCAATTCTGAAAAGGCAGAAACAAAAAATTCAATACATTTTCTAAAATGTCATATGTTTAAGCCAGTCCCCTGATTTTGGAGGAGTGATACCTGTCTTATTCTTGAAAATTTAGTTTTGAGGCAGTTATCTTCAAATAATACAGAATTGGCAATGGCTTCTTTTGATTATTACGGGCTTAAAAATATAATGGTAGTGTAAAAAGCTCCTCCCCTGGCATTAGAGCATCCACAAGAACACTATACTTTAGTGGCTCCTTTGCAAGTCCTGTTTATAGTTCATAACAGAAGATGTTTTGGTGTCAGACCACTCTGATGTAGCATATACTGCAAGTAGGCTAAGACTGTATGCAGACATGAGTACAATAAGTAACTGTTGTACAAGCAGGAGTCGGGAACATTTGCAGTTCGTAGTACTTAATTCCAAAAGACCCCAAACTCAAAAGCCAGTTCAATTTATTTATTTATTAAACACTTTCATGTGAAACACTCTGCCAGTCTTTCCAGTAGAGGGCAGTAATTTACATACAGTAATATAAATTTGTGTGTGTATACTGCATGCATCACAAAATACTAGACACAAAACCCAATTTTATTAAGATACTGCAATATTCAAGGCATGCTAAATCAACCAAGTACAGAGTGCCACCCAGAAATTCAATTTTCTGTACTTTTGCAGCAGGCCTTAGTCATATTTAATTGCACTGGAATTTAGGCATATTGTACCCAGCTCGCTAAACAAAATCAAACACCTCCACGTGCCCTGATGCCATGCACAAAGGCATGCAGTACACGCCCTCAGATTAATGCTCCACAAACCCCAGCCTGAGGGACCGTAACACAGCCCTTACGTCACTTCAGACACCTAAAGCGAGAAAACCATGCCAAGCAGTATGTGTAAAGGATCCCAAAGGAATCATATGGAGTCCAAAACTCCAGCATGGCTGTAACCACTCTCCTCTGCAGGTGCTAGTCTACAGCAGTGCAGGCAGAGCACTGTGGCATCGCTTGGCCCCTGTGGATATATTTAGCAAGGTGAAAGTTGCCCAGATTTCATGGGGGAAAGAAAATGAGAAGCTTTCAGCTAATACAGAAAGCAAAACTAAAATATAATCTCCTATATATAAAATAGTCAGACAGAATGAATTGTTTCAATGGATAATTTCATGCCAATACTGTTTTTTCCTAGTGCTATTGAACGGTAAGTGCACAGAAATTTTTGTGTCCTGAGATTTTTACAGATCTAGCAACATACTRTAATACAGTGGCAGAGGAGGCCCTGAACCTTAAAATCATTCTGTTTCTTTAAATTGAGACAATTTGATTCCTGATCTGTCTCAAAATCCTTAGCATTTACAAATTTATGCTAAATTGAAAAAAATGTTTAAAGTGCACATATTTCTCTAGCAGTAATGCTCACACTGTCATCTGAAAGTTGGCATTCGAACTCTTTATTTGAAATGACCTGAATATATTATTTTCAAGCATTTATGAGATTACGTTACATCAGAAAATAAGCTAAACTGGTGCAGAACAAAACATTTTTAAGTGTGTAAGGCCCAAGAACTTTTGAAACTTTGACTGCATATTAAAATTTTGAGGATCAGCGTAGTTGCTTTTCAAAGTTCCAGGTTTGCTGGGAGATCCACAAAGGATCCACCTGATCACAAAAGCAGATYGGGACTCTGAGGCATCCTCGCCTTTCCTGTGAAATTAGCTTTTGCCAAATGTGTGGTCAAATGGGTAGAGCTTTGTGAATCCTCTTCACTTACAAGACTGCCCAAATTTTAGATCGTGCATCTACGTGGATGCRCTGCAGGAATACCTTAGTGGCATTTCTGTGAATACTTTCAGAAGGCTGAACCTAAAGAACTTAAGTTCACTAATTCAAAAATAGCTTTAACTCTTTAATTCCATCAATATTTTGATAAGTTCATTTGTCACAGATCTAAGATAAAGCAAGGATATTCAGGTTCTCCTGTTGTTAGAGATAAATGAAGTGCATTTGGTGCTCCTGGGAAGCCAAGAAGCATGTCCGAATCTGACCTAAGAGTAGGTTGAAATGCTTTTGTATTTGACCTTCGGTCACTGCAGTTTAGGAAGAAAATCAGGATTACTGCTAGTTCCAGGAAGAGAGTAGCTTGAGGGAATGCTGAAAGAGCTAAGTAAAAACTGTACTATTGCAAATGATACCTTCCTTAGTCAAAATACTTRATTATTATACTTAGCATTGGGGGAAAAAAAGGATTCCTGAAGATTTAGAAGCCACTTGCAATTGAATCATAGCAGTGGGTTCCCAGAAGTATGTTGCAAACATGTTAGAGTTTGGATTCACTGCTTGGAGGGGAGAGGACCTGAACATCTCTCCCAACATACTATTCTTAGGTTATTTTTAATGCAAATCTCATTACTCCAGAAAAAGCACCTCTTTCTTCTCCTCCTCCTCCCTTCCCCATCCTCCATCTGAATGACATGTTATTTAATAGACTATCAAGAATAATGTTGTAAATTATTTGAGACCCTGAGTCCTTTCTGTCCTCCGAGTCTTTTTTGCTTTTGCTCATAGTAAGAGGTTTCTTTAACGTAACAACAGATTTGATCTAGATAAATCAATTTTTCAGGGAGATTTCAGCCATTGGATTTGTAGTAAGAAGGAAACCTTTTTTATTTATGACATTGCAAAGACCACAGCTGGGAATGCACCCATTAATAGACTCAAGCAGACGGATTCTGACAAGTCCATGAACTATTCACACTCTTTTTTAGCAAACATTTTGCAGCAATACCAACTTGCAAATGGTGCTTCAGAAACAAATACAGAATTGTCTGTCTGACAGCACCAAACAGAAGAGTCTTTAAAATACTGTGGATTTGAATGACGAACAGACAGTTTTAGAGGATGACTATTGTTATAGCTGCAGTGACTGAGGATTTTTAGCAACAGCTGGTACCACTTTTTTCAGGAAACAAAAATATTTTCCATTTGTAGAAGTCACCAAGAGAAAGTAAAGGCACATCTTCAGGCTAGCTCTCTAAATAAAGTAGCTGAAATAAAACAAAATAATACAATCTGGGCATGTACTAGAGGAGTTGATAGAGCTGTGAGAAGAATGATGGGAGGAAGATTGGTGTGCRGTCTGGTAACTCGTGACTCAGATCGTGCCCTTTCAAATAAAACCAATTCAGGACACACAGTACTTCTTTTCATTTTTTGATTTGTAATTTTAAATTTTACCTGAATTATCACTCTATTTCTGATATTATAGGATGGCAAAAATGGCAAATGATTCTTCTTTTCCAGATTGTTTATAATTTCATCCACCTGCACCAAATCTGCTACTATTTGTCTCAGTCAAGATTTTCAAAGCCCCATATAGCAYYGAACCTGTCAGCTACCTTTGAACAGACTGCGAAATYATGTGGCCAAAAARCCCAAATCAGCTTTCAAAATGTCARTAATCTCAGTTAAAATATGTAATTTGACATACATACTCTGAACTTCTAYCTGAATTTTTGTCACATGGTAGGATGTTTGGGTTTTTGCAGTTTCTTTCCTGGGAAGAACAGCTATCAATTAAAGACTAGGACCAAACTTTTCTGCCAGTTCCACTAGTGGAAATATAGAGCAACTCCTCCAAAATCAGCTGAAACACTCTGGATTCTGATGTAATGATGGTTTTTTTCAACCTGGYTTGACTCACTCTATCACTACTGAAAATAAAGATGCTTTCATTCACAGAGAACCATAAGCATATTAAATCAACTTGGCAAATGTATATTTTGGTAATTACAGTAGCTGTCTTATAATTGTCCTAAAAGTTGCAAGGACTTTTATTTCAGAACAAAGATGGTAATTTTATTATGGCCTTAATTCAGCCGAGCACTTAAATACACTATAAATTTAAACCCATAGCCAATTGCTGCATCCAGTTGGAGGGCTCTTTAGCTGTTTTGTTACATTTAACCTCTAAACCAACAGCACATCCTTTTAAAAAATATGATCTCTGGAATTGGTGTGGTAGGATGCTTGAGAGTTCATCAGAAACAGGAAGGCACCAGAACATACATATTTCTGATGTATAAGAAAGTCGAGGATACTGTGCCTAATCAGATTCAAATAGAGAGCAAATTTCAGAATTTAGTTTAGAGAAAGTAACTGGCAAGTAAAATTGACTCTGAAACATCTGTTTTGTTTGTTACAAAAGTATAAAAATGTGTAATCACAAAACTGCCTGAGTTGTTTCTGTTGAATGCATCCTAAACAACAGGGACAGCAGGACAAGTGTTATCAAGCCAAGGCATACATATATGATAATCCTGGCATGGCAGCGTTTTAAAGAAACTAACAAATGCAAAAGGATTATAAAACAGCTGGGATGAATTCTAGGTAGGAGCACGAGAATCCACAGAGCTATTTTAAATCTCTGGATTCTAGGTCACAACAGAAGCTACTATTCAGAGCCCTCGCGCTCTCACTCCTTCATGTTGCTTTCTCTTCAGGAAGGATCATGACTGTTAGAGCATTGGAACAATTCTCTCTTCTTTTACGGAAAGGATCAGTTGGTGCAGTTTTTAGGGGTCTCGAAAATGGCAATAAGTTTATTGCTGTGACAGATCAGGCAACATAYGGAAGGAAATAAGACATTCTCCGGAGACAGATTAAATTTTTGCCAAAGCATTTTATTGAAATTTTTGAAAATAAACAGGTCATTAATTGGGTCCAGATTTAGCTACCGCAAATAGTGCAAAGCTGTTGCAACCACATGCTTTCCCCTATTTGTTTTTRCAGCCCTTTCTATTTATGGATGCTCTTGCTTAATGACTTATTTCTTTAATAGAGGGCATTGTTTTACACCGGAAGTCTCATCTCTCAATTATTTTTGCCAGTAGATGCCTGAGTAAAACGTACATGTCTGCACAATTTAAGTGGAAGAATCATTCAGCAATAATACAGTAAGTAGGAAATAATCAGTAGCTAAAAYTTGAGTGAATTTGCCCTTTTGCCCTTAATAGTAAAGGAGAAAAGTTGTAGAAGACAGTAGTCTTCCATAGGTTAGAGTGTGGTGCTGCTAAAGCCAAGGTCGCGGGTTCAATCCCTGTATGGGCTATGCTCATGGTTGGGCTAGATGATCTCCAGAGGTCCCTTCCAACCTTRCCGTTCTATGRTTCTAAGGTTAGCGTTTAACTCTTTCCTGGACTCATGAGCATATAGCCGTTCTGTGTTTTCTCTGTCAAGACCATGCTTGAAGAGTAGAAACAAAGACACTAGTTCCAGGACAGTGTCCTAAAAATTGGCTTTCCAGTGAAAATGTGAAGGCAGTGTATATGAACATTTCCCTGGCTTTTCTGCCTGGTGATGACCACATCCACTAACCTGCCTATCAATCCTGTTAAAGCACTCTCTGCACCTACATTTCCTAGCCAAGGTTGGGTCCGAGAACGGAAATACAGCGGCCAAGTCAGATAAGTTGTTCTACAGAATGACAGAAATAGAGGAGAAAGGAATCTTCTCTCCCTTTCCACTTAGGTTTCAGTCCCTGGAATTACCGGCGTTATGCTATACTCTATCCACACAGCCCTGAGTCATGTTGACTTCATTGCAGAAGTTTAATTTTAGTGATTGTTGCTTATATCATCTCTGCCTTCGTTTTAAGATACCTGCTTAACTAAGCAAAGCAGCAGATCGAGGTGAAGAGCTCCCTTTGATTTCAGTGGCACTTTTTCACTTAAATATACTCATTCCTACATAATCCAGCCAGTGTGTCTAAACCTCACATAAATGTATTTCCTTAGCTCTGCTTTTTCCATTTCCAGATAATTCTGGGATTCTAGATTGTGAACTACTCATATTAAATCGTAATAAAAACTGTGTGATTTGATTTTTGTTCCCTGACCACCTTAGCTAAGGAACAAGGATAACAACCATGTGCATTTTGTACTGCATATTTTCAAGTTCATTTTGATGTTCACTGTTCACTCAACTGTTCAATTATCTATGTTTAAATAGCTGTTGTACTTGGTACAGGCTAAAAGTCCACCATCATCCTCAGGTATCATATGTTTCACTATAGCTGCTAGTGGAGGCTTAGGACAATGTAGAAGAACATGACAAGTTTATGGTATGACCCCTTAGCTTGCAGGTTTCCGTAAATAGTTCTTTGATGATGTTGTTAACAAGGGTGTCAATTAGGAACAGAGTAAGAGGGAGGTTTATAATGTGACTGTGTGTGTCCTGGCTGAGCTATTCCCAGGCTGGTGAGACACAGTGTCTGTTTCCCGTTTGTAATCTTTYGGAAACGTGTAATCCCTCACATCACAATTGCTATTTYAAAAGGTTATTTTCAAATCATTCACAGGTGTCACGGCCAGAATTGCATCCTTTCACATGAGCTTTCACTAGTCGGAGCAAATTTGAAACAAGTTTATTTTAAAAGCAATACAGGCTTATTGTTTGTTTGAAAGCAAAATGTTCAGTACTCCATTTGTTTCTAATATATCATACAACCTGTTTGTTTAGTAACATGTTATGAATCAGTGAATATATTGTTTGGCATAAGTTCCACAGAACATGAAAGAAGGAAAAATAAAGACTGAAATACACAAATCTCTGGTTCTTTTGCAATCTAAGTACAGAGTGCATACAAAGTACTTTGAAGACAGTTCTGATCTCAGCTGCACAAGTGTAAATCCAGAACAATTATAGGTAATCACTGAGTTATGGTTTGGTACAGAAGATGTCCATGAGCAGAATAGCCCAGAAAGACCTCCTTTAGAGCCCAGTTTTGCCTTGATTTCATGTTTTTGTAGCTGAGTCAAGATTTAACTTAACACCAGCAAACATAAGCAGGACCAACCTTGTGCAGTTTAAGTTCTGCAATTTTTAGCTGCCCCATTTGAGATACTTTAAAGAGGTCTGATGTTTAGCTTGAGAAAATCCACACTTCCAGGAAGTCAGAACTTTGAAAGTGTCATGGAAAATCTACCCAGGATGAGTAGTTCCTTTTGAAGGTCTTGGCCAAGGAATTTTTCCAGTAAAACTACATTCCATAAACATGGAGCAACACCTTAAGTAGACAAGAACAAATGAGGAACAGTGTAAGGTTGATTAGAAAGAGCTGGATATTCAAAAAGTGGGACAGGGAGGAAGGCTGGTGGAGTGACTTGATAGAGTTCCAGGATAAACAGAGTGTAGACAGGAATATTTTCATCAGGCTGGAATTGAGATAGTAAAAAAGAAATCATTGTCTGGTATGGACTTATTCAATCAGTTCTCTTGGTCTGTGTATTTTGAACAGAGGAGAAACCAGCACAGGAAAAGAAGTCCTGGTAAGTGGTCGGTGGCAGAGGGAGGTGGATGTACAAGTGAATGTGTATGGAGTTAGGGAGGGTAGAGGCTGAGATAAGAGAATATGATCCAAGGTAGTACATCTGATACAGGGTGGGAAGGAGGAAACTTCTGCTGGAGAATAATTCACACGTTCTGCATTGCTGCAGCKGATTAGGTTTTAGGCTCTTGGTCCTTCCTACTCACTAAAAAGCCAGATTGTGGGGAAGGAAAGTAGCAGGCTATGTGCTCTTTCTTGGGAGAAGCAATGCGGTGGCTGGCAAGGGAGCTAGGTGAAACCATCTCATCTACGTGACTCGTGCTATTTGGCAGGCTTCCACCTGCAGAGTGTTGGCCAGAATGACTTTATCCAGTTAGATGCATGAGCTCTGCAATGTGTATATAGTGCATTGCAAATCATGAGTGAAAAAAAAGAAAAGAAAAGAAAGATGTATCATAGAGTGCAAAGAAATACTGCTTCCAGAAATGGAAAGCTTAAGTTGTGCACAGAGCACTGGACTTTGGGGTGACGGAGAATCCTGATCAGTAACTTGTCTGATTCATCTGTTCATCTATTTATATCATAAACTGGTCCAGTGCTTGTTCATTGGGGAAGAATTGTCAGGGATTTTTTTTTAACCAAAAAATATGATGATTCTTCGATACTCTAAATCTTTTGACATGAAAAAGAATAATTTGAGATTAAAGCTCCTAGGTATCATTAATGCTGTTTTAGATGTTCGGGGGAATTAATGTACTGTATAGAGCAATTCATGTAGATTATGCTAAATTCTACATCTGGGTGAGGGATGAATGATACACATATGTTCCTTATTTCCCATTTCCCCTAGCTTCTTTTTTTCTTTTTTTCTTTTTTTCTTTTTTTTCTTTTTTTTCTTTTCTTTTTTTTTTTTTGAGATTGCTATTTAGGCACCAATATGGCAAAAATTATACGGCTAGCTAAGTGTGTGAGTATGTTGGTTGCCCTTGCAGTGACATGACTGGTTAGCCTTAAAACTGTGCTAATGATCAAATTCACTGCTCATTCATATTATTTCCTTGCAGGATCTTTGGTCTGGTGGTCCATGCCAAAAATGTTGATTGCCACAAGGCTGAATTCAGTTTACTTTCTTAAGGAGGTGGGAGAGCTGGAGGCAGACATTGGCTCTGCTGCTTGTGCAGAGGGCCACCCTCCCAGGACTTGGTGTCCCACAGAGCCCAAACTCTCCCTGCTCATCAGCCAAAACTTCAGGTTTCCTGGGTCCGGATAGAAGCAAAGTAACCAGTGAAGTGATGGTTTTGCTGCTTTTCGGCACTCAGTTGCTGTAACCAGATGCCTTCTTGGCCTGTACCTAGAGTCAGTTTTGGTGGTGACAGTTTGAARAGTAGAGAAATAAAGGAGACATTTTAGCTAAATGTTGGTTAACCAAGTTAAATGTTGGTTAAAAAACAAGTGTTTTATGTGCACTCTGCAGAGTAATTCTGTGCTAGGCTTAGGTCCAGCAGCAGAAAGAAACTCAGCTTTTCCGCTAGTGCACATTGCGCTGTAGAGCCACCGGTGACAAACACTGCACTGTTGTTATGCAGTTGGCAATATCCAGTAGCCTGCATTTAATACTGTGTTGGGAAGTCTGTGGCACTCTGCAAGTTCAGGCAATGAACATCTCATCTGAAGGAGCCTGCTGCAGGGGTAGGACCTCATTTTGGAAGAGTATTTCTTTTCTCTTTTGCTCATGAAGTTGCACTAGACTTTTTCCTGCTTCCAGTGTACTCATCTTGCTAATAAAGAAAACAAAACTGCTTGGAAAGTTACATTTCTTTTTTCAAATTTAGATACCAATAAAGACAAAGATTACTATTATCAGTAAGGAAACCTGTGCAGAGACAGGTTATATGTCTCCCCTGAAGTCTTATAGCAAGTCATTGCCAGGTAGTCCTATGTCGTAACCATCAGAACAGTCTGTCTCACTGGACCAGACAGTGAAATAATGTAATGAATATTCATTAATTTCASGGAGGCTAGAGAATTTCTGGGCAAAACAACCTTCACGCTCCCATGTTGCAATGTTTGAAATAGCAGTGTTACTTGGAATAGTTGAACAGTGACTGAGTGGTACTATTCTGGTTTCGGTGTTGGGGGGGTGGTTTACAAAATCCAGCTTTGGCACTGTTTCTCTAACACAGATGCTCAAAATCCTGTAATGAAGAGCTGAAAATGGAACTTTTTCTCTCTTGCCCATTTCACCACAGTGCTGCTGCGGTACCGYCAGAAAGAAAATACATAACGAAACCCTCACATGAAGTCTTTGAGGAGGCAAGAACCTTCTGCTAAGATAGTAATGTTTGCCTGTGGTTCAGAGTTACACCAGCAGTAGGTCTGTACAGGGATTTAGAATATATTTTGATAACATAAGAAAGTGTTTGGATAAACTTAGTTAACACTTTCTTATGTTATCACTGTGTTATCCAAATACTTTGTTAGTGAGGCTGGGGGTGATTAGGATGTATGTTAGCCCACCACTACTTAAATATATTTACACAGTTCCTGTGGGCTTAGTTTTAGGAACTTGTGTATAGATTGAGCAGATAGAGTTACACTAAGAGTATGGAAACTACTTTTAGCTTATTCCTGTCATAGCGCTCTTTGAGTGCTTTGGCAGAGAAGGTCTGTCACCTGCAGTGTCTTCCCCTCGTGTGACCTCTGCATTGAACTCTACTTATTCTCCATTTATTATCCCACTTTTTTTTTCTGAATTTACTGTTGAGAATTGTTGTCTTTAGGGACTTCACACCGCAGGATGCTGACTATTCTTGGCTGGATTTGGGCATCAGGTGAGCATGTGAACAGTTCAGCTGAGGCCAGGGGAATCTATATTCACATGCTGGCACAGTTTGACTGAGAAAAAATGCTGTGGTTAAAACCGAACAGGAGTGAGACCATGATGCCTAAATTAGCAGCCAGGGACCAGACCGACCGACTGACCACTTGCACAACGTTATGCATGGGACCGGCACGCCTGGTCCCCTCCATGTCCCCTGGGTGAACAGATGGAGTGGGACGGGGCCACCCTCTGCGGTCTTCGTGATGGCTGGTGGCCACGGGCTTAGGGCTCCTGAGCGGCRGGACAAGAGGGCACGAGGAGGCTGCTTCAGGGCAGCACCGGCTGCTCCGCAGGCCCCAGCCACAGACCGCAGCAGGGGTTATTTTGATGCGCTTAAGCCGAAGCAGCCCAGCTAAGGTTGCCCTTTTTAAGCAGTACATGGGGTGTGTGCAGGCTGGTTAGTTTGTACGAGAATACAGAACAGCCACRCGCGGCCAGACCGCAGGTCCTGCTAATCTCATAACGGTGTCTGCCAGTAGCAACTATTCAGGGAAAACAGCGAACACTAGAGCAAGCGTACAGTGGTAGTGTATACCTTGCATGCCTTACCACGTCCATGTGGCTTAGGGACTTCTTCAGCCACAATTTTTTTTTCAATAGTCCTTGACAGATTTTTCTTTCATGAATTTACCTAGCCTTTTTTTGAACTCTTCTACCTTTTGGCAGCCATGGCATCATCTGGCAACGAGCTTCAAGGTTTATCTATGCATAGTATGAAGAAATATTTCTGTTCATTTGCTTTGAACCTGCCCCATAGTGATTTCACTTGCTGTTCCCTACTAACTGTGAGGAAAGAACCTAGAATTGCTGAGTGATAGGCACACCTTTATAAGAACATAATGATGTTTGTTGTTTTGTTCTCAATTACTTTTTTCTAACAAGTTTGAAATCCTGCTTTTTTCTTCTTTCCTGCCAAACATTTGTATGGACTTTTTTGTAAACCTCTCCAAGATCTATTTCCTCAGTGACAGTGGATCCTTTAATTCTGTCATTGTGCCCTGTGTATCGTTAGGGTGATTCCCCCCCCCCCCAGTACATTTGTCAACACTCAAAAACTCCAGTTTTAATGCCTACTCAATTAATATTATAAGAACCTTGAGCATTTCCAACCAATTTTTATTTTGAATTCTAGGCTAATTTATTATCATCACTAAATGTTGTCACCTTACTACTCAGTCCCTTTAAAAAATCATTGCTGGATATAACAGGTCCCTGTGCTAACCTCCATGGGATTCCACTGGGAACCTCACACCACTGTGAAAATGGAGTATTTATTACTACTTTTGTTTCCTATCTTTTAAGCAGCCATTAAGCTACAAGTGGCCTTTTCCTTTTTATCCCTGGTAGCTGAGTTGTTAGAGGATATTGTTGGAAGCTTTTTCAAAATCTGAAAACATCATGTCAACCATATGATCCTGTTAAAAACAGGTTTAAAAAAAAACAGATTTTAGGCATTTACCTCTACAAAAAACGGGCTAATTTTCCACCATTGTATCATAATTATACACTTTTAATAATTCTGTTCTTTGTTACAGTTTGTCCCAATTCTTCCACCACAGACTGTAGACTTTCATTCCTTAAATTCCATTTGAAGCCCCTTTTTGAAAAGTACATCATATTGCTGCTTTCCATTTCTCTGAAGGGAAGTCATTTTAAGCCATGAATTAAATCTCACCACTGACAGTGTGGTAATTTTATATCTGAGCTCCTTTAGGACTTTGGTGTGACCCATTCAGTCCTGAAGATTTGTACATTTTATTGACTTGACATCCCTGATTCACTCCAGGGGAATATTGATGTGAGGAATCAGTTCAGCTTTCTTGCCATGATTTCATCATCCTGGGTTTTTGTATTTGTCCTTATTTCTGTAAACTGAGGAACTTGCTTTGGTGGTTGGTGGGACAGTTGTCAGCCTTTCCCCCTGGCCATCCTTTATGCCTATAAACATATCACTCTTGTACGGGGCGTGTGTATCGTGCCTAATCCTCTGCTTATATTAGAGCTGCCTTCTGTGGTTTGGCCAGTCCGCTAATGCTTTAATAATCAGGAGATACATTTTATAGTGGTACTTCCACTAAACATGTGGTTCTTAAAATACAACTGGATAATCCTCTTATGCTAGAACTGGGGCACTAAAACAGAGTAAGGGGATATATTGTACCATTCAGAAGCCCCTTTTCCTGGTTTGAAGTTTATCAAGGGTGTCTAGAAGCCCCTCTTTCATGCACAAGAAAACGTCTTGTTTAACAGTACTCATTTTTAAAACTCACTATCAGTTGACGTAGCAGCTGACTTGCCTCCAAAACACATTGGTATCAGGCTTTCCAATTAAACAATTCTCTGTTGTAACACAGTGCAGCTATTAGCCTTTTCCATCCTGCTTCCCAGCCACGTTGAAAYCTTCTAGAAACTCTTTTCCTTTTGCCCCATTGCAATTTGTGTCCCCCCCTAGACAAGCTCCCCGCAACGGCCTCAGGAAGATGTGAGACATGCTGGTGTGACAGAGTGAAGAATTTCTGGCTGCTGTAGAAATCCCGCTGGTTTGTGCCATGTACAATCTAGTTTGCAGCCTGTATTAATCCCTGCTCAGCTCTCAAAGGAATGCTAGTGTTCAAACATAAAATATTTTTTCCTAAATAGTAGGCAGTGAACTTCTGCTTTTAAAAATCCCAATTACAGAAATAGRATTCAAAACATGTGGACTAAGTAAAACCCTCATCACAAACACAGCTTTGAGCGCTGCCACAAATGACATTTTTCCCTTTCTAAATTTGAAAAAGGAGGAATTACCTGCTGTTAGTGTATCAACTGCTGTGCAGGCATCTGTAAAAGCAGAAGTAAGTAAGAAATTGTGTAGGATATCCTAGTTATAGCTAAAATTCAGTAATGAAATATTCCTAGACCTACGKAACTATATAGAAGGGAATCCGGAGATCAACATGTTAAAAGCAAATGCCTGATTTTTTTTTTTTCCTGTGACTTGAAAACAGAGTTTCCGGCTTCTTATAGCTACATGTCATTAATGTTAATAACACCTGTGCCACTCCAGTGATTAGGAAACACTGTTGTTCTCATAGCACTCGTGCTTTCAAATGAAGAGAAGCCATCAAGCTGCCATTTAATCTTAGATACGATACAGCAAGATAAGTGTGACTAACAATAAAAGGGAAACGGGTCAGAGCAGTGAGATCAAGTGACTGATTATTGTGTGAGAACTGTAGGTTAAATATGAGCCAGAAGAACTTTGTGTTGTGTACAATATCATGAACCTATCTCACAGTTAATTAGAAGAGGCACATTAAAAAAAAAGTGAGTAAGTCCTATTGTATATGTAGATAGAATTGGGAATGTGCCAACTCTCTCACTTTGCCCTCARCTACCCCCGGGCTATAGTGTTGTCTCGTGTGGGACAGTGTTATTCTAAAGCTAGGCTGGAAGTTGATGTACAATCTCACAGTCCGGTTTTGTTCAGAAAAGCTGGTTGTAAGTGGATAGTTATCAAATATACTTCAGAGCTTCTAGCATACCCTGTGCTGTTTTCTCCATCTTATTATAGTATCCCGCTTTCAGGAAAATGGAAGCACATCTGAAGTATTACCTATGATCCTTTGGTATGTGTGAGTAGCCCTGGGGACAGGCTTTTTCTGCAAATAGTTTACTCTTCCCCCCTCACCCCGAATGCAATTTCAATGATAAAAGGAGGAAGAGAAACATAAAAATTAATGAACAGAAAAACAAATATTCATGCAGTTCCAGCTATGACAAGTACACGGCCTTGCATTGACGTTGTTGGTTACACTGGTGCTTCAACGCTGTGCTGGTTTCAGTAGCACTGTGCTATATTAAGACGCCCTTAAGTAAAGCTTCCTGATCTGCCAGAGAGTTTCAGTATGCATCAAATTAGTGTTTGTTGTGGCAGATGTCTAGCTGTGAAGTATACTGTAATTCCAAATGCAGGTATTTCTGATTCAGATTAAAAAAAAAATACTGGTTTCAGATGTCCATGTGCCAAAGTTCCCATGCAGCCTTTGTAAAATGCACAGAGAATCTTGCAGCATGTAACTGCTTTTATCAGAGGTACATTAGCATGAAGTCCAACATCACTCTATGAAATCTTCCAGGATCCCTCTGTAGTTTAAACTGAAATATTAATTAGCTGTGTTRCATAGTTGTAACAGCTTAGGCTTCTGCAGTACTTTTTATCTGAAAGACTGGTGGCCAAAGGTGTTTGCTCGTTTGAATGACAGGTTTATGCATTTTTGAAAATAAATGGTGAATGGCAAGATAGTCACTGAATGAGGAGACAGTCATTTTGGAAGTATGTAACCAGGACCTCGTCTTTCCTCCACTGTACACAAATAGAAGTACAGGAGCTTTAAAATGAGCCCTGAAAGACCAGCTAACTCTTGTTGTTTCTTGTTTTATTTGACTACTATGTAAGTGCTGGAGTATAGCCAAAGAATTCAGGCTGAGAAGAGGCACCACTTCGCAGTGCTATGCATGAAGCAGCCCTGCAGTCTGAAATTGTGTTTTGGCCCTAGTGCCCGGGAAGCAGTGAAATGCATTGCCCTGCAGTGGATGCTCCTCTGCTCCTCCTGCTGCTCTTTGGGACAGGGTGAGTTACAAGGGCAGGTCCCAGATTGCCCCTGTTCCTGCCACCTGCTTGGCCAGGAGCAAGTGGGAATGCTGGGCAGCCAGATGAGGCACCTGAGCATCACTCTGTGATACAAGGATATAACAGGACTCACTGAGAACTTAGTTCTGAGTGCATCTTTTCCCTAGTTAGGACCTTGACTGAGGCTATTGCCTTAGTTTTTGGTTTTTTTGGTCTAGCTTTTTAAGCATTAAATTTCTATTCAGCTGGTTCCAAGTCTCTGGAAGTATTGCAAGGAGCAGTATAAAATCCCATTAATTGAAAAAGTGTATGTATTTTCCAAAAGAAAAAGAAAATTTATATGAAAATTCAAAGCAAGTGCTGTGACATGTTAATTGCTTTTTTCATTAGCAATAGCATTTTGTAAGGAAAATTAGATCAAAGAACTAAATGCCATCAGGAGTGGCTTACTCAAATAAAAAATTCTCGTAATGGTGGTAATGTCTGTTTGGATGAATATTGTASATATTGTTGACATTCAGGAGTCTCTGGGATATTTATTCTTCAAAAGACAGCAGATGAGTGGTTGACACACTGACTTTTCCCAGGCAGGACAAGCAGGGATGGCATCCGTAACCATCCCTTTCCTCACTTGTCACGTCTTCTCCCACTCACGTCTTGGCTGCTCTCCTTCCTCCCAGCTGCACACAGCAAAGGAGGGAAGAAATGGGCAATTCCTCTTCTCTGGCTACAAATGACCAAAATGTACCTAAGCCTGTTTGGGAGTATAGAYGGTCACAGCACTACATAGGTTGTTTTGCATTCGAAGTCGCTCCTGTGTATCTCAGACAAGACCACACAGCCACACCTGGAGAAGCGTACAGCAAACACAGAGCTCGCGGGTGGCAGGGCATGGCGCTAACAGGAGGTGTCATCCTAGAGTATTCACTTTAAATTTCTAGCACCCAGAATTATATTTTTCCATTTTACTGCATTGCAAAAGTCTTGTGTCGATCGTGAGTAAAATGCGTAATATGTAATGACAGTAGATTGTATCATTTTGTCCCGTGGGAGCCTCCATGTTCCCAGGCAGCATCTCAGTGTGGTTTGAGGGAAAGCGCCAACGCCATAGCCCTGGTCCTTGTCGGCAGCGAGAAGAGAGCTCAGCTGCGTGAGGGCGAGCCACGCCACACCATCGCCCTCCAGGCCACAGCACAGTTTGGGCCTCTTCGTTGGCCAGTACGGACATAGACGGTCATGTTGTCCCAGGTGGAGACCTGCCCGGGTGGGTGGGCTGGAGGTCGGGGAGGCGGACAGCACCGTGGGCTGGAAGGAGGGTTCAGCCTCTCCCGGGGGGGACTGCCGGCACCGCAGCCAGCGGTCGGCTCCCCCTCCCTCCGCGTGCCGCCGGCCCGTTTGAGAGCAGCGCAGAGTCGGCCGCATGGTTCGCAAGTGGTGCAGGGAGCTGCCAGCAGCTCCCCCATCCCTCCCCTTGTGCGGTGAAAACGCCTCCCCACACCTGCGCCTCCCCTCCGCTCCCGTACGAATTGCAGCGTGCGCTGTTCGGCCACGGGGTGAGTGAGTCTTCCAAGTCTTTCCCATTTCCAGTGTTGCGATTCCCTGAGATGGCTCTCCRGTGGTGTGAAAGTGTGTCCTCCGTGTCAGTGGTCACATCAGAGGCTGTCTCCATCGCGAAGCTCGCTGGCAGGAGTTCTGCTTTCTTAGGAATGAGCTTATGCTAGATGTGCACTAGACCAAAATGCTGATATTTTAAAGTGTTTTGAAAAATCAATTGACTGACATGCTAGAGCATTTTCTGTATTATTCTCTGTATTGTTTCACTCAGATTTGCTACTAGAATGCTGATAAAAATGGCAATGTTTTGCTTCCATTTCATTAGTGGAAGAAATATCAAATTTTAAAAATGCAGTGGTTGATATGTAAAACTGATGCCCCTCTGTCTGCTAAAGAAGAAAAAATAATATGTTGGGGGACCTGAAGAACCAAGAACCTCTCTATCCTCTTCCTTTCTTTCACATTGTTAGTGGTTCCCAGTAAGGCTAATACTAGGGAATCTTGCGTTTTGTTTACTATTGCTGTGTGCCTGCTGCTAAGCTATTTTTTTTTTTTTTTTGCTCTCTTTGGAAGGGCTTCATTTGTTCCGGTGCTCGTTGTACTGTGTGGCTTTGGGATTCAGACAGCCTGTCCCTAARTGGTCTTTTTCTTGGCAAATCGCAATATGATTTTTAGAAAATTAGCAAGGGCACCTTCTCAAGAGATGAGTAGGCAGCTGTGTGGCACGGAGCAGAGGAGGAGAAGGTTTTCCACAGCCCTGCATAATAAGGAGCTTTGCAGTCTGAAATAGGTATTCCTGAACGGCTCGAACTTTTTCTTTTTCCAAAACGGTCCTTTGCAGCTAGTCAGCGCTTAGTAAGCTCGGAAGCTCGTCCTTTGCCTTGGACACTGTGCGGGACTGTAGCTGCTCGGCAGCCTCTGCGTCCCTGCTAGGCGCAGGCACTTTCCCATGCTGTACTTGGAGCGATTGGCCCTCTCGGATCATGTGGGAGCAGCTGGAATCCTGAGTTGTAGCTTTTGGCACTCCTTTTTCTTTTAAAGCGCTTGCTCCTTTCAGCTCCCTAGGGCTTGTTGCCTCCCTCCCTTCATTACCCTGATTATAATCTGGAATAGCCATACAGGAGACCGAAGGAGCGATTTTAAAGGAGCAGAGATGTTTAAGCAGGTGTCCAGGACTCCAGGCACAGGCTGCTACTATCTAAATTCCCTGTCACCTGAGGGCCAGGAGATGTACGTACGATTCGATCAAACGGCCAGGCGCCCTCCCTACAGGATGAGCAGGATTCTCGCACGTCACCATCTGCTGACGAAAATTCAACAAGGTGAGTTACTGGCAGCAGCTCCTCTTAGCCTGTCCCTGTTATAATATCTGTAGGTCCACATTTTCGAACTAGGACATATTTTAATGCCTCCAATTGCAGGCTCCTTTCCTTTATGCATTCTGGACTAATCTTGACTCAAGTCACAGTTTGAAAAGCTCATTCATAACTTTCTGTTCCTGTGCAGTGTACGTATGGACATATACACAGAGAGCGGAACAGGGAGCGCTAGTGCATGATTAGCCATTTAACTTTATTATCTTTTAATCATAAACCAAGCAGTAGCTTCGGTGCTGAAGTTCGTCTTTTCTGGCTTGAATAGCAGCTGCTGACATCAGTACGCCCGCTCCTGCTGCTGCAGGTAAAACCTGCCTCTAGTAAAAGGCAGAGAAGAGGTGACCATCCAATTAAAAGCAGAGAAGTGCAGACCAGCTGGAAGAAGGCAGCCCAGGCAGCATTCTTGGGAAACAAGCGTGTGTAACTGTCAGAGGATTAGAAAACTTGTCACATGTCCTTAAAGATAATTGCTGACTTGGCTTTCTGCAACTGTTTATACATTTATCCAACCAGCCATTACAGACATATTGATTTTCCTTTTCTGAAATATATAGCTACAGTGCTGAGGCTAAGTACCTAAATACAGATTGGCTTCAAGACAAATGCTTTGGCCTGTATATGCAATTTAGAAACAAATCATCTAGAGAATCTGTAAAGCAAAGATAAAAACATAAAAGCCAACTTATGCTGATTTTTCTAGATTAAAAAGCAAATCAATACACAGTAGAATCCTGTTTCCAAGAGTATCAGTTTCCAAAAGAGTTGCGGTACTACACTCAGAAAAAGAGAAAGAAAATATAATGCATTTTGCCTCCACTCTCACCTGCTTCCCTCTCCCCCCCCCCGCCCCCCAATCTGCAAGATAACCATTTCTCAGGCAGTCGTCGTCGTGACAGCTTACAAAAATATGTTTGATTCTGCTAACTAGGAACAGTCAGAGATTTAACATTGTTTACTGYCTGTATCTGGAATATATTGCAGAAGTTAGTCTGAGCTTCTAAACAGCAGCAATCAAACAGAATGGCTATTTCTGCATGTTGCTTTCAAGTAAGACTCTTTGTATATGTAGCTGTCAAACTCTGGCAAGAGTACAGGAATATAATGATGAAACTTTTATTGAGTTTATAAAGAAAACAATACATGTTGCTTTGGCCAGCTTTTAAATAAGATGAAAAAGATAGTTTCTGTGGCAATTAGGAAAAATGCCGTTGTTTACAACGCAGTCTCAGGAACTGGTCATGTTTGAAGGATACTGGTCCTCACTACAGCTCTGATTTCAGGAAGGATATTATGTCATTCTGTGTACCCAGTGTACAGCCTTSATTGAATGGAAAGAAAAGGTAATTTATTTCTCTTCAGTTTTATTTGAAAATACTTCAGGCACACTGTTAGACCAACTTAATTTTCCAGCATCAGATACTGATAAAATTCTTCAGCAYGCCTCCTTTACCTGTCTTCAGTACTGTGTGACTTTGTGTCGTGGAGCTCGTGTGCGTGTCAGCTGCACCTAGAGAGCAACAGCTGCCAAAAAGTCATTCAGCAGTGCTGCTGTGTTCAAAAGTTATGYTGATTTTAGGTGCCTAACTTGTAACACTGAAATTGAGGATTTAGTTRAAGTGCTGCGTACACTTACTCTGAAAACCTGATCATTTTACTTAGCCTTGACTAGATCATGCAGTGATGGAGATATCTCAGTCCTGTAGTCACTTTTGAAAATGAAAGCACTAAATACCAAGATTGCTTGAGAGGCTATGTGGTAGGATAAACCGGTATTTCTCAGTCCTAACTTTTTTGTCTGCAGTTTGATACATGGATGATCAGTACAAAAAAAATCYGCTACTCTGCTGCAGTTTGCCAGTATGTCCCATACAAAGTTGTAGGAATTATTATTTGTATAGTGCTGTGATGATGTGATATGTTACAGTTTAGTATATACCCATACTGTAGGAAGGAGGTTTATGTTTTCAGTATTACTGGGAATATACTGTTGCTTCCTTCATTTATTTAATTTATAGAAAACTGGGGGCAGAGTCCTCAGTTGGTTAACCAGTTGGTTAAGTGCCAATTCTTTATCAAAAATGAAATTATATGCACATATAGGTGCCAATGTGTGTGTCTGAGCCTCTATGCAGGAATATACATGTCTAATAGAGAGTCACAGACAAGGTACCCATTTTTTTCAGCAGTGACCCAAGTAATAAATAATAATTTTGATATAAATAGCTGTATTAGGTATACCAAAAAAAGCATGTCTAGATGCTGTAATTCAGCCTGAAACCTCTAGTTTACACTCTGGATTGAATCTTAGGCCCATCTGAGTTACTGATAAGACTTTCCCTGAGGTTCATTGGGTCAGTATGTCACCACCTGCGCTGCCCTGTTTAGACGGCCAGAAATACGAGGCTGGGACAGGCTGGATTTTGTAGCACACAGTGCAGTAGTCATCTGTAACTGGAAATGCTACTACTTAGGCAGAGTTATTATAATACAGATTGAGACGTCACCCCTTCCATTTAGAGAAAAGTGAGTTTGATGAGATTGACAGGAGTGATTAGTTGGTAATGAAGGGCCACAGAACAACTTACTAGGAATATATTTAAATCAGGAGGTGCAAGATGAAAACCAAAACTTGCTTTTAGTGGCCCAATTCAGTAAAGCATGAAATCATTCTTTAGTCCCCCTGAATTCATATGGCATTGAATCCTACMGTTTAAGGCCAGAAGACATCATGAAGACAATGCAGCTTGAACCCTGCTACCACAGCTCCTATGTTCGGACCCCCCCCAATCTAATCATCCTTTGAATTGCAGCATATGTTTAGAAAAACATCCACTCTTCATCTTAAAATCACTGAAATGGTGAACCTTGTATGGTTAATTGCTCTCCTGAGAAGAGACCTGCCACATATTTAAGAGCTAAGCTGCCTTGGGGCTTGTTTGAATAGCTGCTCTCTACTTYTTGTGCAGATATTTTTCAGTTGCAGAATTTCAAACTATAGACACYCTCACTAGTAAATACTGAAGATTTTACACCAGGGACGTTTTTCCTAATTCAAAAAAAATGATTTACAAAGAAATTTATATGAAGCAGTCAAAACTTCTGTTCCAGGGTACAAGCCTGATTCACTAATGCAGTGTAATACTAAGTGTTGCACACACTTTCAGCTTTAAGTCATTAGTACTTTTCTAAATGGTGCTGAATTACTCTATCAGATTGTGCAATACAGCTTTTCTTCCTCCTTTAAAAACATGTTTGCTGAAGAAGCTTTCCTTTGTGTTTTCCTTTGGTGTCAGTTAAAAATAAACTAAATGAATCATTCTTGGAATGACGTTTTTTAATCATTTCTAAAAAGAAAACCACCACAAGGGAAATGAAATGAACTAGACTGGTATTTTAATCAGATCATACTTTAAAAGTCCTAAATATTTGGTTTATGTTCACCACTGACTCCTTGAGGCAGAATTATGTGGTGGCCTGTGAATGTGAGTAGTAATTATCTGTCTGATATTAAATAGGTATTTTCAAAATGTAACCTTTGATGATTCCCTTTCCCCTATAAGCCCGTTAGTTTCCATGCTGAGGGGGACACATGCCTCGGCATAAAGGAACAGGGTGTAGCACGCTTGGTCTGAAGTATTTATTCAAACTGTGTATGCAGTAACTGTATGAGAATTCATTAATGATTACTCATGTTCTCTTTAAATAAATAAGGTGGTGACTGTCAAGAATTTATATTACGTGAGTCACAAAGTTGTTATTTCTTTCTGACTGCGTGTCTAAATACAGTGCAGAACAGAAAATTTTWAAAAAGTAGTTGTAGGCAAAAAATAATGGATTAAGACTGTACTCTGAAAATGTTAAAGTGAAATCACTGACTATCCAGCACAAGCATAGTGTAATTCCGCCCCTGCATAGTTAGGCAGCACTGTCAAAGGAATTCAAGGAGTTTGTCCACATTCATCTACAGCAGAATTTCATTCCTAGCCTGTGAACTTTCAGTAAGAAAATAATACAAAGGAAAACTAAAACTAAGGTGAATTCCTGTTGTCAGTGAGTAAATTCCTATCCACAATGAGAAATGCTGTATGATTTCTCTCAGTTAATGTCCACGGGCAGGAGTAGTATGAGTCTTTCATCAGAATGGTCTCAAAGCACATCAGAACTTTTCAAGGCAATATGTCTGTTCAGCGTTCAGCAGATGTTTTATAGTACTCTATGTTGTAATTTCAGGATTGATCTTTTATGACTACTGTTACCTCTTTATCACCTGTGTTTGTCTGTTTAGAGTGAGCCTTAGAGGTACAAGCAAGTTCAGTTTTTCTGTCTATATGCTTCCCTTTGAAATGAGTTCACTATGTTTCATTCATCTAAGTATGACTGCATTTTATGGGGAGTGTTACAGAGGGATGTGAGTGACTTGGCAAAAATCTGTGCGTTTTAGGTGACTTTAAATCTGAACTGTTATACATAAGTCAAATCAAATATCACCAACAGCAATAGCTAAGCTATAATATAGTTCCATATAGTGCTCAAAAGGAGAACTTTGAAATCATGATAGTGAAAATGTTGGAGTTCTAATCTGCATTAAAAAGCCTAGGTCACATTCTAGGTGTGATATAGGTGTATATATATATATACCTGTTCATTACTGGAGATGGAAAATAGGGTATGATAATGTAATTAAATCTGCAGTATTGTTCAAATATATAAGGAGGACAGAATGTGGTTGTTCAGAAAACCTGAACAGCAGCATTTCCCACGTTCTGGATGCTTGCCACCTTACCTTCACATTTCGTAACCTAATTGTCTGAACACAAGAAAGCAAAACAAAAACCAACAAGACTCAGCCATCATGTTAATGATACAAAACCTCGCTTAAGTCATCTCTGACCTGTGACATTGACCTCCTACTTCTCCAGCTGGCAGAGTAGCTACTGGCAATAGTTGTTTTTAGTTCCTACCTGTAAACCATTACAAGTGCAAGGAGATACTGCCTATAAACAGTTACTCCTAAGTGTTTGCTGCTAGCAGGGGAATGGAAAAGTATTCAGATGGTTCTACACCTACTGTCTATTTGACCTGTCCCAGTGTCATTTTGCTCCCTTTTAAACCTTCTGGACCTCATCCCCGTGGGCCCTCTGATCGCCTTCGACCCCCAGTGCACTCACCATGTTCCTGTCACTCCATTCCAACTCAGCACACTAAAAGGCAGAAGAAGACATTTCCCTGTAGTTCTGCTGCCAGGTCCAGGGTGGCACAAACTGGAAGAAACATCTTTAGCAGGAGAGCTGCCTTGCCATCTGTGACCAGGGCATGCCCCGTGGTCTGTGGAGGCAGCACATGCATGGTCCGGTGTAAGAGATGTGTGTGGGGCAGGAGCATGCCCAAGCAGATAACATCTTTGGGTCTGTTGGACTCTATCAGATTCTTGACTAAGCCYGTGAAAAATGATATTTTTACAGTATCTGAAAACTCCATTAAAAACTGACACTCTGCAACACATGAAGCCCTTCTTTGTTCCTTCCTGACACACTCTCATTCTTCAAGTCTCATGCTCAAATTCTTTCCCTAAAACATGGAGAAACTAGAATGTTTCCTTAGAATTGTAGAATTTCTTAAAAAAATAAATTTTGTTATGAACTTTGATAAACTTTTATTCAGAAATGGCTGAAGTATTTGTGCTGATTTTTCCACACAAAATACAAGAACATCTTGAGGGATATTTAGAACCTCAAAACATCCTGAAGTGTGTTTATAACATAAAAAAATACAAATGTCCAATGGAGAAAATTTCAGTCAGATAATTAAAGTTTTGAAACTGTGAGGTGGTGCTTCATAGAAAACAGGATATTTTAAAGGGAAGGACTGAAAAACCTTCGCCGGAGCAAGCAGAAATTTTCAAGAGATACTAAAGTTAGGACAAATTGGAAGATCATACTCACTTGCTGAACCAGAAATGATAAGCTTGATGTCAGTTACTAGCTATAATTCTATGGCCTGTGTGATACAAYAGATCAAAGTAAATAATAATAATAATGGTCCCTTCTGGCCTTATAACTTAACTGTCATTGAGACGGGTAGTTCTGCTGACATATGCAGATTAAACGCAGAGAAGGAAATCTTGGCTTGTCTTTTAAGTTAGAGGACCTTTGCTCTTGATTTCATTGAAAGCAGGATTTCAGCCAAGATGAAACCTAACTTGAGACATTTCTGTTTTGAAATTGTTGTGTTGAAATGAACAGCTGTAGTTATCTGCTGTCTGTCTTCTGTATTGTTCACTGAGGAGATTTTTATTTTTCAAATTAGTCCTGTTGATCAGTTGGAGCCAATAGTGTTAAAAGACGTGTGATCCAATAAATGCAAGATGTACATTCAGTAAATGGATCATTAGTATAATAATAATTTTTTTAGTTTAAATTTAGAGGAAGTGGTAAGTCAYTGGGATTTATAAAATGCTACATAACAGAAGTAAAATAAAAATTGCTCATGAAAACAGATTAATTAAAAGAATCTGAACATGACACTTTTGTTACTGGGAGACTGTCATGAGTGCATTTATACATAAATTCCTGAAAATAAAGTGCAGTATTTTTGCCTTGAGCACTATAAGTGTTAATTAAAAAATTCTGCAGTTTTAAATTCCAACCAGATAATATTTTTCTCTCTGGGCAATAGATCCTTATGGGCTTTTTCTTTTAGCTTTGGCTCAAAGGCTAACACTATGAAGTTGTTAATAGCGTCCTAGCCATAGTCATTGTTCTTACCTTACTTAAATCATAAAATATTAGTTCTCAGCCTCTTAGTTGCACCTTAGCAATTATATGAACTGTTTCATATCGGGTATAACGTGTATTTAGATTAGTACCTAAGCTGCTAACTGAAGAGAATAGGAAAGGAGCTGCCTTATAGTTAGGTTATTATACAATTGTCTGTAGTTGAGTTTCTTACACCTCATAGTAGCCACTTTATGGACAGARTACTGAATTATATGGCCTGTGGGCTTGATCCAGTATCTGCCATTTGTGTCATTTCTTATTTATTTACTCCTTTTATTCAAGTACTCAACTATTTGCAAGTCAATAAATCCTCATCTGCTTGCCTCATATGTGTACGTTTGCTTAAAAACTTGTTGAGTTTCTCCTCTCAGGTTCAGTTCACCAGGTCAGCTGAAGTTACTAGAGCAAATCATTGCCACACTACTGTGTACACTACAATATATGAGGGGAGAGAAGGGTTTGACCACCTTGAGCTAGAGTATTTTGCAACTATTGAAGAGCAGACAGCATGCGCAGAGACCTTCGGAGCATTATTGCTTAGTTGAAAAGAATGTGCATGACTCAGCGTGGAAACACGTTGTGGCTTTTCGTCTCCGATCTGTTACAGGGCTGAGGAGGTTAATTCAACTGGGAGAAGAGAAGCACTTCATAACGCTTCAGATTACATGGGGATTTTGACAAACATACACCCATTGATGTCCTTGTGATAAGTTTTGTGAACTCAGAGAAATAGTTAGTATGTTGAAGTAACTATCATCTGCCAAGCATGGAAGCTGCCTTGCTGGGACATACCAGACATTTTGCTTTCCACTCTTAAGTTCTTTGCCAAAGAAAGGCTCAGCTCTGAGATCAGCTTACTCAGATGAATCTTCCTCTGTATTTAAAGGAGGGCAAAATAATAAATCCTAATAATGTCAACTGGTAGTGTTTTAATGAGGTAGATGTTAGATGCCTTCAGCAGAAATTGCTCTCTCTTGTAATAGGATTGTGTTTGCAGGAACTTCTGTTTGTACAGGCAAAATTTTCAGGATCTGGAAGAAAAATCTGTACATTATTGTTGTCTCACTCATTCTCTGTATTTTTATTGTTGTCTCACTCTTTCAGTCCTAATGGCCTAAGGGGTACTGACTTTTTTTCCCTTAATGTGTCTAGTGTTTTTCATGGTTTATCTATTTTATTGATTACGCCATGCTTGTTTCTAGACCTCCATCATTTGAGTGGTTAAGGAGGAATAAAATACTAAGCAAAAGTGGGATCTTGAGAATTAATCCTAACTCTTAYACATTTTGTTCATTTCTCCCCCCTTCAAGAAAGAAAATTCCCTCAAAATYTGTCATCTTTCTGTTAGATTTCTCAGCTTCTATCTTGAAATCACACTTGCAGGAAAATATTACACCCTTGCATTAAGGAAAAACATTTCCTTAAGGGCTACAATACAGCTTTTACTGTCAAATATATCTGGAAGCTAAGAAGATAGTACAGTTTTTTTCTGCCATCTAACACTTTTATACAAGGTAGCTGCCAGTTCTGCAAAACTCCTGCGTATGTTCCTAAAGGGAGGGTGTCAAGGGGACAGGGACAACTCTTTACAGTTGTCCCATGTGACAGGACAAGAGGCAATGGGCAGAAATTGAACCACAGGCAGTTCCGCCTGACCGTGAGGGGGAATTTCTTCCCTGTGAGAGTGATGGAGCACTGGCACAGGTTGTCCAGAGAGGTTGTGGAGTCTCCTTCTCTGGAGATCTTCAAGGCCCGCCTGGATGCAACCCTGTCTAACATGCTCTAGGTGACCCTGCTGAGTGGGGAGGTTGGACTAGATGATCTCCAGAGRTCCCTTCCAACCTTACTGATTCTATGATTCTATGTCTGTACTGCTGAATTGGAAGGATGGGAGTTGAGCTGAGGTATTGAGGTATTGGATCCTGGACTGTCTACACTGATCCCCTGCTAGATGACTCCCTGGTTCTGTTTTGGCCTTCTCCAGCTAGCTCTACCTAAGTCAAATTTATTGGAGACAGGACTAGTCCAAGGTAGTGGGGACATGAGCCAAACAATGCCACTTGACTGTAAAATGAGGAATCTGGCTGTCTTTCATTTAGTAGTGTAAACATAACCACTCTTTCCGCTGCCACAAAAGATGCAAAGTGAAGAGAATCCGTGCTCCACAGCTCTAAAAATCTAAATATTAGTGTTTCTGTACTGTTTACTCCAAGAAARGTAAATGCTTCTTGTCACAATATACTTTTTAACATTAAAACTTTCCAAAGGGCATTTCAAAAGTAAACACATCTCATCGTGAATTGCCTTCCCATTTCTGCAGAAATACAGAAGTAAATTCTGTTAAAAAGCTGGTTGTTTAAAAGTTTTTCTCATTATTTCATACTGTAAAGTAGGCAGTTCACATTAGCTACCACAACCCCACTCTTCTTATTTTGAAATTAGTATGGAAATTTTGTGTAGAATCAGAATCTGACCAGCAAAGGCTACCTCAAATAATTTGAAAGTATTATATTTCCTAATAAATGCAACATTATTAAGCATCCATTCATGGAACTTTTCTAAAAGGCATCATGCTATTAAGTCCTTTTCACTTCAGGAAATGGAAGAACGATTAGTTTTTCCTAGTCTCCAACGGGTATGGGAGTGGGAGTCTGGACGAGACAGGACTCCTAGGCACAATGTGGCTTTTTCATAATACATTTGGCAAACTGGACGAAGCTAAGTTTTGTTTTGTCTCTTTAATTGCATCTGATGGTAGCAGCTGAATATCTAATCATTTTGTAACTTCAAAGATAATGGCTTTCTCTTCCTGCAAACATTTATCTGGGGGAAATAATCTAAAATCCAAAAGTTAATTCTTGGCACAGATAATGAGACAGTCAGTCCTTGAGGTTTTTTTTTTTATTATTATTTTTTATTTTTATACCTATATTTATATTTCTGATGACTTTAAAAAACTGCAGTTCTACCAACTTCACTTAGTTAAAAAGCTTTGGACTATATATGGCTTAAAAGTCCCATCATAATTAACAGGGTGAGATGTTCAGAACATAGTCCAGACAGCTCATTTGGCATTAAACCCTGCAAAAATCTGAGCCATTGCAGCAGAAGCTGCATTTCATACCACTGCCTGAGTAATGTATCTTGAATCGAATGATGCCGGYGGTGAATCCTGGCTTATGCTGGAGCCTTTCTTCATTCAGTGTTTCATGTCTAAAGCAAGAACTCTCTTCCTTCTGCCTTGAACRTTTGGGGGCTGGTTACTGATGACAGTTAAAACATCATGTGAATATTACTATGGTCCGAAGCGCTTGGCTATCTTTGGAGTTGAGGCTTTAATTCATCCCTGAGTTATTTGAGGCCATTCCTTCGCAGCAGCTCACAGTACTGACTTCATCCGCGGGCGGACTCTGGGTCGCAGCGAACTAAACAAGGCAACCGGGTGCCTTTGCCCTTGCACACCCAGYGTGCTCGGTGCACAGGGTTTTATCTGTTCAAACCTAGAATGATCCATTCATAAGCAGCTCTATTTTCAAGGAAAAGATTTCCGGTGACATTTTAATTCTATTTTATGTTGAACTATTTTTAGACTTTTCCTGCTGCCAGTCCTGTCAAATGCTTTGTGCCTTTTGAGTTTTAGCTGAATTGCATAATAAGCGTTTCAGCTCACAGTCGCATAATGGCAGTGTTGTTTGCTGAAAGTCTTGTTATTTAAAATGGTCTGTTATATTGTGATCAATTCTTTAGTTCTGTCCTCTGAAGTTCAAGAGAAAACAATTTCAGTTACTAAAAATGTTTTTAAAATTAAAATTATTATCAATAATACTTATTTTCTATGACATCAAGTTCTGAAAGTCTATTCAGGACTAATGAAGCAGGTGATCCATATTTTAAGGCAATAATCTGGCTTCTGACATCCATAGTGGAGTTGTTTATCTGGGTGAGAGAACTGGATTATTTCTCAGGGAAATTTCATACCCTTATTTGGATTATATGTTTATAAGGAGGGAGCCTTCACACCTCCTGTGTTTGTGGCAAGCTGGCAGCAGTCASAAGGTCTCGGGAAGAGTCTCTTATGGCAGAGTGTGAGCCCAAAGACACAACTGAGTTTTTATTTCCAGGCTATTTCATTATGTATGAAAAAACAGGTAATGATGTAAACTCCTTCCTCTCTGCACGTTTGATTCAGCTCCCACCTTGGACTGGTCGGGTAAGCTCAGTGAAAATGGACAGGCATAAAGCTTTGATACCTCCCCTTCTCTTTAGTCTTTTCTTTCATATTTCAAGATTTGAAATATGAAGGCTGAGGCGAGCAATGGGACTCCTGACCTTTTTCCCCTCATGAGAGCTGCTGTTACTGAGGAAGATGCGGAAAAGAAAAACGAAACGCATATTTAAAGCAGCCCTTTGAGCGCTCACCCGGAGTGTCCTGCCTGCCTACGGAGCACGGCTGGCTGTGCTTCAAAGTCTCTTCTCTGCCTTATTACAGCACAACACCTGCCCCCACTGCCCTGACATCCCACAACTTCTACAAAATCGCTTCTTATTCCTGGGGCTGCTTTACTATCATGCCACTTACTGTCATTGGCCATATCTCCTGAAGCACGTTCAGATGTTCCAGTTACCCAATTTGCACAGTGGTGTCTCCTGCAGTCGCCAGCCCAGGAACCACTCCTGTCACGGATGTGGTAGCTTAAAACCCTGTGCGTGCCTCAAAATCCACCCACGATGTACTGTTGTGGGTCCCTGACTCTTGGCAGCCACCCTAGCTCAGCTCCTTACCCTTAGACATGATGTACCAGAGATGTAGACATGCCTTATATGAAAGCAGAGTAAGATCACATAGGCTATTTGGACTGTGATATCGAAGCTGAGCATCCAGAGTTTGCCTGTTTCATATATTAGAAATATATACAAACATACACACATGCACACTCACATACACGCGTGCACACACACACATATGAAGTTTATCTATAGTGTTTTTTTTTAATGTATATGTACATAAACATACATGTGTGTGTATCTGTATATATTCCTGCATATATTTATATTGTTTTATAAGCCAAAACATTAGATTTCTTGAGAGCACCAAGCAATTTAGTGACAGAGAGATATGAATATTTCACAGTTGCTGGAGGTTACAGTGACGCAGAATTTTCTCATCCACTCGGAATGGATGAGAGTAGGTTGTGTTGTCTAGTACCAGACCCGGCTATACAGCCTTGTCTTTCTGCAGAATATTCTGTCAAATGTTAAAGATGAGAAAAAGATAAAATTCTGAAGTAATTTAATTGATTTGTGGAGAAATTAATATTTCAAAAAGTATAAGAATTATTATACAGGGTTTTTTTGGGTTAAAATTGATATTATAATAGGCCTATTCCTCAACAGATTTAACGTAGCCCGAGAGAATTCAGGAGTAGGGCAGAGAAATCTCAGGCCAGCAAGCACAACAGTTTGCCCTATGCAGCTATAATTTCACCCTTCTGCTTTGCTTTATTCTGACAGTACTCCTGTCTTCACTTTGCTGGTACTGCGGGAGCTGATCTCTAGAAAGTTGTGTTCATTAACACTCTGCTAGGCTCCAGGTAGGACCACTGCTCATCTGCACTGGCTCTACAAAAAGCAGCTTGCAAAAACTGTGGTATTGAAAGAAAAGTTCCTCAGGAGTTCCTCAGCYCCAACTTGCAAAAGAGAGGCTACTGAAAAATCTTTAAATTATTGGATAACAGTTCTGATAATAATTTGGGGGTGTTTCCTGCTCCCTTGACAATAATGTTATTTTGTAGTAATCGTATCCTGACATCATTCTCCACCAGCCACTGTGTATGAAATTACATGAGAACTAGAGGATGACTGCAGTCAAAAAGCCAGGAAAGATTACCTCACAGGGCTTTAATGAGGCCAATGAAAAATTACTGGCATTTTAATTGTAGCTCTGCAGACCCATTACCTCCCCCCACTGACAAGGCTTTATAAAGCTACATGAATGATGCTGAAAGCAGAAGGTTTTTCAGAAAAAGCTAGTCCTAGTGAAGAAAGATTAGAGACTTTAAAATACGAGCTGAATACAGATTACACAGATTTTGAAGGATAGGGATAAAAGTAGTTATATGTTAATGTTTTATTGTTTAGCAAGATGTCTCTATCACTACGATGCCTGTTTCCTCATGAAGATGTGGAGTGATCAACAGTTGCTTGACCCAAACTATTGCCATACAGTTTATTTTGTATAAAATATCTGAAAAATTGAAATCATAGAATAATTATCTTTATGTCAATGTGCAGTAGACATGTTCACAATGCATTAAAATGAACCAAAAATATACCACATATTTTTTAAAAGTATTCCTTTTTGACTATGTAGCAGCTGGAAAACTATAGCAAGTTTTAATTATCTTCAGAAAACAAAAAGCTCTTGCCAACACATGCTGGTTATTATCAGCAGCTGCTGTAGGCTGACATACTCTTTCACCTCATATGAGTCTCAGCTGTCTTAAACAATCATTGTAAAATGTAGAATAGATTTATAGTGATGATCATTTCTTGTTAGATGCTTAACTACTGATGTCATTCATGCTGAATTTAAGTTCACATCTTTGTGTAAGCTTTAATAAAATCATATTAAATCATGATTTATGTTTYATGTAAAAGGTGCAAATATCCTGCAAATAGGAATTTAAAATATTGTGTTGTACTATTTTTTTTTACAACTTATTCAAAAGCATCAAATTCCTTGTTGTAAGACTTTTAGCATTTATATAAATGTAAAATACTACCTTCTGGTTTGGGGCAGCAATTRCTACAGCTTTCTCTTAATGAAAACGATATAAATTAATTTGCTGAACTAAACAGAAATCTTTATCTTTTGTATGTGATCCTTCTATTAGCAGAAGTCCAGATCTTTATGACTGCRGCTGTTTACAAATCAGATGTTGTGGTTTTGTTTACTTATAATTTAAAAGAGTTTGTTTTTTTAATGACATTAATATACTCTTCAAAATCTGAGACACTGAGAAATACATAAAGCATTTATGCTTCACTTATATATAAAAAGAAATACAGGTATGACAGATTCTTTGTCAATATATCTARAGCCTGAATTATCTCCAGATAGGAAGATTTTTGATGAACTTGATTCTCTGTTACCTTAAACTCCCAGTGATCTCCTTTGCTTTTGCACTGGTGCAAAGTAAGTACACAAGGTGTCATGCAGTCTGTAAAACATTTTGTTTAGTTATTTACACCAAGGCGATTTTAGACTCATTCTTGTTGACATGAGTGATTGAGATGTGATGATTTCTATTCTGAGGCTTAAAGTGCTACATTGAGCAGACTGGACTTTAGACATTTTACAGAGTTCTCAATATAAATTAAAAATATGTATCTCACTCCATGTAATTGTATTTTACTGAGAAAATCATTACCTTTGGACTTGGCTTTTCACCCAATCTGTTTTTTACATCAGGTGATAGAGTGTTGTGAAATATGGTTCAAGTTCTAGTTTTAAGTAGGACTCAGGTGACATTGACTCCTAGAAAATAGGTGGTATAAATCTGGCTTCATACAGTCTTCACATGAGCCATATAAATTTTTCTTTGATATCACAGAGTGATTATACAGGACTTATTTTATCAGTATAAAATGTTTTAAGATCTTTTGAGAAAAAGCAATAGAAATGTGAATTGCTATTATTTTTGTTATTTTTATGATAAAGCACGATTTACCTGATTTATATCTATTAATACTAATAGAGGAAAAAGGTGAAAATCTTTTCTTGTACTATTTTCCAATTAAACTGCACTTTATTGCACTCAAATCATTGTGGCAGTTGCCATTTCTCCTGCAAAATCCCATGTACTGCACCTTTGCATGTGTTTGAACCCAAAGTTTAGAAGTCTGTTGGTACAACACAGGGAGGCCAAGAAAAAYCACTTTGCTAAAACAAAAGAGCCATCGTTTATAGACAAATAACCTGTGCAAGAGCATCACAAAGTGCAGGATTTACATCCTGGTTGTAGTCTGATACTCAGAAAACATGACTCCTGATTTGTTAACAGTCTACTTGATTCAAATTTATTAAAGCTTCTGAAGCTTCAGTGAACAAGAGTCTCCTAGGCATAGAGAGCAAAGACATCATGGAATCACTGAATAACTTAGGTTGGAARAGACCTTTGGAGTTCAACTAGTCGAACTCCTGCTCAAAGCATGTGTAGCTAGATCAGCTTGCTCAGGGCCTTGCCCAGTTTAGTTTTGAATACCTCCAAGGACTGATACGCCACAACTGCTCTGAGCAAGTTGTGCCAGTATTTGACAACCCTCACAGKGATTATTTTTCTTTATATCTGATTGGAATTTCCCGTGTTGCAACTTGTGTCYGTTGCCTCTGGACTTTGTTCTGCTGATCACAAACTTTGAGCCTAGTGGTCCAGTCAGTTTTCTGCCTACCTTATTATACACTTTCCTAATCTGGCTATCTGGATGCCATGGGAGACCATGTCAAAGATAAGATGCTTTTTCTGTCTCCTTTTAGAGACAGAAAAAMCACCAAAGAATAGTCCATTGGTTATGGTAAACTAAATACCATGACTATGACTGACGTATGTTCAAGATCTAACCGTGCTCCCATGCTATTGCTTATGCCAGGGTGAACCTTTCTCGCTCATTACTCTTASCCAGTTCAGTTTTGTATAAATAATTAACTACGTGTCAACACACGGAATTGAACATGGACCTCTGCCTTTGCTAGCATTTGCTCTAAGCTACAATGTCAATCTCTGTATGCCTTTCAGTTCTGTAAGGTATTCCATATTGTATCCATAATTTATTGAATGAGAGCAAGTAGGACTGAGAATGAAAATAACTTGCAGTTCYTCTGCAGTCATCTCTAAGTAGGAAAATATGATGAAAGCAGTGGAAGATAAACTGACTCTGCAGTTTGGTTTAGTTGTGATTTGTCCTGGTAAGCTGATGATGCATATTCAGTGTAGTCAGCTCGGTCAAGTTCAATGAGCTGGTGCCATTTGCCTTAGATTTTTTTATATCAGCCAGRGGAGCTGTAGATTAGTTCAGGAAAACATGGGGCAAAGGAGAGCTCCAGGGCAAGATAACAGGGGAGCAGCAGCGCTGTTCCACCCTTCACAGTATCTTCACCTCCAGTGGAAAACAAGAGATGGGGCCACCCCAACAATGTAGATGAAGAAGCCACAACTGAGATCAAACGTGAAACAAAGGAAATCTGAAAAAAGGCAAAAATGAGAAAGAAACAATAATGACAGCATGGGTTTGAACAGAAGACTGGGTGTAGGTTAAGAAGACACAGAAGATGGGTCTCTGCTGTCACTGCTGCAGGAGATGGAGGTTCCACCGAAAATAGCCTGAATTTTTGTTTYTCACTTCAAGTTCAGAGTCTTATTTTTGCCAGTGGCAATGGAGAGTTGTATTTAAACTGCCATTACATATTCAGTATTACCAATATGACTAAGGTAAATGAGGGCAAGTATATGCAAGTCTACTGCAGAGAGCATGCACACATAAGAAAATGAATCTCCCTGTTACTGTATTCCTATAAAAACAGAAAAATTTAGATTAAAAATTGTCATCTAATTACTGTTACCTACCCTTTTTTATATCCTATGCCACAATTCCTATCACATAGGGAAAAATAAAAATCCTAGCTAWCAAATACATAAAAAATTGCTTACTTATTCTTTCTAGCAAACATCTAAAAGGTTATCAAAGATTTTTTATTTATGATCTAGGTAATTGGACTTTTGGAATTACCTTATCCTGATAAATAGTTTTAACTGGTTTTCACCATTCAAGGCTTTACTAATACGGTGAGTTACTCATTAAAAAAAGAAGCTCTGAAATACTAGCCTAAAGGATTTGGGCCTAAAAAAGCCTACAGGATTTTAAACTGTAAGGAGTCCACTTTGATTCTGCATCTAGAAAAACTTTAAAAAGTCGCCTCTTAATTGGAATGTTTCTTACCACATCAAAAACTAGAAGCAATTCTCACTGGCTAGCAGAAATAATTAAGCAAAAGAAAAATGAAGTAACACCAGTGCTTAGCCTTTATTAGAGRCGGTGCTGTGTGTTTTGGAAGTACAGCAGGATTGGAAAGATGTGGCTTTCTGAAAGTTCCCGACCCTCCTCCCCAAACCATTTAAAACATTTGAGGTAAACAGAAGTGACAGGTGGACGGCACCATTTGAAAACACGTCTATGCCAGTTCGTTTTCACAGTGGATGTGTAGTGTGGGCTCTATAACTAGTATTGCATTTTAAAGATGGGAATATGGACACAATGCAGCTAAGAGATTTTGATGAACGACAGGYGGTGATAGAGCAATGAAGACAGAATTAGAATTCCAGATTCCCCATGCTATGTTCAAATACACTAGATCCCATCAATTTTCTTGAATAGAAAACAATGCAGAAGTCATTTTAGCATTAAAAGAATATCATTTATTTCACGGAACATTTCACCAGTAAGCAGCAAAGATACTGGTGAGGCAGCAACAAGGTGACAGATGCWGCAGCCACAAGGCGCTTAGCATTTGTGCATGTCAGTACGAAGGTGTCAGCCAGAGGCAGGTATCTGGCATGGAGGACCCTGGGGCGAWGCCTTGACCTTTTCTAAAAACTACAGCCGCTTTTCTTGAGGCATAACTGAAACTATAGCCACAGTTATCTCTGTTAAATACCTGAAGGAAACTGCTTCTTGTCCTGACTGCAATATTAGCAATAATTTAGAGTCAGAGAGTGAGTGAGGCAAAGGCTGAAGGGTTCATGCTGCTTCAGATAAGACCTTGGCGCTGGCCTGGAGAAGCGACCAGCTCACGGCTCAGTCCCCCCGGGCTGTGCACTTCCACGGTATACTCAATCCAGTCCAAATGCAAGCTCGTGCCAGAAGGGGTGTTTTTGTCCCACGTCCCTCCCTTGCAGTGAGTCTGGGCAATAGTGCAGCTGCAGGATCAGTTGGATCAGGTCCTTCATCCATCAGAAAACAAATGATTGTGCTTGTATTATTTTATTACAACGGAGGTGGTAATAATATGTAGTCCCGGTTGGGACTGCTCCTTTTAATGACAATYAGCAGTGTCACTGAGCAAATTTACATTATAACTACACAATTAATTGGACAGAGGTGAGAAAGCAAGTATAGGATRTTTTGCATATTTCTAACATACTGTTATTTCATAACTCAGCAGAATTATTTTAAATGGACAGTTTTAAATAGTAAGTTTGAAAATAAAATTAATTAAAAATACAGCAGGGCCATGGAAAAAATTTAAAATTTCTGCTCTATGTTCATGAACAAAATACCAGAAAAAAATCCTTTTTTCATTGTTGAGCCATTTCCAAAATTGCTAGTTAGATGGATTGTACTGCCTTTATTATCTGTGGTACGCTGTTGTTTGCAACTCTCTTGATTGTTATTGGTAAGCAGTGTTGTTAAACATCATTCTTAACAAAAGTTCCCTAGAAGCTGGCATGGCTAAAGGATTTAAAGGTCTCATTCTGAAATGCAGATTATATCTTTTTATTAAGAATTTCTTCATGGATATTGGAAATGTAAAGTTGACATTTCAAGAGAGATTAGTGGAAGCAAAGCACACAGTGCTTAGACAGAGAAAAGCCAGATGCTACTGGCATTTGTCATAAAGAAATATATTGGGAGCTCATGTGAATCAGCAGGTAGGAGGCTGTGCTGTGCTGTGCCAGTAATATCATAGTACTCTTGAGCATACTCATGCATCAATTCAGAACAGGTCTAAGCTCTTGATTTAATTACTTATCTTCCTACTAGTCTGATTTTTCTCCTCTATTTGCTTACTTTCTTGCCTTATCACTCTCTACCACAAGAARTAACAGCACAAATTTTGGCCCTATATTTTGCATCTGTCCACAGAGATAACTTTCTGTAGCTGCCATTTTCATTTTGATATTTTCCCCTTCCTTATCACACTACACACATGCTACCTCTTCCAAATCTCCTTACAAAGTGTGCTAACAGATGTGCTTTTCCATGTCTAAAACAGAACTCTACTGTGCATATGATCACTGATCAGTAAAAAAGAAGCTGTTTAAATAGAAGCTTCATATTTATTTTTCCATTACGTACAGATTATTTCAGTGTTTATGCATATTTTAATTTGGCTGCACAGAGCCTTCTTGTATAGTTGCCCCATTCACCTTTTTCTTCTCTGCCTGCTTCCCAACTCTGTAAACAAAATGAAATGTAAATATGCCCCTAGCTGATCATTTTAAAAAATCACAGATTTGAAATGTTTCCGTTATAGCTAAAAATCTGTAGTTTTAAATTTGGGAGCCTGCTTTGCTAAATATTTACAAATCAGAGAGGTGAACACGTGTCTACAAATATACCAGTGTTTGCAAGTCAATGTCATATGGGGAGACTGTAGTACAAAAGCAGCTAGGAAAGGAGSACTGTCTGCAAGGCAACACTGATACAGCTTTCCTGACAGAGGGAAACTCAAGGTAAACCTCTGGAAATGGCTTTGTCTGGGTGGCTGTGGCTGTGTTCTGGGAAATAGCTTTACCTAAGGGAAATTACTAGATAGGCAGCAGAACAATTTCCTAGTTTCACAGAGTTAGGATGCTTTACTTAATTCAAGTTGGTCTCAGTTCTTTTTCCTTTAAATAACTGTGATTTTGTGTCCATAATTTGTTCATGTGCACTTGGCCTGAAGCAGTACAAGAAGAGGTCATACCTATAAGAGTACGGCTGCTCGTGAGCCACATGCTGTTGTGTCTTATGTTTGAATGCTGCCATTAGCAGCAGCGTTAGATATTCAGATGCTGTATTAATAAATGTGGTATTAAGTCTTACATAAGGTAGACTGCGTTGAAAGATCCCAGTCTGTCACTAGCATGTTGTAAGACASTGTCACACTAAGCCATGATTCAGCTATACAAACACAACATGTAAGTGCACTRTGCCCTGAACGACTTCCACACGTCTGAGAAAAGATGAAACACATCTATGAAAGAAACTGTCTACTGTTGACTTTGTATGTGAGAATTTTGGAAGCACTCTAGCAACAAGACATCAGTTATCTATTTCATCTCCCTAATGCCAGGTTTATTTGGTTCAAGGCTTGCTGGTTCCACCTGTGAGTGTCACAGCTCAGGCCCAGGCAGGAAATTYTGCTCTGCCTCATAGATGCCCAAGGATGACACTCCAGCAGGTGCATCCCAGGGCTCTTAGCACCTTATCGACCTGATCCTGCAATAAAATGTTTGGCAGTTAATTGTGGGACACTGTGGCTACTATCCCCACCAAGCTGTRCCCACTGGCTGAGCATGCTTCTCCATTCTGAGGAGCTCTCCAGGCTGCGGCCAGGTATGGAGCCAGTCCACAAAGATGGGCTGTCTGCKGTCAGTTGTGCCTTCCATGCAGCAAGGTAGTGCAGGAGATAATTGTAGGGTATTTCAAAATGGCTTGTGACCCTAGAAGGGCATGGTGAGCTCCTGCACGTTGAGCACTGACACGACTGCCTTGGAGACAGCTGTTGCATGTTGCAATCGCTGTGGCATTGCTGTGTGCAGACAGGAATGTCTGGTGCGGAGCAAACACTGTGGCGATGGCATTGCAGAGGCACAGAGGTTATGACGACCAGGAATGTAGATGTAGATTTTGACATCATTCCAGACCAGAAGTTAGTCACCATCCCTAAACTGTTTCCCGAAAGAGTGACAGGTTTAATAAGTGGCTGCTTTGGTGCTTGAAGTCAATTAGTAGGGTTATAGTGGGGATTTGGGAGAGGACACAGGGACAGTGAATGTGACTAGTATATAAAATAATATTTGCCTCAGAAACAGTTAGTTAGCTGTGTTGGGCTCCTAGTGGCACACACATAGCATTATTTGTTTGCCTTCAGGAGCACTTGCATATGTCGATACAAGTGATCGCAGAGTTCAGTAGTCATAAAAGGCAGATTTATAACCACAGATTAGGATCTACTAACAAAGTGCACGATGCTACAATGACAAGAGGATGTGACATCTACCTGTTTGAGGAGAAGGAATCTCCATTTCTTCCAAGGAGAATAATTATCAGGGACCATACTTACTGTATCTACAGATGGCCCCTGCTGCTCTTGTTTATGTAACCATATCCAGAGGAGGAAAACAGCATTATGGGCTTGACTGGTAGAATGCATATTTGGCTGACTGAAGGCTAGATAGTGGTGCCTGTGATGAGCCCTGTTAGGTGCCAGTGCGCTCTCACTGGTAACCAGAAAGCGCGGTTTTCATCACTGTAGGTGCATGTAGGCTAGAAAGGCAACTGAGAGATGTCCCATGTACTTATGTCCTAATGGCACTGCACAGTACCCCTACAGCCGATCATACAGTGCTGTGTAATGTTGCAGTCTGGCATCTTGTTTATTTACCAGTGCCTGTATGTCATATATGAGACTGAAACGTGAGTCAAAAGCTCTAGATACAGGCTTGTGCCTCTTTTTTTCTTCGCAATGCTCTTAGAGATTGGCAGAATTAAGGGTCATAATGTTCAATTAAGTAAGCAAGCATTGATATACCAACTTTTCAAGCATTCTGGTAGCAATTAAATAGTGTGGAAGAGGTAAGGAAATTGAAAAGTGCAGTGTCCTTTGGAAGCTGAACATCCAGCAGATGCTGATAATGACAGAGGAGTCTCCAGCAGGGACGCAGCCATCAGACACACAGTTGGTAGAACAGGGAATGTCACGTAAAAGCCTGGCATAATTTGTCTGCTCAAAGCTGTGTGTTGGATTCAAGTACAGACTTCCCCCATCTAGACTCCCTGGAGGACAACATGTGTGTTGTGGGGGCAGTGTTCAAGGGCCTGTTTGGCTAGTGCTGGGTGCTATTTGTTTAATGCAAAACTAGCTGAGCGGGGTTAAAAGCATCTGTCAGTGTCAGATATCTTAACATTTAATCGAAGCCCTGAATGCTGTGGTAATACTTTTCTCAAATTCTTTTCTCAAAGCTAGGTGGTATGCAAGTACAGCAAGCCTCATGGCTTGGAGTGTCTTATAAGTGAGCACCACTGCATTGCACGTTAGCTGACTTAGCAGCATCCTTATTAAAAATTTAACTTGCTATTTCTACAGTGAATGTGACCAAGTTTGCTTAGCAATAGTTAACAGGAGCCAGTTCTGTGAACACTAGTCCCTGCAAAGGCTTGTTTGCTCTGAGTTTGCTCGGCAAGATTGAGCGGTCGTGCGGATTTTCCGATGCTTAATAAGGATTGAATGTATTCCGAAGCCTTTTCTACAGCGGGCCGCTAAGAGGCTCTCTTTCCATTACCCAGCTGCTTCTTTTCATGAAACTTTCGTAAGAGTTTAATACCTTGGAGCCATCTGTCTCTCTTCCAAATCAGCCAATTGGTTCAAAAGCTCCTGGGGGAGGGGAGGAGGAGCGGCTGACGGAGAAGCAGACAGACCAACACAGAAGGCACGATCCTGCGAGCGTCATTTCCTTAGGAAATTAGGCTAAAAATACATTGCACAAACACGCCCTTGCAAGAGGTCTTTCTGGACTGGATCTCCTTAACATCGTTTTATGCAAGCTTTAAATGCAGAACAGCAATTGACATAATCATTAGAAGAGAGTTTCAGCTTTTAAATGGGAACTTTCTCCTATTTTTCCAGTGAAGCAGGAAGGAAAGTCCAAAATCTAAAGTCTGAAACACAGCAATGGTATTTATTCAGGAAGAGCCCACTCACTTAAAGGCTKTGAGAGTGGGATCTGCTTAGAAACCTGCCCCTAATGGACATGGATGTCTGACGTGCTAGATTGTGCCTTTACTTCGCAATGCCGTTATTTCCGTTGTGCAGCATCGAATCTGCCCCCGAGGTCTGGAGTTGCCTGTGGAGTGAGRAGCTGCTCAGGGGAACTAAGCCACTCTCAGCTTGGCCCATGGCAGCTCGGGGTACAGGGCGTTTGCATCGCAGGGGCAACTGCAGTGCTGTTGTTCCAGGCTTTCAACRGACATTTGCCAAAATACAGCTCTTGCCTCAGAAGGCTTAGAGTAGTGGCCTTTACCCTTATCTTTATACAGTGCGTGTAGTTCCACAGAAATCAAGGAGGTTACAGTGAGCAASTGCATGAGTCACTGTGGGATTCCAGCTAAGTCTAGGCTTAGAGACAACAGTCGCTGCAGCAGATGGGAGGAGCACATGCTAAGGAAGATACGGCTGTTGGCATAGCAAGGCTTAAGGTATTATAGATAGGGTTTATGATACGTACATATAATGTGTTTCTTTGACATTCAGTAACTGAAAGAAAAAGCAAACATGACTGTCAGGTGGGAAATTCAGGTTTCTCACGTAAGAAGCAGTAAATAATTGCATTGGATGGTAAAATGAGACTACTGTGTAAATTTTGTCTTCACTTTGCCCTGACTGGGAGCACCTGAAGCCTCAGCCTGGTAACCCTGCACGCACGGGTCACCAAGCAGCACGGTCTGGACTGTTGGGCATCTGAAGACTGGCTTATGGCTGTAAAAAAACAGAAGTCAAATCCTTTATGTTTTCCCTATGGGACATGGATACCATACCAAATGCGCTTTATATGCAGCATCTGACATCCTAAAATAGTGTTGGCTGAAGCACGTTGGGGGTTCTTTCATACTGGGGTCCTGCYGTCAGGCCCCGAGGGGCTCATGCTTTAAGATGGCATTACAATGTACACTTTAAACTGTGCAGGCTGCTTATTCATTTGGTCCTTACCTCTACACATCCTGATTTGTTTTAAATGCAGCAAAACTTCTGAGTTTCCTGGATTTATTAACTAATGATGTATTATARTGGAACAGATACAACTTAAGTAATGCAAGCTTTCAGCATTAAGTCCATTTTGTAATAGTTTTATGTCTGGAAATTAATATATACATAACCACAGAAGTTGAATCAGGATCAAAGTCCGACTGGGTGAGGTGGTGCTTATATTAACCCAAGCACAGAGTCTCAAGTTCCCGTAGCCAACAATGTAAGATACATACAAAATCTTGTCACTAACCCTATAATGAGCAGGTGCTTCGTTTAGTGGCAACAGCTTAATAGCATTGCAAAGGCTGTACACGCCAGTCATCCTACTGCARTGTAATTTCTAATGACCTGCTTCTCTGTTGTGTCCCACTCATGTAAGAATCCATCACACAGCTAATCAGAGTGAATTTAGCCCCATTTATACTCGTCTGTCAAGTGTCTGATCTCTTGTTCAAGTACCTCATTTATCATGGCAAAGAGGTACTGAAGGTTATTGCTGTCTTGTCTTTTTTAATTATAGAAGGATAGTACTTTAATAAAAGGTGACAGAAGTAARCAAGTATCAGAACAGAAAACAAAGGATTGTATTAGACCAAAGGTATTACTTAGCGTCCCACAAATCAGTTTGTGTAGTTAAACTACATTTTTGCTGAAGTCCTGCATTAACAAGATCCTTGTTTCCAAACCTTTGATATATTTATCCAGTCTTTGCCACCTTATTAATATTCACAGGATGAGAGAAATATAGCCATAAACAACTATCTAACAATAGATCATTTGGGAAAGACAGAAAAGTATGAATTTGTATTATATCATGTTTGATGATCATTGATTTCACCACACCGATTGCTGTTAAGACTCTCTCCTGAGTGTGAAAAARTAATTGCACTCAGGGTTTTGTCACAGAATGAATAAGCACACAATCTTCATCCAAGCTACCACCTTTTAGGAAAAGTAAAGACTTTCCCTTTAAATCCCAATTCATTTCATACATACCAGGATTAGATCTGAATTGTCGAACATTCAAGTAGTTAATATTGGCTTTCTGAGAAGAAATAGTGACTGAGCAGGCGGGTCCCAAATCAGTTGGCGCTTATGCTGCTCTAACAAGGATCCTTTTACAAGGATCTCAAGATGCAGATGCTGCCCAGCCCAGGATTATGCTTTGATCACCTGATACAAGTATTCAGGTATCACCATGGTGAGTGCTGAGCAGAAGAGAGGTAGCTGTAGTTTCAGCAGAGAGAGACCTTGAACTGAGTTAAATGTCTCAGACTTGACTTTAGTTATTTGCTCCTGGTACTCTGTGCCACTAGAGTTTCCTARGCTGACTCGAATAAGAAAATCGGGCAGCATAACTTTGTTCTGCATTAATTTTATTTCTGCCTTTGTATCTTCATGTCTCTGAAACTAAATATTCTTCAAACTTGCCTTATTCCTTAGAGCTCGATGAGATCTGTGAAGTATTTTTCTAATCCTGAGCAATTATGGAGGTCCTTTGGTGTAGCTCCTGGGGAAAATTGTCTTATACATGTCTGATTTGAGAATGCGTAAACTGTTTGAATTTATATTTACATGCATGAAAATCAACCTGTGGGCTGAGATTAAGCACAGGAAGCTTCACCCCCAAAGGCACTAGTTAGGCAGAACTTCTAGGAAATGTAAATGAGAGTTAAGAACTGAATATGTTGTTGAGCAAATATCTTCAAAGCTACTAATACTAACTAGTCTTCTGCACAAAATGATGAAGTTCTGTTATATGGGAAAGATAGGCTGCAAAAAACTCTTGTAGTTGCAGTCATGTGATATGTTCAATCTTCAGGAATGGAGGAGAAGGCTGAGAACAGGCAAGCAAAGGGTCTGGGAGAGTGACTGGTGACTCTGCCTRAGTGGAAATCTTGCAGCCAAAACTACAGTGTGAGGCAACCCATGGTGRTAGGCCAGGCTGCTGGGCCTGCTGGAGGTGGTTCTTCTGCCTTTGGGGGCAGAGGACATTGTTCTCTGATGCCTTTGTCCCTCCTAGCAGGATTTAATTCAGGTTTATGGAAGCAGTGTCAGGACCTGAACTCGTGTTAGGGTTCAAGTCCAAATCTTTACCATTGCTCAGCTGAACTCTTAGTTTATCAATTGATGGAGAGTACTGTTCATTAAAGCTGGATTTCGTGTCTTGAAACACACTGCTAGAAAGGGAAGGAGTGTCCTCTGCTCTCAGGAAGAGAGAGGCTTCCTTCTTATTTTGCTCTCACTGATGATCTATTACATTCAAATAAATGCTTTTTCTTCTTAAGCTTTAGTAATTTTTCTTTAGAAAAATTCTATCTTTCCAAAGCCAGTATAGTTCTTGTGGTGTGCAGTTTAATAGAACAGCTGTGTTAGGAATATCTGTCTACAAGAAGCACTACTGGTTGGAAAAACTCTGAATAAATCTTGCTGAAGTTTTCTTTGAGTTTTATCAGAAAAATTACTAAATGTATGTAAGAAAGCATGAATCCAAAATATAATGGTAATACATCATTTAAATGATAATAGTATGAGCATACTTTGAATGTGTGCTTATTTTTAATGATAATGCAGTCCTATTTCTTGAAAATTACCTAATAGACAYCCTGTAATTAAGAAGCTAATGGAGACCAAAACAGCTTTATTGTTATATGAAGAAGCAGAAGACTATATTTTGCTATTGGTTTCACTTTACTGGGTTCACCAGCAATTCAAAAGTTGAAAACAAACAGATACCCAGCATTATCTGGGGGATTGAATCCAGCACTCACAGTCTGACAAACTGATGCTCCTATTTATCACTGAATGGAAGAAAATTGTATCAGTGAACTGTTCTTTGCTGGAACCAAAATTGTACTTCATCACTTGATTCCAGGGTCTCTCATTTTTGTCTCAGTACTGCCCCCTCTCCTAGGCATGAGGCATTAAATGATTTGTATGTTTCAATTAAATTGCTATAAAAAATGAGTAGCTTCAGGGCACTGGTTTATTACTGGTATCCAACTCTGTTTTCATTTACTAAATGACATTCTGAAAGCTTCTATTCTGAACATAATCACCTAAGGGTATCCACAGAGTACAACCCTGAATGATTCAATTATTGCTGAATGCTATTCTCTTCCCAGAACATAGGGCTTTGCACATTAGCAGCCTGTTTAATGTTTCACAGTTGTTCACTTTGCACTCATCAGGGTTTTCCCATGAACGCGTTGGAAGGGTSGAATGTGCTGCTGCTTCTTTAAAACATGTTATCTTTATGTCTCTTTTCACAGTAGCTGACTTCTTCAAATGAGTTTGCTAAAGCTGATGGACATATTTTTAATTCAGTTAATTCAGTTAATTAAGTTGCTGCATACTTGCCATAAAACTAAATCACAGAAATTTACAGGACATCAGTCCTGTCCACATAGCTTGTTAGACATAAGTGTAGTTTCCACAAAGGTTTTTGAGGAGCAGGTGCCAGAGAAACAAAATCACCAGTCACCATCAGCACGTTGCTCTGTTTCCTAAACTGCCACATAGTCCACAAAACGTAAAATAGTCCAGGCCAAGAGGTAAGAAATTATGAATTTCGGAGCTGCAGCTTAAAATTTACAGGTCTGAGTTGTCAGTATATTTACAGAGGTATGAAAATTAATTTTATGTTTGAGAACAAAAGGTTGAAAAGAAGGAAGAGGTCAAAATTCTTGAGTCCTTTCTGAAATGCCTTTGAGGTGAATGTGTTAGCAAGTACTRAGCTTCAATATTTGATTTTGTACAGTTTTTCAAATTTCAATCTCCCTAGTAAATTTACCTACACTTTTAGTAGGCACTTTAGAGTAAAAAAGTAGCAGCAACCAGCTGAACTGCTATGTAGATAAGAATTTCCTTAGTCATTAGTCAAAATCTGAAATTTGCAGATTAGTTGGAGTGCCTTTTCAGTAGATATTCAAGGTAATATAAAACTTTTCTCGTATTCATTCTTCTCTCCTTAGCCACCTCCATAGCTGTTCCATTGCTGGTAGTATTCCAAGACACCCTTGGGTTTATGCTTCTCCTTCCTACGTAGTCTAGACATTCACACTCAGCACAATTTTGAAATCTTTTCCCCATAAGTACTGAGTTGCCTCTCATCATCCTTTGCTACTCAAGCACCTCAGCCATCTCAGCTGTCCCACCAGCTCATTCTAAACAAAAYGTGCTGAAGTTTTACCAGACCTAATATACTTTAACTACTCGAACTCTGTATTAGTTTCTCAGGCCTTTTATGGTGACACTGGAAAGCTAGGAGTGATTGAAGTTGAAACGTTTAGTAAAAGCTTGCCAGATTTGACAAGCTCCTCGTAAACAAAGATTTCCTTCACAGCTCAGCTGGTGGGCTGCTGGGGTATGCAGAGCTTTCAGGGTCCCTTGTGCTGGGATGACTTCAAGTTTCTGGATTCCTTCTGCTCTGGTCAAGTTCCTGGAAATCTAGGTGAAGACCTTCCTACATGCAGCTCAGGGCATTTCTGCTTATATCAAGGGCTTCAGAGTCCGGGGACCTAATGCACATGACTAAGGCCAAGACTTCTTCCTCCCAGAGAGACAGCCAGCCTAGTAGACTGGAAATTTGTCTAGCAAAGCTAGACTTCAAAGTGGCCAGGCCTGGAGCTCATGACAGGTGCTGGTTGCTCCAGTTACTACTGTTGTGTATGACTTTGCTCTTGGTTTCATATCAAAGAATGCATCATCACATTCTTGCCCTTCAGACATGAAATCAAGAGACACTGGCAAAGGCCAGAGCCAAAACACATTTCTTTTCAGACATTCTTTCTTCATATTTCTGAAAGGTGAATATGTTTCAATTTCACTTTGAAAGAAAATATAGCAAAATCACCTTTGATCTCAGTAAAAATTAAACTAATTTTCTACATCTCCTGCATGAGGCAAATACCTTATTCACATTCCTTGCCAGTTGCTCAATAACCCCAGAGCAAACCTAAGAATGTGAGAAATAACAGTAACTAGTTTTCATGAATCTCAGAAGGAACAAAAACTCAGTAGAATATCAAGCAGAGAAGTTTGCACTGGAGACCAGAACTTTGTTTTCTCTTTTCTAACCTCAAAACAGAGTTTTATTTCTAAAAGAACATACATAGCACATTAACTCCCCAAGGACTGATGTTTGTATCCTTTCAGGCTTGGTAACCCACAAAAATGTATTAGAGCTTAATTTGCTTTGTTTCTGTCCTGCATGTACCATTGTAAAAAAAATGAGATCTAAGGGATAAAATATGAATCCAAGGTTAATGAAGACATTGTTAAAATACTGTCTTCTATGAAGAGATGAGGTTTAATATTTCTCTCATTTACAGATAAATGAACTTGCACCAATGTAAATCTGATTAAATCAAAGGGATAGTCACTTCCAATTATTTTTATTAATGACCACAGCGATAATCACTGTACACATAGTGCTTGTGACACTGAGCAGAAAAAACTGTCCTCATGAAGATTAAACCTATTAGTTCCTTTGGCCTGTCTTCTTGTGTATCTCATACATCCTACTGAGAACAGAATTTGGTTGTTTAGCTTAAACATCCCTCCCCTAAAAGTATCTAGTCTTGCCTTGAACACAAAGATGAAGAATATGCCATATTCCTTGGTAGTTTGATCTAGAGTTAAGTATGTATGAAAAAAAGTATGCTTAACTTTTCGTGTGAATGTGTCTGTCCTCACATTGCCAACATAGTTCTTGTTATGCTCTTTTTGTGGGATGAAGAGATCTTTGCTGTCTGGTACCACTACACCATAATAAAATTATTTCTCAAACTTCTTTTTTGATGAGCAGAACTACTGCTTGCTACACAATAATTTACAGAATACTCAAATAATTTATGTGGCTGTTTTTGGAAACCTCTCAAATTGTTCAAAATGGAAGTCAAAACTGTCTCCAGCATCCTTCCCTAATTATTATTCCCCTGATACATATTCARAGATCACATTACATAGTTATTTTTTCCACAGCCTTACACAGCTATTTCTCTGCTCAATCCTTTTTGGAATTACTGACTTCAAGGATGCCATTGCCCAGTCAACATTCCTATTTCTTACATTTGTAATTTTGCATTTGTTAATATTAAAATACATTTAAAGCTCTGTGGTTATCATTCCTTACCAATCTACTGATCTATAAACCATCCACCTTTATCTTCAAAGTCATCTTGCAATAACATAATTGCCTTGTGTATGTCTAAAATGAAATAGGATGAGTCATGATCACAGCATCTTTTAGAATTAAAGAATCACAGCATTGCTGAGACTGGGGCCTCTGGAGATCATCTAGTCTAGCCAYCCTGCTCAAGGCAGGSTCAGGAAGAACARGTTRCTCAGGACATTGTCTAGACAGGTTTTGAATATCTCCAAAGATGGACACTCCACACCCTTTCTCTGGGCAACCTGTTCCAGTGTTTGAGCACCACAAAAAAGGGTTTGTCTCATTTTTAAATGGAATTTCCTGTATTTCAATTTGTGCCCATTGCCTCTTGTCCTGTTACTGGGCACTACTGAGAAAAGTCTGGCTTCATCTTCTTTACTCCCCCCAGCAGGTATTTATACATGTTGATAATATCCCGCCCTCAGCTTTCTCTTCTCCGGGTTGAACAGTCCCAGCTTTCTCAGCCTCTCTTTGTATGACAGATGCTCCAAATTCTTGCAGTGGGTCACCTGGAGAAGACAGCAGTTCTACCTGCTGTGAGCAAGGGCTCTGCAGCAATAGCTGTGAAAACGGAGGACAGATGGAAAAACACAGGAAAGTTAGAGAATAAGAGAAAAACCAAAAAACCGATGTTGGTTCTAAGGGAAGATTGAAAATCCTATCGCAGTAGTCACTAGGCAGGATGCGCATTTTAAGCTTGACAATTCAGTGATGCTGAAGTGGAGGAGCAGGAAGWACAGGGGCATTTTGGGGGGAAGTGACTAGCATGTGCCACTCATTTGCTGGGATATTAATGCATCTTGTTTATTGTTCAAGTATGGATGCACAGTGATATTGCTCTGATACTGGTCTCTCATATTTCTAATGTGCTTCTAGTAACTTCCCTGAAAAATGCTACAKTTTTTAGCTGAAAATCTCTTCACATACATTCCAGTCAGAAGCAGCCTCTTGAAAATCCATTTAAACAGCAAATCACAGGCCTCTGAAAAGAGGGGAAGAAAAGTCTTGAAAGCACTAAATTCAGCAATTTGGAATAAAGGAAGCTTAAGGCAGACAACATCTGTTGTTTTCAATCCTGTGGGATTTTCTACTTTTTTTTYCCCCAAATCCCAGCCCTTAATGAAGATTTAAAAAGGCCAGAAAAAGAAAAAAAAAAAAAAAGGTTTATACAAAATGAGAAATCTTTGAGTACGTAAGGCAGTGTCTGCTGCAGGTCGTTCTTCATCGAGGGACAGAGGTGCAAGCGCTGTGCGATCACAATGACAGCTTCAAGTGGCCGTTCTCAATAGGGACCTCACAGTTACCACAACAGATGCCAAAATCCAAGTATGAGTCCTACTATTGTTACTGTTTTGTATTCTCATTTAACAGGACTATTAATGCTAGAGCACCCCACAAAAGAAATGTTACCTATACTTAATAAGGACAACCTAAAAAAATATAAAAATAGTGGACCTATCAAGGTACATGTCCAAATGCTCTGTTCGGGCAATTGTTTCATTACCACATTTTACCTCCCCATTTTGCCTACAGTGATACCTCAAATTTTCCACAGTCTCAATCCAGATATAGTAAAACTTTTTTTTACAACCTTCTAGAAAAATAAAATGGTTCATACTAGCTTGGTGGATGCAGAGGGATGCAAGCTAAGCAGTTCAGTGTATTTAGACTCTGCAAATTTTAGTTTTACGTTTATATTATATTTTATGTATATGGCCTGAGTAGTTAGTGCTTCATCATGAATAGTGCAGACTTTTCATGTAGCTTTCTTAGATTTTTTGGTGAAGTTGCTGCCACATATTTAATCAATATATACCGGGATGAGCATTGGCTGAAGAAACAGAATTTCAGTTTAACGTTTTATGGCCAAAACCATCAGCAGAATTAGGCCCATACATTTTTAGAAAGTCAGGAAGTGTCTGTAAAATGCTAAATGGAACTGTCATGGCATRTAGACTATTAAAATCATTGTGGGATCACATACATCCCAAGGGAAATATAAAATATTTCCAAGAATAACCASTATTATTCAGATGTTGCTAGAAATATTCCTTTATAGTCAACAGTTTTTTTATACTAAGTTTCAACATGCACATACATATGTAAATCACATTTTGTCAGAATTCTGGATCAAATCTAGTCATCCCAAGTGATGTTGTATCAACTTTGTTTTCTTAATCATTTGGAAAAYTTTAAAGCAGTTTTGAGGGTTTGAGCCAAAATACTGATGTCCTAACAATGTTGTAGCTGGCACTGGAGGACTCTGGAAGTATCATGTGATTTCCAGGTTGAGTGTTAAAAAATCAAAGGTAAAGGAAAGGATTTTTTTGAAAATGGCCACAAAACTCAACTTTTCCTGTTGCAGAGATAGACACGGTCTTTTGGCTGTGAAAGCTTTTCACTTGCACCAGGGTATTTTTGCACATTGTGTTGCAGAGCCAGACATAAAATTGCTGAATTRTATAGTGATCTGGAAACAGACTGGCCTGCTGTGCTGATCTATGGCATAAGAGAAGAATAAAGTTGATTGCACAATATCAAACTGAGTTTTGCCATAAGCATATCTCTGAAAATGTAAGCATATCCGTGAAAAACCATATCCCAGAARATGTCCTGTTTGCAAGTGAAAGTTCATGCAACTTTAGTTATGTGAGTTTTCTTGACAGGGCAGTAAGAGGAAGAAATTTTTTCCATTAAAATAAAAAGTATCAATGCAAYAACGTTATTGCTTTCTGAAAGAAAAGTGATCCTCATACTGTGCTAAGATGACTGCCCTCCATGGAGGATACAACCTAAGAGAGCTCTTATGGGTGGAGAAATAGACAATACATTCACAGAAGCACCAGGTTAAGAATGGGGATGTGTAAAGAGGAACAGGGAGCCTGCAGTTGCAGAGATCCTCCAGTATTCCCTGTTTGACTATGTGTGGTTGTCAAGTCMCTTGTCTGTTTGTACCTGAACTCCTTACCATGAAAGGGAAATAAAAACACTTGTGTTCCTGATCAGTCTGTGGCAGGGTTCGGTATGTTAAAGGCCATGAAATGCACAGCTGATGCAATAATTGGCATTGTTTAAATATTTACAGTAGMTGTCATTAATAGGAACAAAACACATAATATCACCAAAAAAAGTTGTAAGCATTCAAGATGAAAAAAGAATGTAGTGCCTATATTCTGAAGATTTTACAGTGAAGATTCAAAGTCCTTGTAACTGGACTTCCACTCATGGAGTGGCTATTTCAGTTGTGACAGGGACAAAAGTCAGAAGAGCATAGTCAGTGCCACACAAGACCAGCACTGATAAGCAAAGACAGGGCCCCCAAGATCAGGCAAAATCTGGAATGGAGGGATCAGACTTCAGTTATCATTAATCCTARGTCTACAAGTTGCATGGATCGCTAGTGCTACCAAAGCAACATCCCTTGCCCTCTCGAAAACAGAATTGCCATCCCCTTTCCATCATATATAAGGCTTATTCATGCTGTTGCAACCTTTTGGCTGGTCTTCAGAGCTGTATTGAAGTCCAGTATGCAGTTCCTTCCATACTCAAAGCCTGGGCAAATAAGGTGCCAAACTCTCTGCATTAGCTGCCTTTTGGCTGCCACACRAAGTTCAAGTATGGTTTAGCCATTTGCAAAGCCCTGTAAATGGCAGCTTGAATTAAGCTTCATAATCTTGTACCTTCTGCTGTCCAGATATACTTAGCTGGAACAATGAAACTTTAAATGTTGAAACTTCCTCCGTGCCCCAAGAATGAATTTTGGGAAGGACTACACGGTATTSTCAGGGGCTGATCTGCCTTTTTGATTCACTCCCTGGACACTTGCAGAAGAGCTACACAACCAACCTCTTTGGCTGAAGCCTCTCCCTTTCCCCCTAGTAATTGCACTCCTATTTCATTGGGTCAACAAATAGCAGTAAGCTCTTTTCTAATGTTAAAGAAGTCCTTTTCTTTATATATACACACTATTACATATCTGTAGTAATAATAGTTCTAATTTGTCCATGACCTGCACTGAAGAGTACTTTCAAGATATRTATCTGTTAAGCTAGTTTATAGAATCTTTACAAGCAGTGTGTGTACTGAATGAATTCAAAAGCTCTAGAGTGCATTGCAGCTAAGGTTGTTATTGCAATATGTATATGATTATTTTTGGTATCTGTCTATAGGAGTGATGAAATATTTATTCATATAACTTCATCTATATATTTCCATTCCTGTTAATGCTGCTATCAGTTACACCTCTGATACAACAGAGTAGAGTGGTGCAAGAGAGGATTAATTTGATTCCTAGCTTTATTAATGATGTTCATATAATTATTTATTAAGGTCCTTATTATTTAAGATTAGCTTTGACTGCTGTGAGAGTAGCTTATGCAAGTAAAAAGAAGGGGCTGCAACTCTGACTCAATTTAATACTGACAGCTTTATCTGGATTTAAATCATTATATCTAGAATCCAAATCTGAGCCAACCTCTGAGTGATGTGCAGGATATCTTTTGTGAATTTGGTACAGTTTTGCTGTTTGCAGTAGTCCTGCAAGTCTAGATAGTTTAAGGTTCATTCCCTGTGCGAACTGACCATCTGCTCTCAATAATTGCAAATTCACTTCCAGTGTTAATAAACTATTTCTGTGCTCTTGTATGTCTCTAAAATGCCTTAGGCAACTGCTCCTTCCTCCTGGGGAAAAGTAACGGCAGCTGTGGGATTCGCAAGGACTTCAGTGCTTGTCTCTTGCTACATTTCTGGCAGCAAATCACTAAGTGCAAATAACTTTTCTAACTGCCTAATAACTGCAAACCCATTAAGTGTAACTTCTGTGACAACAGAAAAAAACCTTCCTTTAAAAGATCCCTAATTGGATTAAAGAGTATGTGAACACCTGTGGTTGTTCTCAGGGCCCTGCAGGAACTGGAATATATTAGAAGTCAGTAAGAGATAACGTGCCGGCTTCCCCTCAAGTGTCGCCCAGAGGAGCTGCACGGTATTCAGCCAAGCTCCAGCTGGCAGCGTGGGGTGAGGGGACACCCCCAAATCTGCAGACACCCCCACTCCCCATGGCTCCTTTTTAATGGAGAAGGGATTCACACTGCTTCCCAYATTTTTCTTACACTAGCAAATTAATAGTCCTGGCAAGGAAAAACTTGTCTTTGCAAATGCAGTCAYGTTTGTCGAATATTTGTTTAGCCTTTTTTGACAAAGGAGCACTTGCAGAAAGAGCTGAAGGTACTGTTTGCACGCTGCTTTGGCTTGGGCCCTGGCTCCAGAGCGATAGTTGGAGGGCCACCCTGGTGCCCRAGTTGTGGTGCTAGKGCTGAAATGAGCTACGTGCCCAGCRTGGGGTCTCCAGCAACCTTTGCAGGGAGGGCAACAGCCTCCACCAGCCCCCAGCAAACACCAGCAGCTGGGATCTCTCTGAACCAGCCTCTCTGCTGGACTCAAGTATTTACCAACAGCTCCAGTCAAGGATCCTTGAAAAAGTGGGATGTAAGAGCAGAAATTCCTACAGCCCGGAACCATCCAAATTGTGTGTTCGGGCACAAATTGCTTGATCACTGGTCTCTTGCAAAACACAACTATCAAAGCGTTGCTCACTTTTCGCAATTTCTTATTTGGCCCTTGAGTAATATATGGGTAGATTGCCAGTCACAAGTGTGTGCTCTAGCTTGCCCCTGTGTACTGATTTGCCCCCTCAGCAAGCACGTCCTGGTCCATGCTCTGATTTGCTCCTCTGACCTCAGCTCCTTGCTCTGCCTTCCCCCTGAGCTCCTCTCTCAGCACTGCTTGTTCCCGTCCCGCGGGACCAGGCAGATCTGCTCTTCCCTCACTTTGCTCTCACACAAACCACTGGGTACCAAGAACCACTGTCAAGTTTCTTCCCAGTGCGTCAACCTTGCTTTTCCTGTGTGTATGTGTTTGCTGCTTTCATTCTCCAGGTAACTCTGCTCATTAAATCCTGTTCACCCTTGGCATCCTTTGGCAGGACTGTTAYAGCTTACCGGGCTCCAATGCAGTTATGTGACTTTCAAAAAGAATAATTCACGTTAAAAGTGGCCCATTATGTTCCACTACTCATTATGTTCCACTAGTCATTGTTTATGGTGGTGGTGTCGGGAATGAGTAGCTCCTCTCCAGCCAGCTGCACTGCACGCTCCTCCTCCTCCTCTGCCTTCTCCTCCTCCTGCTGCTCCTCTGTCCCAGGCACCCTGCAAGTTTCCTGTTGCACAGGAGAACAGCTGGCTGCCAGCGGTGCCTCCCACCGACCGCATGGCCTGCCAGGGACGGAGCGTGCTGCTTTAAGAATACGGTTGTAGGATCTGAATGCTCAAAGATAACATTTCTCATTTTAGGTTTTAATGCATTTTCCATTTCTCATTTCCTTTCTATTTTGTTCTGAAAAAAATCTTGATTATGAGAGATGTAAGTGCTTCACGGCCTCTAGTGGGCAACAGCTAGAGCTGCAGAAATTTTTAGATGGTAAATATATATGTGAAAACTTTTTTTWAAAAAAAAAATCAGTGTATGTTTTTTCTGRTTTCTTATGAAAAGAGTCCTATGAAAATGCTTTTTCTTTCTGTGCTTTGTCTCCACTTTCCACCCTCAGTAACTTTGGTGCCTGTCACCTGATTTCAACTAAATTTGACAGAGGTGCTGAGWTTTCAAAAACAGTTCCTGTAAATCAGGCTAATTCGTGTGCTCAGAGAAGTCCTGACCCTAAATTTTGTTTGATAATTTGGTTAGTGTAGCTGCAAAGAGGATTGTGCCTCTTATGTGACACTGTCAGACAATCCCGTTGGGAATGCAGATGGAAAACAAATCAGGTTGCTGGTACTGCCTATACCATTACAGAATACTTCCTGCTTCATTATTTATAAATTTTAAAGGGATATTTAAAGAAACCCTGATTCTTGTATTTTCTTTCTATTTTTAGCTTTCTCATTCATCTTGCATGACAGGTAACAGCAGTCATTAAAATACAGCAAATAATAATGAAGCTCATAGATAGACTCTACATAACAGTTTGGACAACATGTCCTCATATGTTAATAAGAAAATTGTTATGAATATTCCTTTGACTGTGGAATTTTACAGGATAAATCCTTTAGGTTACTTAAGATGGAAAAACTTTCCTGAAAATGGTTGTATACATGGTACCTTTTCTCCTCCTTGTTTTTGCTTGGCTGTAGTACAGAAAAGAGAAGAAATTCAACTGGACTAGAGGCTCACTTAGGGTTAATCCAGCAAAATAGGCACTCCTTTATGCGAATGAGAGGAAAGTGTGTTGCCTCCTTTATTATCGGTACCACTTCTTGTAGCAGTTCATTTTCCTTTGAAGATCCCTTTTTCAAGGCAGACATTGAGTACCGTGCTTTACTTACAACATCTGAAAAAAATCTTTAAACATGGTGAAACAGCTCATGTTTTGGAAGCTGATCTGTAAGTGTCCATGAAGTGGTTAGGATCTAACTTCTCATCTTAAGAGTGCGTATTTCTCCTGTGTTATAAACACTTGAAATGACAGAATTACTGGTAATGACTTTTCTGAGTCCATACCATGAATGCCATGCTTGGGAAGGTTGAAAACGACTCACATTCAGCCATTTGGCTTTCTACTTGGGTACAGAATATCTTGCAGAGATTTTTTTTTCTGTCTGTTTTCCTAGAAGTGATGTTTGAAAACAAAACACAAAACCACAGAGTGGCCTTTTTGTGCTAGGAACTCTTTGATGCTTTTCCAAAAGAGTTAAGTTAGGACAAGGCCTCGTATGGCATCATATTCTCTTGGTACACAAAAATAGGCCTGGTTTGGACCATTTTACCAGATAGAAGAATGATGTAAATGAAATCAAATCTCATGGTGTCTAGTTCTTAAGAAAAATGCCTTCTCTCTGTTCCCTTGCATTCTGACTCTTCATTTCTATAATCCTTTGCCTTGGCTGCATCAGCTGTAAATGATACCCTCACATATCTGAGTATTTTCCTAGCACTAATAGAGTTAATTGAGATTCTCAAAGAAAATCTTACTTCAGAAGAAACAACTTTGGGAGCATCCATATTCCCATATTGTCTRTTTCTGTTTTTCTTTAATTTGCCTTTTTCCTCTCTGCAAAGCACACTGAAAGATCTGGAGGACTGTGGCAACAGAAGTATCATTAGTAAAGCTTTTTGTGCATGTGTGTGCACTCATCCATGTGATGAAAGAAAAAAAAATTGTCAGTAATGTAGCTTAAAAAACAGCAAACATTGGTTCTTTGAGTTTCTGAAAGGTCAGAGATACAAGGTTTCATACCACAAGCATACTGAATTTTGCTCAATACTACCCGCTACATATTTCAAGAAAGAAAAGCTGCATTATGAAATAATCACAAAGCAAATTCCTTTGCTCTCTCTTCAGTCAGCATGAGTATGGGAGAATCATTTATTCCCTGGCATTGCTAACATTGAGAATTCATGTCCATTCTTACCAACTGCTTGTTCAAAATAAACCTTAGATGTGTTGATTACAGCACAATTAAATTGCAAGGCAGTTCCTCAAATAGATTGTCATCATATGAGCATTTTCTTTTCTGGTGATCTTTGTGAGAACTGAGGTAGGACTGTTCAGAAAAACTTTGTCTTTCCTGTTACTTAGATATAATCTTCACTGTGGTAAATAGCATCTTTGTTTTAATGAACACCCATCTTAAAATCTCTGCAATATGCATGTGCTGCAAGAGGTTAGGCACACCAATAGCCTGGTTTGGAATTTTTTTTTTTTTTTCAGGAGAAGGCTACGTGTTTTGTGGTGTCTGTTTTCATAAGTATGGTTATGAATTTTTGCATATAAATGTAAGAGTTGGAGTTGCCATAAAGTGTTTAAGGCCTGGCATTCTTTGCTCAATGCTTTTTTTACAAAGAAGCTTTCGGATGCTAGAAGCACTCTAGCCATAATTAAAACACTTTACATTTAGATGCTGCTTATTTCTGTTCTGGAAATATATTTTGGTCATACTGTAAGAAAATTAGTATCAAAAGCATGTAAATGCTTAAGATGGTGTATATCATACTGCATTTACCTTGATACATTTTATGTAGTTTCAGATCCTCTGTGTTCATAACCAGGATGTTTGGGAATATAGTAGTCTTGTCAGATAGATAAATTACTTGAAATAGTCAAACACCTGGTATTGAGGTATGATGGTAGAGACATTAACTACAGCTCTTGAGATACTGAAGAAATTTCACCCTGGACAACCATCCTACCTGATTTCAGAAACTAAGCAGGCAAGCTAGAGCAATATTTGGAATAAGGCCTTTAAAGTTTCAGGTAGTACAAGATGTCTTCTTGAAGATTTACTATTCTCCAAGTCAGTCTAACACTTGGCTAGATATTTAGGGAATGCTCTGTTTCCCAAGGTATTAGTGCCTGAAACCATTAAGTATTCCACAGTTCTTTTACAAGAGAAGTAATTACATCCTGTCGGCAGAAATTACTCCTACTGTTTAATTTGGAAACCATATTCTTCGCTTCCAGTCTTTTATTGTTACACAGGGCTGCTGCGCACTCTAAATAGCAGCTGTTTTCTGCCCATGGAGGTGGCACTTCTATCTGACAYGTGCTTTATGGAAGATAGTGATGGTGATAATGTCCCTTAGGATGACATTTTAGGTACTGGTTTAGTTGTGATCGAGGTCATTTTAAAAATTGCATGTGCATTTTATACTAAGGCAGCCCCTGAGTGCACTGGGTCTTGAGACAAATGCTGATGCTGAACTTTTCTCTGTTTCTGTGTCCTTTTTAAGTCTTTTATGTACAGAAGGAAATTAGCACTCCAGATGATTATTGTCTGCTAGTGGTGTTTTTAATTACTGATTTTTCAGGACACCCAATTAACTTCTTTTTGCTAAAAACAATTTTTTTTTCCTTCCCCTTAAGGAAACCACTGATTCACATTTTAATATTAACTTTTTAAAAAGTTTGAATTATGCAGCAATTCCAAGAATTTTTATTTCTGAGCTCTTTGAAGCATCTGAATGAACTAATGAAGTATTGTGCCTCTGCCATGTACTGACTGAACTTCATGTTAAACTAGGCTTATGTCATTTAGATATAGAAAATGGCATTTTAAGACCTCTAGAGCGTACTCACAAATCCTTCGTTCCACAATGTTAGATTAGCAGGAACATGCTGCCACACAAGTCAAAAGGGTGCAGAGCTGAGAGGGGCGAACAGTGACCAGCAGAGTGACGGAGCACTGGACCATGTTGACCAGAGAGGTTGTGGAGTCTCCTTCTCTGGAGATCTTCAAGGCCYRCCTGGATGCAACCCTGTCTAACATGCTCTAGGTGACSCTGCTTGAGCAGGGGGTTGGACTAGACGGTCTCCAGAGGTCCCTTCCACCCTTACCGATTCTGTGATTCTATGATACTATGATCTCCCAGGTCCAGGAGACATCGCTAAATCCAACATGGACAGTACAGGTCCCTGCGAATGGAGAAGTGGCAGGAAACGGAGCTTGCTGAAGAACATTTTAAACAATCWGTTTGAGAACGGGATACAGTTTCTCGTCTAGTTCAGTCAAACCAGACCAAGCTGCTTTCAGCTCAGCTCGGGAAGCTCTTGAGCATGTAGCGAGACAAATAGGTTGATCAGCAATCATTCTGCAGTGTGATAAGTAAAGCAAAGAGAAGCAGCTTGACTTACATAAGTGAGTCTCAAGCTGCAGAGCTTAGAGTTGAAAACCATTTATATTGGGTATTAAAGCAAACACATATGACATAGAGCTATGCCATATAAACTAGATGCTTTTTCCACTAGGAGAAAGACTTTAAAAAGCTAAATTAGTACCAAGCATAAGTGAGAGAGGTTTTTTTGAAAAATAAGTTAGGTAATACATATTTTAATCCTTCAAAAAGTATTTTATATGAAAATGCAAAAGTGTATGGCTTGCTCATCGAATGGTTGTACTACCTTACCTAACCACTGCAATAGTAAATGAATGGCAAATACCTCAAGATGGCTTTGGGGAAAATGGCAGTGTTAGGTAAGGGTATCCAGAGTATGAAACTGCCCAGGAAAAAAAAATCAATCAAAAAAATTTATCATCATAATTTTCTGCTCTAGCAAATTAGTTTCTTGTTTTGATTTTGCCTTTAAATATGCATCATCATGCAGAGTTGTAAGTGCAAGGATATTATTTTTCCTTTCCCTTTGTTCCCTTCTTTGTTTTGCTAAATGTGACAGGATAAATCATATCCATGTTACCCACCACTTCACACTTTTTCATCTTTATAACTTTTCAAAATTTCATAATCTTTAGGAAAAGTGAAAACATGTTTATAGGGGAAGCTCAAACTCACATGCCTTTTTTTTTTAATTTTATTGGACTCCAGCAAAGCAAAAATGAATATTGTTAATACCGTCATAATGTGTGTGTGTGTGTACGTGTACATGCATATATATTCCTGGGTCCAGAGTTTCAGAGACTAGTTCTAATTCTGAAACATGTTACACCAGCCACAGAGAAGATGATGTTTCTTGACCCCAGCATTAAATCTGGTGTGGGAAGGAGAGAGAGCACTCTCAGTCCGTGACCTTCGGCACTGAAAGCTGCACCTTCCAGATGGGGTYGGTGTGGTCCTGGTGGCACACAATGAAAGTTTTGTCTCTTCCTCTAGAGTCTTCGAGAGACTTCAGGCTAGATGAGGATGCACAAAGCCTAAACTTAAGTAAAAAGAGATCAAAGGTAACTGGCAAACAGCAGGGCAGAAGCCTGAGTGCAGAATGGGGCACTGGCTCTGTGTACTTTCCCTCTCTGAGCAGTTCACTTCACTTTGCAATAGTACCACGGTTATCAGTTGCATGCGAGCATGATTAAAGGAGAGCGGCAGGAAATATCTGGCGTAATCTGGGAGGCTGGCAGTTGGGAGCGACAGAGGAGAACAAAGGCTTGAATGTATTTGCAGATTAGAAAATAATTACAAGTAGCTCAAGAAATGTGGCCCTAGCAAGGCAGCGCAACCTTCGGCTCTATCAGGCAATGTATTCCCACAGAAGAGCAAAGTACGTGACACAGCGCAGCCTCATCTGCAATATTGTGTTCAGTTCAGGTTCCCCATCTTCTAGCCTGGATTTAATTGTCATCTGTGGATTTGGAAAGGCTGTGAGAATTGGAAGGAAAATAGCTTGTTTTACCAAAAGAAATTAAAACAGTGGACTGTGTTTCAGTCTCCTGTCAGCAGGCAGAACAAAGTGCAAGAGGAACAGGGCTGCTCTCGTTACCTATAATAAGCGGGTAAGCACTAGTGAGAAGGAAAAACTCTTTGAACTGGAGGACAGTGTTGGCCAAAGAATGATGTGTGTAACCTGGCACAGAGCAACCTTCAACTGAAAATTTAGTTCCTGATTGTCAGAGGAGGAAGGAACCAGAGCAGGCTCCCAAGAGCAGATTTAGGGAGAAGGCGTTGGTCTGGACCTGGATGAGTTAATGGTGATTAATAGTGGAGGATGGTACAATGTGAATGCCTGCCTTGCTTGGAGATGAGGCTTGCTCATCCTTCCTGCATGGTGTGCTTGTGGCTCTTCTTCTCAAAAGGCTCAAGGTATTTCTAAATAAAAGTAGTGGCTCCTAAATGCTGTCTTGCAAAAGCAAATTCTGACAGTATGAATAATATGTTTTTAAGCATCTTAGTTTTGAGAAGTGAAATACAAGATTTCTGTTAGTTCTCTTCGCCACATTATAAGCAAATGCATTGTACAGTATGAAAGCTGATTTTACTGAGTGCCTTTAAACTATTAAAGCCTTTCCCTTCATTTCTTCATAGTAGAAGGTTCAAAGTATCAGTTTTATTCAGCTCCAAAAGCGAATCCTGGGACAAGCAGGCATAGCCATCATAGCTGCGCTGAAAAGGGAGATCTGTTCTCTCTGGAAGTCACTGGGGCAAAAATGGTAAATGGTAAAAAAAATGGTTGAATTCCTCCCCTTCTCCTTCCCTCCAGTGCGATTGTGGGAATCTGTAATTATTTGGGAACTTTGTATTTTAGAATGGCCAGAAGACCAAAGAGATTGGACTAGAGACCTCCTGAGACCCTTTCTGACTTGAATTATCCTGTGGTTCTATAATTTAGCATTTTTAAAGGCCAGGCAGGGCAGAGCTTGTAGAGCTCAACCATATTTCCATCACAGACTCTGTGAGTACTGAAGGTCTCTGGCTAGAGTCCTAACTCCTTAAAAAGAAGCTCTTTACACTGAGGTACAAAGTCTTGTTCTGACAGAAGTCTGCCCACCAAAACGTATGTTCACATTTCTTCTGGTGATTCCCAGCATCAGCAGAGACACTTGGTGTCCAAATGAAGATCTGTAGGGCACTGTTATCACTTTGCCCATAGACCTTTCTTGCCTGTGGATCACATTACCAGAAGAATAAATCAGTACCTCTCCAAGTCCTTCACTTTATGTGACCATTTATAAGGTACCTAYTCTTTATAAATGGTAATTAGTAACACATAATCTCTTGTAACTGACCTTCAAAGTTACAGTTTGGGAAGAAGTCTCTGATTTTTTAGTGAGGTCTGATCTGGTATCCTATCATAGCAGATCTCACAACCACCTCAGGAGCAGAAAGAAGTGCAAAATGCAGTATCTGCAGAAGAGTGACAGGAGGAACAGTCTCATTGCCCTTCATCTGTAGTACTATATGTGTACTGCTCAGCCAAGAAGGGTCAGGGATCCTAAAGCCAGGGAGCATACACTGATTCATGTCCACAGTTCTTTGGAGGAAGTTCATTGGGGTGGTCCAAAACAGAGCTGGGGAGAAAACTATCAGATAGCTTGCAGATGAACAGTGCAGATATTTTAGCTTCCAGTACTTGAGCTTATTCCCTGACTGTCTTTTATTCATCCCTATGCTGTAGGATACTGTAGGATACTACTGTAGGACTGAGTCTACAATTAGCAAATAGTGTAGCTCAGGAAGAGCAATTTTGTAGAGTGAAACAGTTCTGATAAATGAAATCCATACTACCATATTTTGCTGTGTTTTATTTTGATCCTGTGAACTTAATGTTCATTAGTGGCAGGAGCAGACCTTCCCATTTATTTTCATCCTGAAGGACTTCAGTGCGCTATCTGAAACCAAAGAGAAGAGTGAATATATTTCTTTTCACCTGCAACACGCTTTTTCCTTGTTACTCAGGTGGTGGTCAAAAGTCTCAGGGCAGAGAAAGAAAAATCTTGTCCTTTGTGCTATAAATATTACTTCAGCCAGTAAACAAAATACTCAGTAAAAGTCCTTGGAAGATCCTCCTTCCTGGGGGGTATATAATGCATGTCATATGGTGGTATTAAGCCTCTAAACGCCTCTTACAACCTTTCCTAGAGATTCAAAATTCTGTTCTTATTCAAATGGGTTTGTGCTACTGATTGGTCTTATTTATGGATTTTCAAGTACATTTTAAAGGTCAAACAAGTAATCTTAATCTGTCATGTGTGTTTTGGCAGCTGATAAGTATTGAATGTAGAACAGCACCTGGAAAGCAGATTAATTACATTTGCCATTACATATTTGGATCAGGCACAGGGATGGTGCTTCTGCCCTGTTCATTTCACTCTCCACCATCAAGCTACTGGCATTGATCAGCTCCTACATCCACAGGAGAGCACTGTCGTTGCAGCACTTCAAATGTGAGTCACAGCTGCTTGGCCGAGAGCCCAGGGCCCATGTCTCATGGTTGCCAGTTGAGAGAGCAGTGGCTGCATCAGAATTGCACTGCCTCCAGTTAAGAGCATTCCTAGCTACTTACTCTGTGCTGTTTTCTTCCTGGCTTGTAWCAATGTGGAAATTTGTCTGGCTTAGTTGTCCTCAAATTCTTATGTGCAAACCACTTAAGGGTTGGTTGTTGGGAGTTATCAGATCACAAGATCACAGCTAACGATCCTCAGTCACTGTCTGCAAAATTGTTATCAAGGAAACAAAACTTTTTCACATTTCCACAAAATTGACATCACAGACTGGGAGAAAGGTTTGAACACGGAGGGTGTAGTATCAGCTTCTACCRTATAAACTAATGGACTAACTATATCTCTTACTGGGAGCAGAAGTTCCTACAGAGAAAGGCAACAGCAGAGATGCTAAATGGATGAGATCCTTCAGCTTAAAAGAAGAGTATTAAATGGGATATGTTAGAAGCCTGTGAAATCATCTACTGTGTGGAAAAACTGAACCTGTAAGAATTCTGGGGCATGTAATGAAATGGTTTGACAGTAATTGTAAATAGGCAGAAGTACTTTTTTCATATTTTTCCACTATATTTTTGGAACTCATTGTGATTCAGTGTAGTCCAGTGCTAGCATRTAACTAAGTTCAAAAAGGGACCCGATCATTCATAGCAGACTGGTCTGTTATGAGTACTGATCACAGTAGTCCTGCTCTATCATCTAGCTCAGGAACCCCCAAAATCCCTAATTACTGATAGCTGAGGGGTGCACCTGGGAAAAACCACTTGCAGCAGGCTCCAGTCTTGTCCTCCTCCCTAAGCTGCTATCAGAGATGGACCTAAATGCATCCTTGATCGAGTCCATCATGGCAGCACTTTTGTTTTTCAGTGATCATCAGCTGAGCTAGCCACAGCAGTCCAGGGGCTACATTTGCACTCGTTAATGAGAAAAGTGACTGTTTTGATCAGCAGTTGGAGAACAGAGAGCCCTTCAGACACACTTTCTGCTGGATGTGGCTCTTGCTATAGAAAAAATCAGAGAACCTCTGGACTTAACAGCTCATTCAAAGTGTATCCAAGTCTGCCTGGTAGTTCTTAATTTCTGTAGCACAGTTTCTTGAGACTGTCTGGAGGGTGGAGGATTAAAACATTGCACAGTTCACAGAAACTCAGCTCTGCTTTGCTCTGTTCGTGGGAACAAAGTTCGTACTGCTATTTTTATGGTACCACCTTGCATATACTCTTTGTTAAACACGATAAAGAGTTCAGTGCAGTAAAGTGCATTCAGTGCTGTGCAGAAAATAAAATTATTTCCTGCCTACACTTCAAAAGACCTGGTCTGATAGTAAAGGTTCTTTCTAACTAAGGGCTGCTAGCCCAAACAGTATGTGTTCTGGGTTAGTCTGTCAAAAAAGCTTTATATTGTAAACGTAAGTTTATTTTGTAAGAATGACAAGCCCCTGTTCAAAGCAAAACATTATATAAAACAATCCACTGAGGCAATGTGTTTTACCATATTCTCCCTGTGGAATAGAGAAGAGTTTTGTGTTACATTAATCAGCTTCCAAGCCCTGCCTGAAGGTCASAATTATGTGGCCACTATTTTTTCAGTATTAGAGATTTTAGTACATGATTAACTTTCATGTGTGCATCATTAAGATGAGGAATTGTTTTTGAAGTTTCAAATAGAGCAGCAGGTCTTAGCTGTAGTATTTGCCAGACTTGCTCAGCCACTGTTAAAAGGGATGATTTATAGAAAATCCAGCTGTGAGTTTTCATTTCTTCAAGAGCAGGAGGCGGGACTAGAAACCAACCTAAAACCAAGCAGAGCATTGATCAGACTGGAAATGATGTAGAGCACAGCTCCACAGACAACAGCTAAGCATCGTGGAAGTATTAGCTGGCACAGATAACGAGGCGGAAGCTGCACTCAGTGACAGAGGAGCCATCTGTCAGCATCTGAACCTCAGATTGCAAGAAACCCAGAAATGAAGTACAGAAGAAAGTGATTTTGGTTCAAAGGTACAGTGAAGCCTAAGGATATTTGTAGACAGTAAGTTTCTATACTGTAGCAGTTTAATACAACAGCTAGTACTGTTTGGAAGAGCTTTTCAGCTTTGAGAATAGGCAGAGGTATCTTCTTTATTAAATAGCTTTTACTTAGAGGTTTTATTTATTTTTAAGATGTAAATAAGCTTATCTGTTTGAGGTGACTTGTTTAGAAAACTTGTAAACAAACTTTAAAACTGCTGGTGTCCATCACTTCAGAGRGTGGTTTTGTTTAATAAGGTCATCTCCTGTCGAGGCTAAGATTTGTTTGTAATCTCTCTGAAAAATATCTTAGAAAAAAAAAAAGCCTTCTGCGGCCTCATGTGAGGTGAAAAAGGGTAGGCAAGAATATTTTTTCTGGAAAGGCAAAAGGAGTTCCCACCCAAATAGATCTAAACTAACTGGAGCTACAACACATAAACACCTCAGGGCTAAAATTTTACCGTCACTTACACTGAGGGAAGTCAGGTTTAAGTCTACTGCAGTTAATAAAATTACTCTTGCTTTAATTAAGGATAGAATTTGACTGCACATTTCTTAATAAAGAGAAAAGCTCATGGTTCGTTCCAAAGTGTTTTTTATATTCACAGATTATTAAGGGCTTGCTTTAAAATTCATTCAGATTAATTGTTATCTCATACATATTTTGTCATGTATTTGTAGCCTTCAGTGAAATGAGTACAAAACCCAGCATAAGCTATCATAAGCWATCCTGTTATTTCTCATCAGAAAGTTCTCAAATAAGGTTTGCACTGCTTATAGTTTCATGCTCAGTTCAATTCAGTGGCTTGTTTGCTGTGATGTGCTTTAATTCTGAACGGTTTGTGAAGCTCCAGTGGGCAATGATAAGGCAATATTAGTTACAGCAGATAAGTACGAAAGTCCCCACAAGACTGTATGATTTAGGAATGAAACAATTCTATTACAAATTGTACAGAAAAGTTACTCTCGTTGCAATGGTTTTAATATACTAGTTGCTCTGTGCTAGAAGTAGAAGCATTGGCTGTTGACTGGGAAAAAAAAAAAAAAAAGACTCACTATTATGGCCCAATATGGATGACAAAACACTGTAGCATGTGTGGGAAAATGGCTGCAGTCCAATGTCTGGAACCGTTTATCTTTTGGTAGAGTCTGGAAGATGACTGTTTTATGTATTTTACAGAAATCCCTGCTGATTGATTTCATTTACTTAGGGGGAGGGGGCATGGTGACTGATGACGGGGACAGATGAAAAAAAAAAATGTGGATTCTTTACATTATCCTGACATCCTGTTCTGGTTAGGGTTGTTGGCACCTTTAAAGGAGACCGTACCATCCTGGGCAATCCCATACATCTTGCTGCTGCTTTTTCTACTGTGCCCCTGTGAGATGTTTGGTTCTTGTTTTCTGGTGTCAGTGAGCCAAAAGTTGTGGGTGCTGCTTCACAGCCCTTTCTCTAGCATTGCCCTTTTCCTGACACCAGGGGATAAATTTTGGATATTGTTTGCAAGAAATCTGAAGGGGAGTGGACAGAAATTGGTACAATTCTGCGTAGCCTGTCAGTGGTTTGGCTGACAGTGGGCACTGTTATTGAAGAGAGAGGAAAGAATTTGTGACAGAAACTGAGATTTCCTGTTAGTGGAGCAAAGTCTGTTTTTAGCATGCAGAGCTTTCTGAAATAGCTCGTCCCGCTTTGGCACACGAGTTCTGTATGCTGAGATGATCACGTTTGTTGCTAAAATACCCCAATTTCTGGTGTTTCTTTATTTGTAAAGAATAAAGGGCTTATCAAGCGCAGTACAGATAATTGGGATACACCGTACCACGGTGTCTCCCCTCTACTTTCCTGTTATTTTTGTGTGTCTGTCTGTCAAGGTGTTTGCCTTTAAATCAATTAGTCTCACATCATAGCATGACAGTCGCAGTGCTTGTTACATACCAGGCATATCTATAGACATTTACTTTCATGGTGCAGGGAATCAGTGCCAACAGTTTCATGTGATGAAACAAGAATGGGGTTACACATTTATTAGTCACTACACTGCTATTGTTTTGAGTTTTAACAAAAAGAAGGAAAACTAGGCTTTTTAGATGGCAGCACTACTTAATTTTATACTCAGAAATGTATTCTCAAGGCCCTCTACTAATGGGCACAATGTCATGTGCATGCAGAAAGAGAAAATCTGGAGAAAGGGAAAAACAGTGTACCTATGCCATCATGACCTGTTTTCTATATATGCCATTTTGTACTGTCACGACATTATTCATTCATAGAGTAGGAGWGAAAGAAAAATGCCCTACTTTACCCCAACAGCCAAGGAAGAGTCATATTTATAAAATATTTATCAAATATTTTTATCAGACTGATAGGATCCATTAAGTCTTGTGTTTTAACAGTATCCCAGGAATAAACCCTTATGAACATATTCCTGTGCTGTTTTTTTTTTCAGTGTCTTCCAGTCCACTGACGTTCTTTGGGTTCACTGGTTGTCACACTGCCTTCATGTGTGCTCATTTTCTGTGTCTATTTATATGTTGAGGACATGCTTACGATTATCTCTTCTTTGGTCATGTGTTGACCTCTGATTTGCAAGTTTACAGGAATTTAGATTTATCTTAACTTTTTCTACTTCATTAATTTTCTCATCTTTCTTGTAAACTGTTACATGTTTTGGTTATCCTCCTACAGAGCATTTGTCTTGCTGGGAGTGCTCCAGCGAGGTGGCCAGTTATGCTCTTGATTATTTAGTTAAATTTGAGTCTTTTCTGCTTTTTGGCAGATTTAATCAAGGAGGGCAGTTCTCACATGATTAACACCATGGTTTTCAAGATACTTGTTCTTTCTCTCAGATATTTCATTGAGCTGCCATATGACACAGAGCAAGTCTAAGCCCCTGTGACTTCTCTGGAAGATCTACGTTTATCATAGGGTTCTCGTCCCGTTCACTGAGAGGACTCTTAATGAGATAATGCTGGTAAAAAGATACAGCGTAAGTGTGCAGTATATTGCTATTAAAACCGAGTTAAATATTCATTCTGTTTCTAAGCTCATTAAGTTCCCTTCTCCGTTTTATCAGTTTGTTTCCTCTTCTAACGAAGCTGCATTTGGCATGCGGTTTTCCCTGACTTTAATTTTGCACTTGGTAGAGGGCACGAAAGGGGACAAAGCCTGTACAAACTTGTTTTCTTCATCCACTGCGACTGCGTTCTCTGGGTGGTTCAGAGCAGGTTTGGGGAGCAGCAGATTTGTGTGAGCTGTGAGTCCCTGAGGCGCAGTGTGTTCAGGCTCCAGCCACTTCTGCTACGACCAGCATGTCCCTACGCTTTGACCTGTCAGGTCTCAGCCAGCTTTCTGGAGCTGCTTTCTGCCCAGGGAGATCTCCCTAGCTGTTTAGAGCTAACTTAAGACTATTTGGTGACCTAACAGGTCACAAACCCCTATCTACCCTGTTCTTTTTATAACGTATTTTGGCTCCAGTGACATCAGTGTGTTAAGAGGTTTAGTAAGTATGGCAGAAAGCRTGAAGGGCCTAATGCCTCTTGAAGTCTCTTCCTTACCTAGAAACATCCTTCGTGTGACCAGAGCAAAGGTGCACTCCTGGGTGGGCTACTTCTTACAAGTAAAATATCTTAGAATATACTTTACATACATACATACGTTGCTCATTATCTTATTTTTTGATAAACTTCATCAATTATACTTTATGATATAGTGTACAACAACCATATGCTAGGTGCTAGAACTAGAGCTGCCTCTTGTTTTCATATCAAATCAAGCCAAGATATTTATTAAAAACAGAAAATTAAAGTTAAAAAAACAAACAAACAAAAAAAAGACCCACCAGGCAGGAAGCTCTAAGGCCATGGAACATTATACAATCCCTCATTGAACCTCTGTGCAGGACATAGGGCAACAGCAAAACTGTTATGTGCTAAATGAGCTTGGAGCAGGGTCAGCTGAATGAAATATATAAATGATTTACTTATTCATTTATAACTCTAACCTACAATCATGATTTTTTTCTATCCCATAAAAAAGATGACTTTGTGTGACCCTCTAAAGCCATCAGCATTAAGTGGCATTAACTTGATGGCTACTTGTTTTGTAGTTTCAGTGAGAAATTATGCATAAATCAAGTAGGCTTTGCTTGTAATGTACTCATAATCCTCACAAGCAAAACTCCCACCCAAACCTAGTGATCAAGCATGATTTCTTGAACTCAGCAGAAAGGTCAGGTCATAAAAAACATGGCAGTATAATATTCAGGCCACCCAGGCAATTTTTTTTGGCTAGGCCATTGCTTTAATTAAGTGATTGTAAAGTTAAAATAATAATAGGATTCTGATTTAAGCAGATAAAAGCTAGAGGAATTACATTACTCTCAATTTCCATCCACTGAACACATTTAGACAAGCTAAGATCACACCTTGTGTGAAGAACATTTTTACACAGGGGGACAGACAGGATGGGCTGAGGTTGAGTGCTGAATGTTCTGGGTTTTATATATCGAACCCTTTTGTAAATCAAACCCTTAGCATTGTCTTGTTCCTTAATTACCTTCAATTTTGTTGATTTATTGGTGCTTTTGAGAGCAAGTGGACTCTGTAAAACATAATCAGATTGACTTAAATAAAAGCTTTATTAAATCTGTGCACATTCTATACAAAAGGAAAKGATTGATTGAAGGGACTTTTGTGGAGATGGTCTTCCACCTATAGGTTAAAACAGTGGTAGCTACCTTTTAAAGTTGGAATTAAGTTACTTAATTGAAAATGAAATTGAGGTCTTATGAGCACTAGATTATGGTTGAAACAGGCACAAAATGGTCACACATGGCTTATTCTGGGGAAATATTTGGATGTTCAGATTCTTGGAGAACTTATGCGGCTTTCTTTAGAGGCTGGCCAAGCCAGCAGGCATGGAGGTCACTGTCCTAGCAAGTTTTCCTGGCAACTCTCTAACATCTTGCTGCCACCTCTGGCTTCACCATCGCATCCCTGCGATGCTCCCTGCAGTCTCCTCCGGCAGTACAGCCCCTCCTGGCACCCGTCTCCCACGCTGAAACCCTCTTTGCGGTAGCAGCCATCCCTCTCTCCAGTCTTCCGGGCTCCATGTCCCCCTCACACACACCTGCACCCTACACTCACACTCCAAAAAACGTTTGCTCCTTTTTTTACAGCTCTCCAGATCATAATATCCAGGCAGTCTTCCTTCCATCTCCTCTGTGACCACATGTCGCTGTTGAGAGGCCTGGCGCAGATCACGGTTGCAGAAAGGAAATGGGCCCTTGCTTGCTGAAGAAAAAAGTATTTAGCAAATTGTTTATATAGAAAAACCTTTTGTTGCCACAGCTGTACATGCATCTACCTCATGACCTACGTAGGTAGCTCCATCTTCTTAATTTTATTCACAGGAATATGCATACCAACAGCAAGGAATGAATGTTATAGATACAGGCGCTACGATGTGTACCTCTTTTGTACCTCTAAGTCACTGAATTCAGAATGTAGATGCATGCTAATATTAATGCTTACACAGTGTGTTAGATCTCCATAGGCCTGTAGAAGCATGTCTAATTTATACACCCAAATTAATAGAAGAGGTAATCATACATAATAGTCAGTCTTTTCATCCTGAACCCAATGAGGAACGAAGACACTATTTTGTTTAGATTCTAATTGCTTTTACATACCAGAAAACACCACTCCACGTTCTCAGCTCTTCATGAAAACACAGTGAGTTTGTAGTTACAAGAATATTTCAGACAGTTGCATAATAAGTCAGTTTTAATTCACCTGAAAATTAGAAGCCTGACCCAACTCTCATTGGGAGATCTCAACCGGAGTTTTTCGGTAGACTTAGGTGCTGAAAGAGCTAAACTAGCTCATTTTAGAAATGTATTTGAAAATCGTCTCTCAGAAAATAGTCTTGAAAGCTTGGAACTGATAATGAAAATTCCCACAGACCTTTAATGCAGCAGTTGAACACCCTCACAACTCTATAAACACACTGTGCTGTATAAACACACTAAACTATATAAACAATATAAATACATTTATATTATTCATCCAAGTTTCCAGCCTGAATGCAGCAGACAGCCATAGTTCTGTCTTAATTCCTCAGGCCTGGTTGCTATGGCATTAAATTTAGAAAAATATCYGCTAGCTCAAGGTCCTTGAGCATGCAAACTGGGCTTTAGATGGGCAAAACATGAGGAGTAATTTAGGGAGCTATGAGGCGGTGTCCTAAAAGTAACAGGTATTATCCATGGTTTTTGCTAAAATGCACAAGAAAAATTTAGACCACTATTGTGTTACATTGTTGTGAAACCTGGGCTTTTTTTACCTGGAATATAAGGGGAAGGCTGTACCAGAAATCCACATTTGCACTGAGAGACTCTAGTAGTAAAATCTGAAATTCAATTCATATTAAATACAAAATTAGGGATTAGATAGAGATGGATGGTATCACCTTTGAGTCACCCTCAACAGAATCTCACACTGTCATTAGTTCCACTCAGTTCAATGTGATTATAAGATCTTTTAATAAAGGCAGCAGAATTAAGCCTTCAGGTTAAATACAAATATGATTAGAACATAAGCACTGTGCAAAAAATCTGTTCTCATTTACAGTCTTGCTAATGAGAATTTGTCCTTAGAGAACCACATAATACAAATAGGATCTACAATTCAAACTTTTAAATCTTAACTATGCTTTTAAATCTTAACTGTGCTCAGGATCTATATTCTAGTGCTTTGGTAGAGTTTCTTCTCCTCATTCTGTTGTCACTGTTTGAAGTCACTTTAATAGAGAGAATTAATTTTCATTGAAAGCAATTTTTTCCTAACATTTCCTTGTTTCCAGTAAGAAAAGAAAAAGAACAAAGACTACCAAACAAAATACAACTTGTCTAAAATCTCATAAAAGCTCTTACACAAGAATCTATCAAGCCTGGGAAAATATGTGTTCTTTTGTAAAAACATATTTTTCCTTGAAGTCACTGCGAGATTGCAAAAGTTCACATAACATATTGGTATGTGTATGTGTTTATGTAAGATGGACTTCTGTATTTCACTTTCTGATGTCATTGTTACCCTGGCAACTTTCTTTATTGATTAGTAGAACATATATATTTATATATATATGTAAAATATCACAGCTGCATTGCCCTACATGTTCATTTTTCTTTTGGAGAAGTGGTTTCATTTTGTTATTCTCTTAGTAAAATTATTTTTCTGATCCGAGGAGAAAAACACTCTTTTGAGTCCTTTTTGGAGGAGTTACAAACAAGAGTGATTACAAATAAGACCTGGCAATACTTGGTAAACATATTCTTATAAAGCTGTTAAGTTGTACACGTTATATATTGATACGTATATTTCTTCTCAAAGTCCTTTTGTGGTATTTTTTAACCTCGTATGTCTTATCTGGTGAATGRATTGGAGATTCTCTCAGTACAGTTTTAGTTATTAAATATTATATCGTGCTTTTCATCAAAATATCTCAAATTCCTTTTAATAATACTTCACATAATTTTTTTGAACTAGCTGTTCTTATAGAATTTATTTTACATGTAGATAAGACGAGATACAGAAAGTTTTAAATTTGCCCTAAAATCAGAGTAACTTTGAAACAGTAGTGAGAATAGCTCCTGAAACACAAAAACCTTCTAGTCTTGTTCTGTCTATTATAGGTTTATCCGGTCTAATATTTAGTTCTTGACTTAATCACAGTAGTATTCGAAGTACCTACTGTCCACTTCTGAGACCTGTTGTCRTGGGTGCTGTACACGTGTATGAGAAGTCATGATTGTGACTTGAAGAGCCTACGTTTCCTTGCAAACCAAGACACAAGTAGATGTTACAAGCACTAGGGGAGAGGACAGAAAGGACAGGAGGGGTAACATTTGTAAGTTCAGATGGTGCCACTGCCTGATTACCCACACAGCTTGAGTTACAAATAGTTAGATTTATCAAATAGCTTCCTCCTTTTGACTTTGTCCTTTTTCCCATTCATTTATTTGTTTCATGGTTTCCAAGTATCATGTATGCAAGAGGAGGCAGGTATGCAACTTCCCAGATCAAATCAGGCAGAGAATTCAGCAGAAGAGCAATGAGAAAAAACCATGAAGACGGAAGAAAAGAAGGGAACGGTGTGCAAATAGATGGGAAAGTAATGGATGTTCAGCCAAATGTTGATATAAAAAACGTCTTTTTTATAGAGAGCTGAAAGCAGAGAGATCACTACAATCCTAATATTAACAATTTACAAATTATAACAGTGATTGCATTCGTATGTCATAAAGAGCGTAAATGATGGGAATGGGTTGTCAACACACATAGGAAAACAAGTCTGAAAATCTCTAACTGTTTCTTTTATAATAGTTCCTGACAATTAAATATTCCATTGGTTGTTATCTAAATATTTATCTTCAGTTAAATTACAAGAAGTTCACAGTCAGAGAAAACCCACGCTCTTCTGTCCTCTGTCTTCAAGATTAAGTTATGTTCTACCTTTTAAAAAATGTTTGGTTTCTGGTTTTATTCTTTTTTATTTTGTGGATAACTGAAAAAAATAAATAAAAAAGGGTCTGCCATTGATGGCAAGCAGGGACAAAGATGTTACTAGATTGTGGTTTTCTGGGCTGTTTACTATGCTAAGTCAGAGACCATAATGTGAAATGATATTTTTAATCTTTTGGATTAAAACATTCAACAACAGGCTTCTTAGCAACAAGATTCCACCTAACACAGAGCCTCGTTTTCTTGCAAGGATCCTACAGTTTTACATGCATTTTATGGGCTAATCTTTAGCAGAGACAACATTAATCTATTCCAGATGAAAGTCAGGCTTACTATAATTAGCAATACTGTGGTATTTGTCAGAAAAATCAAGAAAAGCTGACATTTGTTAGAGAGGCAGTGTGTCTTGTGGAGAACCCAGTCCATTTAATTCAAGTTTTTAGGTACTTGGAGTTAAATAGATGATCCAGTCCATTTAACATAGCTGCTTAAATCCCTTGTACAGTCTAAGGAGAGTGGCAGTTGCTTCCAAAGATGTGCAGAAGGAGACCATTCCCTCTCTCTGTCCATTCGCCCACCCAAGGATGATTCAGTCTGCCTCATTAAAATAACTACCCGTTCCATTGGGAATACAGAGGAACAATAGGAAATAAATGCTGGGACCTCCAACCAGTCCATCCATTTACTCGTTTGAAGATGGATGTGACTTATCTTCCTTTTGCATAATAACCTAAGAATTAGAGCACTCACCCAGGAGGCAGGAGGTCCTGGGCTGTAGCTCACATATTCCACATTTAACTCAGAGGAACTAAATTCCTGCCTTTGCAGAATGACAATCCGTAAGTTTCCATGCTTTTGTTTCTTCTACTTTCCTTTTCTATCTGTCTATGAAGAAATGTAAATTCTTTAAGGACACAGCTTATCTGTATTTGCATGCTTGAAAAGCAGTGATTGTTATAAGAGTCTAATTTTGGCTGAGGTTTGTAATGAAATAAAAATAACAGTAACACTTGCACATGTTTCTCCCTTCGGACTACAAAAAAATGCTGAATAGTTTTGCCCTGGTAGGTGCATAATATGTTTTTAATGGTATTTGTACAAGACAGGTTTTGTACAGCCTTTGGCTGCAATATAGTTGGTGGAATAGAGGATGAGTCTCCAGTGATATCGAACTTGGTGTGTATTTAGGGACTGGCTTCTCAATACTCTTCTATGAACATGACTATTTCCTCATTTCTATTTATCTCTTTTAGAAAGGTTTGCACTGGAGCTTAATAGGTCTTTAGGACAGGGAAATACTGCGCTCCAGGATCCTTTCTTGCAACTGACTGTTTTAGAAATTTTCTTGATCTGGGAGAGTACATAGCTCAGGGCAGACGTAGGTTGCAGAGCTCCTACTCAGTGCGGCATTCCCTTAACATCTTATTCTCTTGGAATTTCTAAAGAAGGAAGCAGTGGGAGGGGCGGGGATGTGAGGACAACATGGTGCATTACTTAGTCACTCCTGCCACCAACACCAACACTGGTGACTAAGGCAGTACAGATATGTTCCTCGTGTTAATTACTCTGGATCTGCGAAAAGCTGGAGCAGCGCGTAGCCCAGTGATGAGTAGTAGCTGACCTTTAGTTCCACTGGAGAGAACATTGTAAAACTGAGCTAAACAAGTTGCTCTCTGAGCACTGGCATCAGTGACGACTAGTTTCCTATGGATTCTGAATCCCCTAACAGAACTTCCCCCTTCCATAGTCCTTGCTTCCCTCATTCCACACTACTTCCCAGATCTGTCTCGTWTCCCTTAAATATTTGTGTGGGAAAGTGGTACCTCTGCTGTGGGTGATACAGTGATGTATGTTGTTAGGCTGTGCACACTCTTCTGCCAACTCTTTGCTGCTTCTCGGCATGGATAAYGGATCAGTCTACAAATGCCTTTTACTGGAATACTAACTTGCATGCTTTTCTCTACCCACACCAACTCTTATAAAACTTACTGCCTCTGAGGTCTGTGTTTCCCTGCCAAATTTGACTGAAATAGGCCAAAAAAATTTTGAAATTATACTGAGGTGCAGGTGGAACATCCCAGAGAGAGAGGTGAAGTCTTATTTCCTTACAAAGTCATAGCACAGATAAACTGTAATGACAGAAGATATTACAGGTATTATGTGGAAATTAGCAGGTGAAGCGCTATGATTTGTTTTGTGAAGACAGATAGAAAAGGAATGTGTTTTTTGTTTTACCTTAAAAAAACTCATTCTAAGGAAAATATGGGAGCCACAGTATCAGCTTATCCCTAATGTATCTCAGTCCAGCGGATGGATATCTAGTGATGGGTTTGGTCTGAGCTGATCAGGCATAGTAAATAACCATACAGCTTATAGATGGCTAGAGTTAAATCAGCACATTGAACCTATAAAATGACTGTTASTTTAGTTATCTCTTATTTTGAAACCTTTAAAGGTATTATTAACTCTATATAYCTTTTATTTAATAATATTTAAAAGAGAAATAAACTTGCATATAAAATTTCAAAAGATGTTCAAATGCACGTACAGTTAAGAAGAATTTTAGAAGTTCAACAATGCTATGTTGAGCCTTCTTTCTCCTTCTGTATCTTCCGTCTCCTTAGTTACAAAAAAATTATAGCCYACATTTGGTTTCATTCTTCCAATTATAAAGAAAAAGATCAACTATGAATGAGCAGGAGTTCCCATTGATTTGGAGTTGGTCTTGAACTATCCAGGAGCAATTCAGTTACCAACAATTCAAGAAGGGCACCCAGAGATGAAGATACTTTCTTACTAACTACTCTTTAAAATGARTTTTAATCTTGAAAATCAAATTAATACACATTATTTAATAAAAGCTATAGAAATCAATCATTTTACTGTGTCTAAAATATTTAGCATATGGAGCCTATAAAAGTGTTAATAATTTAGGATTTATCTTTTGCTTTTGGATCTTGGGCAACATCCTCACAAAGCTGTTTTAGAAATTATTGTGTTTTGGGGTCTGTRTAATCATTTTTCTGCTTCAGTTGGTGGTGATCCACCATAATGCACTTAGATACATTTTGAAAATGCCCATTCAGCTTAGAATCTAGTCAATGCTTTCATCTCTTCCAAAAATGAGAATTAGGAGAGTAGTAGCCAAAGGCTGACTTTAGCCTGGTGAGGCAGGTTTCCCCAGGCTCCCCCTGTGTTCAGCAGGAAGATGCTGTTCAGAGCAAAAGCCTCACATCTGATGATGGCTTTAACTGCTCTGTAGCTTCTTGCCTTCCATTGACGTGAGAGAGACATGAAAAATTTAAACTTCCTATTCCGAAGTTAGCCTAGAAACACGTTGTCACTCTGAAGGTTTTACCCTCAGGGTATTATGTACCTAACCCACAACAACTGTTTGAATTGGGCAGGACTGTGGAAGGATCCTGTGTCTTTACTCCATGTACAAAATGATCTCAGTTCTCAGTTAACAGCAATTTACATAGATTGATTTCCTACTGAACTGAGTAGAACTTGTGTACCGGTACATTTCAGGMAGGAAATCTCTGCTTGAAAAGTTTGGTCCAAGATGTTAATCTCCAGGAGAGCATCTTCTGGTATTTGCACAGCAGGACATAAAGTTTCTGCATGAGAACAGTAATAAAAATGTACCCATAGTTATTATTTATTGAATAAGACTTTTACTGTGTTTTCACAGTGTCGGTTATCGTTGCAGAATCCATCTAGGGTAGAAGAGGTCTCCTTAAGGAGAAAATGCTAAGCACCATCTTGGGCAACCTGAGTAATACCCATATCTCACAGGATGCCCTGAGGGAGCACTCTTTAAAAAGCAGCATAACCTGAAGGCCCCAAGCATTAATCTGAAAGCTCTTCAGCGCTTATCTCCTAGACTAACAGCAAAATAACCCTTCTGAATAAATGTGCACAGTATTAAAAAAGCAATACCATTGCTRTTCCTTCAGAAACCTGATAGAAGTTAAATTGTGCTGTAGAAAATGTAACTTCTCTTGAGGTGGGTAGTGATAGGGGAGATTTTGGAGAGGCAGGATATTCATCCRTAAAGAAATATATGTAAGTGAGGAATTTCACCAGTAAAGTAATGTGTATGTTCTAATGAATAGGCTCAAAATACTTCAGGGAGAGAGTCTCTTGCAACCTAAAGACAAAATTAGATTTTAAAAATAGTGAGTACCTTAAATAAAAATATCTTCAAATTAGGGGCCTATTCAGTACATGAGCCCAAATTTGAATGCTTTTGATGTCTCTTCCCCTTAGTCCTCTTGTCTTTATAAGACAAAATTTATAAAAGACAATTTCTGTATTTGATTGCACGTGTACATCTTCCTGTTTGAATTGACTGTCTTTAGGAACTGGTTAAAAAGAGAAAGAGATTTAGTAGTCTCAGAGTAAATGAGACTGATTGCAAATGCAAGATTTACCCCCATACCTTAGAATTTTAGTAAAAATGTCCAAAATGGACAAAAGAAGAGATGAGTGTAGTATTATTGCAGAGTGAGCCTCTGAAAGCTTTTGTAGCCAAAGCCTTTGCTTTTTAGAAGGGGATTCCAGCTATGGTTAGGATTTATGATTTTATGAAAAATGTAAGGATGGAAAATAAAATTGTTTCAAAATATACCCAATCATGTATTATATTAAGGGAAATTATGCCTAACTAGAACTCCTTGTAAGTACTGTGAAAGTATGCATGTTTGAGATATACAACAAACTACTGCATATATAACAGCTTGGACTCAAGCTAGATACCAGGTACTGTTTGCTTTTAATTCCTGATGGCTGCTACAGCCTTTCTATTTCCAGTAGAAAATAATTTTTCTTGTGGTTGGCAGGAAATTTATAAAAATCTTACAAAGTTTTGTATAGTTATGGATTAAATATTTATGAAATAAATTCCTAGATAATTCCAACATAAAAAACCCACAGTAAAGCCATGGATTGTATGTCAGTTAAGGATCATCTTCCATCTTAATATGCCTTGGGACTCTTGTGGTGCCATCCTTTCCTATTTTTGCATCTCTTCAAAGCCAGATTTGCCTTGCGGGTTCGACATCATTGTGGTTAAGACTAGCTGTTACTACTGATCTCGCTATCGACTATTACACTTACTTTAATCAGCCCTTTTGGCGCACAGGTCTTATCCTTTTGACCCTATGGAAGGGTCTTGATGCCARCTGCAGATGCTAATGCTCTGATCCCTTCTAAATGATGAAGGAGAACATTTTGGTCTTTTCATTTCAAGGCATCATAAAGTCTTAGAGACTTCTGAGACTGGTTGCTTGAAGTAATTAAAAATTAGCGGAGCAGAGCAATTGTACTTGATCCCCCTGACAGACACTTGAATAACAGCCTTTCCTAGGGCTGCCTCCTTGAACAGTTCCTTTTGCACCTGCATTTCTCTCCTTGCTGACCAAAATGTCAGCTGTTTTACTGCCATACCATCATCACATATAAAGAAAATAACTAACTATTTTCAGTACAGAATGACAAGCCTTATCATAATAAATGGAAAATAACATTACTAAAAACTAATTTCTTTTGGGTTTGAAGTGGGATTTTTATGCAATTCCATGCAAAATCTAGTTGGATTCTGTTCACTGCACAGAGGGTGAATTATCAAGACAGGCCGTAAATTGAGGCATAAAATGGAGTCAGCAGGTATTAAGTAAGGAAGCAGGTATGTACTAAACTACAGTTTAGTAGTACAAAAATTGCCTTCAGTAGCACACATGCCCAACATGTGAAAAGAAATGGAACAAACCATGTCTGTCTGGAGTAGGCCTATTGCACTGCTTGAAAGCCTATTGCTTTGGAAGGGAGAGAAGCTGTCACCTTCGTCTGTGTGCTGTTAACTAAGCCTTGAAGTTCAGTCTGGACAAACTTCTGGAAAAAAAGAAGGACATGAGGAGGCATGCAATTTCTATATTGTTGTTTTAAAGGGTCATTGGGGGCTGATACAGTCAGGCACTTAATTTGAAAAAAAAACATAGTATGACTGCAGAATGATAACAACTAGTTTTTTCTACTATTTTATATAGGTTGAGCATTGCAGAGACATCATATAACTATAGTTACCTTGTTACATAAAGAGAGAGATATTTAGTTCTTCGAATGTTCTTAATCTTTATGAACACTCTTGTAAATAAATAGGTATTTGATAGAGCATTTTTTCCTCGCAGAAGCAGGGAAAATCAGTCATCGTTATCCATGAACTATTCACGAGACTTTGTATACAAAAGTCTTTAGGGCTAAATTCTGGTATTTTCATTCATATTAAATAGCAACTCATTCTTCAAGTAAAGTTATCAATAGTGAAAATATCTATTGTAGGCTCAATGTATAATATCGTTTTGGAGAGATCTTTGTTACTGGGATTGTAATTTGGGGATTTTCTTTTTAGTTGAAAGAATATACTTCTGACTCATCAGACACACTTTTTGTTCAGTATGCCATGTACAGCATAACCATGGGTTATTTAGAAGTCCAGTACTTGCCTGACACAAATACTGTTCTTTCACCAGTAGGCTGTCGTGATAACCCATCGCATTACTCTGACGTAAGTACTCGTTAGTTAGTCTTAGTCACTGTAGTTGCATAGTTTCCCCCCAACAGGAAACTGTTTAATAAACAATGTTTTTTGAGAAATTGGCAGTTCTCTCTTCCATGTTTCATCTAGGAATAGATTATCTTTTCGTTCACCAGCATTTTTCCTCTTCTGCCTTCAGAAACTCATAGTTGTGCAGACCTCTCGTCCTAACAAATCTGTGGATGCTTGAAGAGGACTGTTCTTTAAGTGGGTTAACAAATCTGGACTCTGCAGCTGATGTTACCACCCAGTAATCCTTACCAGTTGTCAAAAGCAGCATTGTAAAAAATGTCACCAGTTCTGTAAGCAGGAATGTAAATAATGTTAAAATGCTAGTGCTGGAGGAATGTAAGGTAACATTTGCAGAAAATGTGGAGAATTTTACTGAGTTTCTGCTGAATAGCCGCATATGTGGCAGTGCAGAGGCAGTTAAGTGCAAGGACTGGAAAAGTAAGCAGCACATTCCAGCAGCAGCAACTGAAGGCCGATTCAGTTAAAAGCTCCATCTGAAAACAGAGCCAAAACTGTGTCACAAAAACTTGTACTTCGATGTAGAGCAGTAAATTTGTCGCCTAGCTGGTCTGAGACAAAAGCAACCTGTTTGGTCAGGTGCATATAAGAATATATTTTTGGAGTTCTGAATCCCAGATTCCCCCAAGGAAGAGTAAATATTAGTCCTGCAGGTTTGGGCAGAGAGTGGATTAGATGAACTTTCACTGCCCACTTTGGCCTCATTTTCTATGGTTAATTTTAAGTTCTACAATGATGTCTTCTTAAGATAAAAACAAGCCCAGTCATTCTGTGGAAGAGAAAAAGACACCTCAATTCTGTTTTAAACTGATCAGTTTGCAGGATATGACTGCAGTTATTATCAGTCCAACATATGCAAGTCAGAGGGAAATATTATCTGGTTATTCCTGATTATGTGTTGTGTAAGATCCATTCAAAGAAATGTGATTGCAGCAGTTCAGTAGTTCAACTTTCTTAACTTGGTGACTAAAGCAGAGGGAGGAATGAAACTGGACAGAGACCAACTGAAGTATCTTGGTCATTAGTGGGACACGTGGAAATGAAGCCAAAAAAGTAACAGTTAGGGAGTCAGGAAGAGAAAGTGTTTTTATAGAAATAAAATACAGAAGGATCCTAGCAGTAAGGAATTCTCTATTATACTGAAAATTCAGGAGAGATTAAGAAGGATTTTTTTTCAAATCTATTTCTTGTATCAATAACACCATGTATGCCTTATGGTACAATCCAGCAAAGCAAGCAAGCAGATAAACTTTAGACCTGCTTCGGGACACGTTTCAGTGACACTTAGGAATCTGTTGAAACTCCTGACCAGGAAAGCAATCTTATTCACGACAGCGCTTAAACTGTGCAATTGCCCTCTCTTGAAGTAGAAGCTTAAATTCATCTTTTCTGCTTCAGAAAAAGACTTAAATGTATCCCTCGATTGGGAGTTAGGTTACAGGAACAGACTGCTATGAAAGTGCAGCATTGGTGGAATTTTCCTAGCCGAGAAGATAATTTAGTGCCCACACACTTATTTCGTCTGATTTATGGCTTCACAGCCATGTCTAAGTCAGTACTGCCAAATAAAATTTAATGTTACTTGTGTGCAGTTCTTCCTCAGGTATGTGGAATGATGTATAACATATAAATGAAGTGAAAGTTTCATTCTAGAAAAAATCAGTCATATTTATATCTTAAAAGTATAACTTAAATTTTTCACAGTATCAGTTTCTAAACATAAATACTATATGCTCCACTAAATAGTACTTGCCCAAGTACTTGCAAAAACAATATAGTTGTGTCATACGAAGGGGTTCTTTTTCATAATATCATTGTAAATGTGCTTTTTAACATTCCAATAATTTAGCAATTTCATTTAATGAATATCTCCCAGGAAACCAATTAGACAAAAAAAAAGCAGTGAATTTGCCCTCAGGTTCTACATGGGTGGGTGTGTTATTGACACCGATGTTGAGACATTTAATCGAAATAACATTTGCATAAATTCCATTTAGTAAGGATACATTTGGCTGATGCCGGTGAATGGTAGGGCACTTAATCAAACAATAAATAGCAATGTACTTCTAAGGACTGATCATTTAATACAGACATTGTCAGAAGAATTAAATATGCCATAATGTCCTTTTGTTCTTTCTTTTTACTTAAGATAATAAACCATTACATTTTAAATCTCCTCAGAGTCTTTAATAAAGTAAGATTTCTTCTCTTAATTTGGACAGCTGCATAATTAGGGTGTTAGATAATCCTCAAGGGTGTAATCAAAATGATCTTACTAACAATTTTCTATTTTCCCTGCTTAGAGCAGAAGGAACGGTTTTAGGCATTTGTAGCCTGTGCTATTGCCTTAAAAATCAAACATTGATCATTATAATACAATTTGGAACCAAATATCTTCAGGTCCCTTGTAAATAGATCTAATTAATTAAAGTTTAGAACATCTGTTATGGTAGGTATGTTTATAACCCTTTTAATGGAGGAAAATCTGATATACAGGGATAATTTAACCGTTTGCCAAAATCAAACGGTAAATCAGCAGCAGAATCTGGGAAAAAAAAATAGGTCTGGCTTCCAATCTTGACTATTAGCTACACAAAATCCAATAAGCAAATAACTGCCTAAATCTCGAGTCCGATTGTAAAAGGTCACGGGATCCACACCAGAAGTTTCCACACTTCACAGAAAGGTAACAGGAGTGACTGACGGCGGTGTCACTCACGAGGGACTCCGAACCGAGAACGTGCCCAGCGAGGTGGCCTTGACCTGGGATATCACCGTGTACGTCTGGCCCCGTCCTGCAGGTCGGGCTGTTCGCGCTAACGCAGCAGCGCGGCCCCGCTCCCAGCAGCCGGGGGATTGAGGCATGCCGTGGCTGCCCACGCTCTGCGCCCATCTCTCCGTCATGCAATTAGTAGAGGCTGGCTGGGACCAGTGACTCTTCCCGTTCTGTTTCCAGGTATTTCAGTTGTTGAAGTCAGTGAGATGGAAGAAGACTTGTATCCTAGAAAACTGGCAGGAAAAAACGATAATGATCTTAACACCCATATTCAGTTAAATGTTATATTCACCATGAAACGGTATATATATCAGCTGAATCAGATTTCCTATTTTTATTCTAAAAAAGAGGCAATAGCAGGGCARGAGTCCAACCTAAAAACATATGTTAAGATATCTTTCCTCAGCAGGAGGGACTTCCACTGATGCTAGCCACTGGAGTTATGCTGAGCCTTCAATTCAACTGCTAAGTACATGATATAGTTCCTATGGTGATACTCTGCAAAAGAGCACCTTAGCTTAGAAATGGTACAGAAAGTTAAATGAAAGTTCAGTCAAGCTGGCTAGCTAATACTCACCGCAGTATCCTTCTAGAAATGACCTGCCCGTGCCTACTGAGAGCATTTCTCCTGCAAACAGACTATWTGCCAATTTCTCTATACACCCTCAGTTTCCACTGTATAATAGCATTAATGACCTTGACAGAAAGCTTTTCCTGGGGATTAATAACTATTTGAAGTTTAATGACCTGAGGCTGTGCCTCAGGCCATCAACTCCTCCAAGCTGCTCATTAAATCCTTAGGATACAAAGTCTGCTTCAATCATTTCTGCTTAAGTATTTGCTCAGTGTCACCTAATAACAATATTTTCCTGAGGTATTTCCTCTTTAGAGGCCCCAGCATTGGAAATTTTTCCATCCTTAAGTCTTATGGGAAAAGAACTCATCATTAATTTTTTAGGTGACTCTGCATTACAAGTCAAAGCATTTACTCAGACTGTCACTGGGTTTCTGCTGTGATGAACACATTAAAAATGGCTAAGACAGATAGCTAAATTCATAAATTGTGCATGGAAACATGAACTATTTGCTTTGGCTGATGACAATCTCATAATCTAAATTAAGAGCCATCCTAACATTGGTGGTTTGGCATTGGCGAGAGGTAATTTATTTGAGGAGTGATGTGTGACAGGTTACTACTTTGTACCAAACGATGCCTTCATACTAACTGTGAAGGATACCCCAAATTCAGACCTGTGTGGAAAGAAAAATATAACAGAGGGTGTGCCTGCTTTTGGAGGAGAAATACCATTGCTAGGCCARTTTCTTACTGATGAAGCCATAAGTCAGAGCTGGTGTATTGTCTGCTGTTACGATACACACTTGTGAAGGGTGAACCCATTTAGGTTTTTCATTTAAGGCAAAATTCTTCCCAAATCCAGATGGCATCAAGTACAACTTAGTTAAATCTWCTTCTGTGGTGTTGCATTGTGCTCCTTGTTTATTTGTGTAATAGTAGTGCACAGCATGCCAAGTAGGTATGACACAAATAAATTGCTATTAAAAGTTTCTTCCCAAAGTTTCTGAATTAAAAGAGGTGAAAAGCGCAGGGAGGAAGACAATAACAGCTGTAGGAAACCAATAAAGTGAGCAAGGTGCACAGTTCCACRAGTGCACAGGTCCACAAATCAGTTTTATTGTCTTCACATCAGGTGTAAGAATCATCTGGTGAGGCTTTGCCAGTGTAGTCCTCTCACATTAGCCTCTGTATTGGGTACTGAGCAACCAATTAACTTGACACATCTAGTTAGAGCTAGGAACRGTGGTGTTACAGCACTGGAAAAGAGGAGATGCTTGCCTTTCTGAGAGGTCTAGGAGGAGCAACCATCTCCTTCACATTAATTTAGAATTAAATTGAGCTCATTTTTAGGAAAAGAAAATCATTTTTCTGACAGGTTCAAAAAATGAAAACTGCTTGGAGTTGTTTATAAGCTTAAAATACTAAAAGAAAACCTGAATATGAAGAATGTATAGTATCAACTGTAGGGGCAGTTTGATAAGCACAGTTTAAATTGGTAAGTGGGACATAGATATATCCCAGGGAAACCAGCTGATGCATTTTGAGCAGGTGAATTGATGGATAGGATACAGATGGAGTGAATAACTCCAGTACTTACTTTCTTGCTTGTGTTTGAGATTAGTGGATTCTGAGGTCAAGTAATACTAACTCAGTGACATGCTTTGTGTGGGAAATATATKTTATTTGTGGTAAACATTGATCACCTGCACAAGAATGTTCCTACATAAAACTCAAATCCATTTACAAACATGAATATGGGTCATTTATGCCATCACTGCAAATAGAGAAAAGCAGGTGCAACGAAATGAAATTAGTAACCTCAAGTCACATAGTGCATTAACAGGAGTTGTCGCAAAGAAGACTCCACTTCATCTCAACAGAAGTGTCTCTAGCTTATATGCCTGTTCATCCTAAATTTGTTATATAGTCTCTAGAGAAGAAGGGGACAATGGCACAATGCATTTAACTTCCTTTAGAGATTTACTTTAAGATAAGATAAATATTTTTGTGCAAGTGCCTCTTTCTCCCCAAGGACTTAAGGGGTACCTGGGGTGAATAGTTCCAATGCAGTTGCGTGTAGGTGTGGTGATTTCCACTCTTCATGTCTAGAAATCTGTACATATGTAAATAAACAGTTTACATGGATGACAAAACAGCTGCTATGCATGCAAGACAGGTTAACAAGATAATTAAGCACATGTTTAATGCTAAGCTTCTGAGATGACTCCTGTTGAAGTCTCATGTATCAAATCAACTCCTCTGCTAAGACTACTGGCCTTGTGCAGAGCAGTGGGGACTGCTGCTGACGGAGGACCAGACTTTGCTCTGGTTCTCTAGGCTGGTGTTGGTTTGAGACAAGCTTACAGCATCGTTCTCACAGATTTTAGGTGTAGGAATACACTTCTCTTTGGAATTTCCTTTTTAAGGTCTATTGAGAATTCAAATGAGAGCCAGATGAGTTTTTTCCTGTTCATTTAGAAGAAGAATGCAAAACATCATGAGAAACTTTAAAACTCCAGCTCTTCCTGAAAGCATTCACCATAACAACATTTTCCTGAAAAAGTTCTTTCCGAGGGATTAGAGTTTGCAGGTGATCAGCATTCATTGTGTTTTTCTACCCCTGATTAGGAAAGGCCAGATCAGTAAACAGTGAATGAAGGAAATGCTTTGAAATACATTAAACAAATAGTAGCTTTGTAGAGTGCATTTTGAGGCTTCTTTAAGTGATTGGCTTTGGTCTAGAGTTCCAGAAAGATTGATGGAAACCCCAGTTCTGTTCCCCAAATCAGAAGGAGTCAGACAGTGGGGCATCTTAGCTGCAGTTTTCGCCTTCTGGCAATGTTGCCTTCCCTCCACATTCTCTAGTGCAAGTAAATCAGTGGAGCTGACGCTAGTTTGTTTGGGTTATTTCTTTTTAAAGATGGAGCCCTACCAAAAGTAAAGAACTGTAATTTTCCGTTCCCCAGTGTGACTGCTTAGTAGTAAATGCCACAGGCTATCATGGGTCCGGGATTTCTAACTACCACTACAGAGTAAAGAGATATCATAAAATAGACCTCAGCTTTTAAATCAAAATACCTTTACTGTGTGTTCATTTTTAACTGGTGGTTTCAGAGCAGCATGTGGGCTCTTAAAATGATTATTTAGAATCTTTTGATTCCCTTTTGCTAGATTTCATTGTCAGATTTAGGCTTCTCCTTTTGAAAACAGAGCCAGCAGTTTTTACARTAAAATCCATAGAAGAGACCATCTTTTGTAGGCAACTGCCTGCTTTCCGCTTCTGTTTCTGTCTGGAGAACAATTTATCTCATCATACATCTGGCATATCTGATGCTAGCCCCTGCCAAAATCTGAAAGTGAAATAAACCATCAAAAAAATTCAGAATCTTAAAAGTTCAATCCCAGGTTAAGTCTAGAAAAAGGCTAGTCTTGGAAAATGAAGTCCTTCTTACTTTCCTTCCCAACTTAYACAACCAGTTTTCTATCTTTACATTTAACTATATATCCCACTAGCATAGCACTAGRCAGACAAAAGCAGCTCCTGTCCTCAACACACAATTGTCCTGCCCTTGAGGGGACATGAAGCCAGAGCAGCCGCTGCCTGAGGATCCTGCTCCGTGCGGAGTACATGTGGACTTGGGGATGGGCGCTCAGCTAATCCTAGAGGCAGCGCAGGAGCCAGTGGGGTGCCTTCCAGCTGGCGTGGGTCACGGAAGCCCTGTGCCTCAGAGGACTGCYCACACCTCCTGCTGGAGGTGAAGTCTGAAGAACATATCCTCACACGTCTTTTGGGGGTAGGACAACGCTTGTTGTTCAGGAACTTATTTTCCCAGAAACTAAATGGAAATGTTTTGCCCCAAAAAATTGAACCTCAGTCCCCAAGATTCTGAATAGGAGCCATCTCTCATCTCTTCTTTAAACAGAGTATTTAATGCTCTCCAGAATTTCCCTGCCAGGCACATTGCCTTGCATCTCCCTAATCCACTGTAAATTTACTTCTAACAGCTACTGCCAAAATAGAGTGTGGCACTTGCACCACACATGCTTCTTCAGTGGTGAGCACAAAGCAGCTTCTGTTCGGAGGCAGTATGTTGCAAGCCCATGAGCGACATACTGTGAGTGCTGAAGATTATGAAACATATTCTGAAACTGAACAAGCCATATAAACACTTAATTTTTCAGAAATAGTTGCATTACTTCTGTCATTCAGCTTGGCAAGTGATGTATGCAGGTCTTGGTGCATCCACGTAGCACATGCTGAACAAGCCGTGAGTGCTACAACGGTGGCATGCTAACAGCACTGCAGAGTTCAGAGGAAGTATTTCAGGAATGCACATCAATGCGCATTTCATTTTTTATTAAAAAAAAATCGATCTTTATTTATTCATTTTTAGTGCACTAAATTCTCCCTTGGACTAAACTGAACTCAGACTATAGAACAGAGTTATATTCGTTGATCTTTTGGTGAACGCTGTCTAAATGATCAGGAATCAGGTCATGGTTTAGGGTAACTCACTATAATCCATGTAGAAAATGTGTGTTCAAAGGACAAAAGTCTTGTGTGCCTATGGCCAGACACTCTATTGCATAAAGAAACCTAGGAATTTGTGGAGGGCTGGACCAAATGCTTAGAAACAGCAAAAAAGTCTCCTATCTGATATCCAGGCCACCTGCCTGTTGAAGTCAGAGAGGAGGGCAGACCACCTCATGCGAGGTATCTGCGTGGTCCTCAGATACCTGGAGCACTTCAGCGCAGTGAGCCTCGCAACCTCCCTTCCTGAGGGCGGTTTTTCCCATTTTGAGCTGAAGCAAAAAGGTGTTAAATGACATGTCTTGTTTCCCACCAAAAGTCTGGCTGAGCAGGGAGTTAGGCATTTATTTTCCAAATATCTAGCACCGTCCGGTGAACAAACCTTTTGTTTGTTTGTTTGTTTTCTTTGCCCGTAGCTAAGGCAAGCGAGAAGTCGGRGCGGTCAGACTGGGCTATCTAGGAGCCAGAGTGAGGGAACTCAGTGAGTGAGGTGGCAACTGAAACTCTCCAATTGATTTCCCATCAACTGCTAACAGTTTAAGAAATATTTGAAATTCAGCCAGCAAGTTAAAAAGCGCCAGGCTCTGTATTTCATTGACATTTGCAGAGCCAGCCCCTCTGTATTTCCTCCTGTTATTCTGCTAGAGACATTTACATTAAAATAGTAGGTTTGTACTTTCTTAGCTTTAGTGTCTCCTGTCATCTACCCCACAGACCACGTTTCCTGTAACGGCAGGGAGTAGGCACTGGTGGGCCTCCAGCCTTCCTGTGGTCTTCTGCCAGGGTAATATATGCTGCATAGCTGAAGGGCAGACTCCGGCTTTATAGAGTGATAACTGCAAACATCTAACTTTCCTAAGCTCTTTCATGCTATTTGATAAAAGAGCAATTTACGTCTTTCCTGCTTGTAGCTAAAAATAACAGTAAAAAAGTGTGGAGTGTTGTAGTCCTGGGTAGTGTGCTAATTAGTTCTTTGCTAATTTTGCTTTATTACTGGCAATGATCACTGTTAAGTAATTACAGGGTTCCTATGAATCTGGCTTCCATTTGCTCTGTGGGGTAATACCGATAAGGAAATGAGACGTGTCAGTACCTCAGATACCCAGTGTTATTTCTGCTATAGCAGAATTTTATATTATAGGGAATAGTTGCTTTGTACTATTATTTTAGTAGCTGGAAGTGGAGCCAGGTGAGCTGCAGAATGGAAAACCTATATTTTAAGAGTCTGTTCTCTGTTCTCTACTTGAAGGAGCATATAAACCCCCCACTGCCTTCTCTTAAAAAAAAAAAAAAAAAAAAAAAAAAAAAAAGATAAAAGGGAGACTAGAGACCTCAGCCAAAATGCCAGAAATGATAACAATACCAACATAGTCAAATTATCTGTTCCTTCTTCCTCCAATATGGATGAATAAATGTTTATGTATTACTATCACGTAGGAATTGCTGTAGTGTGATTTCTGTATGTTCCTGCATATGGGAGTGCAGTTTTCATTGCAAATGAGACTGACCAAAAGAAAACTATAATTTTTGTGAAGAAAAATTCTGGAAGCATTTTAGTTCAGATCAAAGCCATTTCAGCTGAGTATTCAGTTGAGCTATTGAGCTGAGTTCAGTATTCAGTTGAGCTATTCTACTCTGTAACCATCTCTCTGTGTCCTCTCAGTGCATTTAGATGCATATGTTCCAAAATGTGCAGAATATCCAGCTCTTGCAATCCTAATCTCTCTCTCATTTCTGTAGCCACTTGGTATTAGAATGGCAGGATTAGATCAATTAAAATCAAAGATGCGTAGCTGCTTGAGGAGGCAAATGAGAGTTAAATACTTCAAGTATCTTTGCAAATCAGCACTCTGCCAATTAGCAAATTTAAATATCTTTAAAATTTTGGCCTTTGAATTCACTGTTTTGATATTAATTGTATCTATTCAATAAAATTAAACAAAGCATCCATCATAGGATGAATGATGAAAACTGTCCAGCTGTCTGAAAAGTAGCTCTACTGCTAATGTAAGACAACCTTTAGTTTGACTTTTCCACATTTAGTACTGTTTTTATTTTTGAAAAAAAGCTTTTCTATGGCACCTTCTTGAAAATGGGTGTCTTTGTGAAGACAGTGAGGAAAGATTTTTCTTTTTTTTTAGTAAGCAAGTAACTGCGTCCTTTAATGTTTTTGTTGTTCCTCCTGATTCTATTAAGATCAGTGCACAGCCATGTAGTTAAGAGCTCTGGACGAGAGCACAGTGAGAGTACACACACAGCACACACTAGTGTGACTCCATTATTTTAACAGCGCTGCACAATCAAAACACGGTGTAAAATTTAGTTTGTGCTGGCATTTTACATGAACACCTGCTTTTTTTCCAATCACATGAAATAATAATTAAAAAATGTATTTAAACCATAGGATAGTATAGGCTGAAGGGGCGTCTGGTCCACCCTAACTCATGGCAGAGCGAACTTAGATTGCATCATATCACATTTTATGCTTACACAGGTTCGACCTAACTCCCAAAAGGAAGATTAATTAAGTTCAGACGATTCAATTAAAAAATAAACAAATTATGCTTCATATTTACTGATTTTTCATTTATTCATACAGTAGTGATAAGAAGATACCCTGGCAGCTCTCATTAGCAATATTCATGTAAGAAACAGCAGCTGATAAAGGTATTAAACAGATATGGATGTTTGATTTTTAATCCTCTCAGAAATTAAAAAAATAGTGGATATTCACTAATTATGTTACCTGTCATTTTATAAATTATTCTTCACTAACAGTCTTGAGGCACGATGAAATGTTAATAATGTTTATATCCTCTAATGATAATAATTACAATATGGTTGTGAATTGGAGAAAAAGTCAAGAGGGTCTGCTGTTGCTGTTATCGGACTGTATGTAAATCACAGCTTCTTCCAAATTTTGTGAACTACTGACATTCTGCTGTTTGAGGGTTGGATTTTTTCAGAAGTATGTAGAACCTCTTTCCGAATGGGCCTTTTAAAGAACACAGCTAATAAGGATACAATGGGGTTTAAAGGCAGATCTGCTGGTAGTTTTGATCAGCTGATAATGGATAATACTGATAACACTACCTGGGAACTCAGCAATTTGCATTAGAGTCACTATGCCCAAGCCAAGGGTCTGGACCTCAGTCTTGAGCATCAGTTCTTCCTCAAGTGCTGTATCTTATCAGTAGTCCTAGCACTATAAATAACTCATCTCACTCAGAACTCCAAAGTAAATTGCTTTAATCTTAATTTATGATAAACAAGAACTGGGAAGTCCTTTTTATTAATACATCAAAGCATTATCTCCAAGGAGAGTTAGTTTTATGTTAATGCTCAGTGTTTAATATAAATCCACAGCATGAAGACCCCCCTCAAATGGTTAGGTAGAGCTTCTCTGATGTTTATCTGATTACCCACATGTAATTTGAACATCTACAGCACATGAAGAGTATAATCAAGCAATAATTAATATGGTGATAAGGAATTACATTTTGTACTACTTATCTGCATAATTCAGGGAGAAAGTTTACCATTATAATATCTATTTTTGGGAGATTTGTTTATATTTTCACTCAAATTGTAACATAAAGCATTTTCCTGCATTCCTTAGTGCCTTTCATCTTAGGACCTCCAATTATTGTTTGACCAATTAACTTCAGTACCGTATACACACAAACCATATTGGGTATTGTGGAAAAAACTAAGGCAAAGTGTTGAAGTCTGAGACTTGGCCTCCAGTTTAAGACACAGAGCTTGAACACTCTGACTTCCAGAGACAGGAATCTCTGTCTTTAATTGGCGTTATGAGCACCCGTGGTGACTGAAACTAATGTTCTGACCAGCATTACACCCTCTTGAGAGCCCTCTGGATGTCAGGCCACTCCAGAGACCTCAGGCAGCCTTTAGGCAGCTTGAAAGCTGCCTGCAGATCTCCTCCAACCTTGCAGGAAATGATATTTTTCAGACTCTTGCAAGACAAAGTGTAGCTGAAAGCTGCTTGTAGTGCTGGGGCCATCTGTTGCATCCAAATTAAAACCTGGTCTCAAGGGCGTACTACCAGAACAAACACCTCATGCAATTTATGTGGACTGAAGAAACACATTGTATAGCAATCTGCAAATTTACTGCTAGTGTAACTGAAATATTACTAACTAATCAAAGAGTTAGTATTAAACCAGTAACAAAGATGATAACACTCCCAGTTCGAAGTGTTGTTATGCCTAGTTCCTGAAAGTAGTACAGTTGAAACTAATACTCATAAACTTCCTATTATTTGCCCCTCTCTTTGACATTATTCTCACCCTTCTCATGACTCTCTGGGTCCTAAAATCAGTGGTGCTAGTCTTCCTCAAGAGGAGCTTTCAGCAAGTCTCCATCTGAAGTTCTGCACCAGCAGAAGTATGATGTTGCTGGTGGAGATTTCTTCCTCCTCGCTGTTGGGTCAGCTTGGGGTTGTTTTTATAATTTTCATAAAATAGTCCACTCACTTGCTTTTTCACTCTTCTAAAGTAGTGATCCATTAGAAGATACATAATATGTATATACATAGGTACATGTAGATAGAATGTTTTGCTGACTCATTATTAATTTCTGTTAGTTACGGTAATATCACCGGTACACTCCAAAAATTGCTTTACGGCACATGTGGGTGGCAGGTCAGCATATGCTTGAAGGTGTTCTAAACATGAGCTGCACTCAAAATTTCCCTTTTAGATATGAGCTCAGGAGCTATTTTGCTCTTCAGGCCATTCTCTGACCACTCTGCGTAGAAGTTTAGATGCAGCCTGTATCTCTTAACTTGGGAAGCCAAAGGCAGAAATTCATAAAATGAGAGGCCATTTTCAACATTTGGCCTATAGTCACGCTATGAGTCACTGCAAGTTTTGAAGTAGTTCCCAAGAGACATGATTGTTATCTCTTCTCTACCCATTTGATAATATTTCTTCCACATTAAAAAAAAAAGTATAATTTATATTAGAATCCTTAACGACTCAGTTTCCATACCTTTTTCCAAGCATATTTTTCAGCGGACATACAGGACTTGTGCACAGTTATGTATCAACGCCCCATTATTTCTCAAGTCAGCAGCATTTGGCAGCTATTTGACATGGGATGGGCAGGGTAGTACTGGTGAATGAGTGGGTGATACTCTGGTGTCTAAATCTGTGCTGATCCAATACTCATGGATGGTGTCAGAAGTCACAAAAAGGAATATAAATCCTCCTTGAGGGGGGGTGATGGAGGAACCTGAGCTTTTACTCATTTCTGACCTTTAGCAATGCCAGTGTACTTTCCCTTAGACTAGACAGAGGAGGTCCTCGTGTCCTTGTCAGTTCCCTATACATATATATAATTTGAATTTTATCTATCTCATAAATCCGCTTTGTAGTTTCAGCTGGATAAAGTATTCGTTTTGTTTCTTGTCATAAACTGCTGCAGCGTTCTTTTATGCAGCTGCCACATTTCATCCAAATGCAGCTGCATTTCACCCAGGGATGAAGTGATCCCTATATATAACTTGTGCATCAGTTTTTATAACCATTTAAAGTGCCTCGAGATGAGATGTGGGATGCAAGCTATTGTTTTATTAGTGTCATCACAGAGTGCTGCATTGTACAAATCAATTGTGAACTAAGAAGAAATGCGCTTTCAAAGTGATGCTTGAAGACAGGGAGAGATTTTTCAGGGTAAAAGGGATTTGAAGTCCTAGTTTAGGAATATAAAAGGAAGAAGGCAAAAAAAGAAAAAGSAAAAAAAATCTAGCATCGAGTAAGAATGCATGAACCTGTGGGAGAATAAGTAGCAAAAGTGTAGAGAAATAGAGGGTATAGAGTTAGTTTTAAGTGATTTTGGGGCTGAAGATACAGAAGGGTAAGGAGAAAATGAAATCATCAGTAAATACAGATGATCATGATGATAACCAACAATCAAAGACATGGAGAGGAAACTCAAAGGAAGACCTGAACCTCTTAATTATATTGTGTAGCATGTAGCTGAACCACATAAAGTGGATCTGACTTTTCACCATCTGTTTTCTCTATTACAAATCTTTGCTGCGTTATTAATGTTACGTCTTAAGACTTTCAAATATTAAGAGAACTTACTGATGGGTCTCGTTACACTCCCACAGTACTTAAGTGCCTGATTGTGGGGAGCATCCCACCCCTGTATCTCACCACAACAAGTCTACTTAGAAATCCACAGCATGGGAGAATTCCCTGGGGAACCGACTTAAGGCTAAAGACTCTTAAAGGCACTGACGTCTGCCTGGAGGGGCAGGTAATTACACTGAATTGGGATTCCCTTAGGTTATATCTTGTTCCTGAGGTTTTTATGTATGCCTGTGTCCCTGCTGGCTTGTTCTGCTTCCTGCTTTAATAGCCCCTGCAAGTGACCTCTTAGCTTAAAAAGTCATGTAGCACATTATACAGAGATCTTTCCTACACTGCAAGCTGTCAGTGTTTTTCCTGTTGTGCTATTTGCGCGGCTTCGTGTTCGCCCAAGTGAAACCGCTGTGCTATGTTCCCTGTGCTGATGAGATCTAGATGTAAAAAATGTTAATATAGACACAGTATTCCCAGATCCCTAGAGCTTTGTGCCTGGTGAACCTGCTATAAATGTCAGGCCCAGCAGTTTTAATGAGTATCCCATTAATTTAGGAAAGGAATTAAGCATAATCCCTTCATCCAAAGGGGAGTAAAGTTCCTAACTCCTGGCCAGAAGAACACATCTTTCATCTTGAGAGATGCAGCCAAGCTCAAGATAAAAGGTCGATGAGCAGAACTGTCCCAGCAGGACTGTGCAGAATTTGGTTACCATAAAAAACAAAAGAATTGTTATAGTGGGTCAAAAAAGTATTTTATTTAGTCCCAGATTATGTATGAGCGCTGGAGATGTCAGCTGCTCAAGAGGAAAAACTGTATAGTGATTTATCAAATCAGAAAAAAAAAAATCTCTTAACACTGCCATTAGTTTGGTTTCTGTTCTCTCATTCTGGACAATGATGCATCCTTTTCCAAATCTGCAGTGTTAGCACTGAGTGGTCACATAAAACTCCAGCTTAATTTGAAGCTCACACATCTCCTGATCCCAGTGTGCTTTGGCAATGAATTTTATAGATTGTGTAAAAAACATATTTTCTTTATCAGTTCAGGTTGCCTTCCTTCTTTTTCWTTCCTCCTTTTTCATTAATCTCCCTGTCCTTGTGCTACAAGGCAGAGAGAATAGACRTTCCCAATTTCCTATTTTTATATTACCCATTATTTTGTATCCTTTTATCATCAGGCTTCCTTATTMATCTGCTCTCCAAAGTAAACAGTCCAAATTTTTTCATCTCTCCTCACATGCAAWTTTTTTCATGTCTCTAAATAATCTTGTTTCTCACTTGCAACCTCTCTAAGAATCAAAAGCATGAATGGAGATCATCTGACTATTATACATGAAGGGTAAAGAGCCACATATAAAGAAACTGCTCATGAGCTTGAAAAGATCTTTCTTCTGTTGTCATTTGAATTATTTTCAGCCACAGTAGTTTAAAAGGTCCGTATTTTATTGTATTATTACTGGTACCACAGTATTCTGCAAAAACGTAAGGTCTATTAAAATAATTCTTTRACAGATTTATTTGTTTTTTGTTTGCAAAACATAATCCTGTCTCTAATAGAAATTATACAGCATAGTATAAAATAATTCCAATGAAATCTCACCTTTGAAAACCTTATTATCTGGATTTATTGAAGAGTATGAACCATAGTGTAGTAAAATAATATAAATTCATTATATGCTTATGTTTTATTTTATTTGTGATAGACTTGTACTATAAATGGAAATTTTATGGGTTCATTGCACAGCTACCTTTGTGTTATTACTGGAATTATTTGGGAAAAGTCCTATAGAATAGAAGGGAATAAGGTAAACTATTGGAGTTCTAGCTAAAAGTATTCCTTTAAATGGAGTTCTGTGGAAATTATGCTAAAAGCCTRAATAATTTCAGAGACACCAGTATCCTTTGCACAAAAGATTATACCATCTTATAMATAAAATTCAAGATTTTTCCCCTTTAAACAATTCTGGTGGGTATAATACAACTGAAAATGTTGCAGAAACTTGTATCTGTTAAATTGTATGGGAGATTTCTCACAGGGAACAGAAGAAGAATACTTTTCCGTGATCTAAGGCACCCTGCYTGCAGTAGTGCAGAAAGAGGATAATGTAATATTTGGGATTCTAATCTATGCCTTGCAAGCTATAGATGTGAGGCTCTGTTTTGCTGTGAATTTCTTACATGACCTTGAAAAGCCACCTGTTCACATATTTATAAATAYGTTCCTATTCATTGCAGTTTAGCACCTAAACACTATAGCAGGGTTAATTTCTTAGCTCTGAAGTAGCTTTACAAAGCCATTTAAAGGAAACCCATCAACCTTCAGGGTTAGGTAATGATGGGTGACAATACAGTAATAGCTTAGATGTCTAAGAGCTTCAGAAATTTGGCGTTCAGTCTCTCCATACCAAATTCTAAGAGTATTAGTCCTAGAGGAGTGACACAGTCATATTTTTATAGTCAGCTAAATGAGTCAAGCACATAGTTCCCACCAACGTTGTCTCTAGTCTTCTTATGCAYTTWAAAAAAAAAAATCTGCCTGGACCTCTGTGCTTTAGATCATCACCTGTGAAACAAGAATAGTTACATGGATAAATATCTTGAAGACTATGAGATGTAGGAGTAGGAGGATATCTTTGATTGGTACTTGGGCTGCAAGAACAAACTGAAACTCTCTGGACCTTTAATACAACTGTAAGATGAACTTAGGTTTCCTGCAAACCCCTTTTGCCCTGATTAAGGSTCTTGTAGAAACACATCAGGGTGGTGACATGGCTTGTTGATGAAATGACAGGCCTATAGGACAAACATAAAGATTGTCTAGGCAAGGCTGAAGCTCACCCATACATGCATACAGCTGTCTTGAGCATGTCTCAGGTGCAAGATATTGTCAAGGTTTCCTTCTCAGAAGTGCTTTTTAGTTCACCCTTAACACAAGTCTACATGGGGTCCTGAGAGTAAAATGTATTATTAAACCCAAGGTCAAGGTGAACTTCCAAACTAATCTTAAAACACAAGGTAGACATTGTTCTGGAAGCTGCAGTGCAACCTCTGTCCTCCCAACAATTTTCTTCCTCTTGAAGGAGAGAGAAAGACAAGAATCAAAAGTTAATATGTAAAGCATAACACCAAACTAGCCGACTTCAAACYCTATGAACTTCAACCAAATTGTTACTCTGCTTCCAAGTAACATTTGGTAGGGTGAATCCTGTTCTACCTTAGCCTGTATCTGCCATCAGAACTTACTGGCATTACTGCATAGGAAAATAGCCCTTTCCCATGACTTGATTAATCGTTTTCAMTAATGCTTCCAGATATTTTATCTTAAATCTAGTAAAGTTAGATTTAAATGGTGTGCAATATTTTGGGGGTATAAAGGAGAGCATACAGAGCCTTTTTAAAGAAAGATGAAGAATAAAGGTTATCAAACATAAAATAGGCGTAAATGCAGTARATGAGGTAATTATATACCTTATTTATTCTAGCTGTTATTTCTTTTACTGTACTGTGCAAAGGGACATCTGAATCTTAAATAAAAATTATAGTAGAAAACAGGAGAATCAACAAAACWGAAGAGACAGAAAGAACAAGAAAGACTAGGAAGGCAAAAACAAGATAAGAGTTACAGATGTCTAGACAGAAAAAGCAAAAGGACAGTAATAAATAGATCTTACAGTGATATGTGTCCATGATATTGGTGGACAGTGATAAGGCCCTGTGCTAGAAAATGAGTTTACTTGTATGAATTTTTCTTGACTGAATAACAGCTTCCAAAACAACTTAGGCAGTCCTGCTGCTTCCTTTCATGTGAGGAAGGATTGTCCCAGTGGTTTAGTTTTCTTTGTTTCAAAAATGCATTTTCATTCATAAAGCAAGACTGTGAGTAGCCATCTCCATTCCAGCCCCAGRGTATCTAGAGAGTTTACTTGACGTGTGGTAGACAAATTCAAAATTGCTTAATACTAAGCACAGACTGGAAGCCATATTCCAGCTGTGCTCTGACCATCTGTGAAGTTTTCTTGGTGAATCTCTCCTTCCTTATTTTGCTCTACTTAACTTTCTTAAATAAAAAATATAGGAGCCGAGATCTGCATTTCAGTCTCTGCTGTGCAATATATACTTTTGGCTACAGCAACGGTCTCTGATAAGCATTTAATTTTAATATACAGAGTGACAAATTCAAGAGGAAAGACTTAGAAACAGTACTGTAGGAAAAAAAATCCGGTGATTTGGCTGATTAAAGAGATGACAAATTTTGAGTTCCCTGCTTGCACATATGCACTGAAAAGTTCTGGTGAAGCAAGCAGGGGACTWCTTAGGGGCCTCAGAGGCAAGACTTGAGGAAGCTCCATAGCTCTAAAGAAATATCTGTGCTTACATAGCTTTGTACATACCTCCTGGCAAAAGCTGATATATGACTGGGATGCAGGTGACCATGAAGTACCCCTGACCTTCTCAGAAATGTTGCTGAAGGACTTTTGAGGATACGAGCCTCAGTAAGGTTGAAGATGGAGAAGGGAACTGGAAGAGAGAAACTTGTTTCCTGTCAAGCCACATGATTATTTCAACTAAAAACTGAAAAATCTCTGAGAACTCCAGTACTGTTAGACGTACTGACACTTGTCAGTATTTGCAGCTGAGTTATTATCTATCCTTAATAATTAATGGTTATCACTAACTGCTGCTCGAGCAAGTGGAAAGTAACTAAGTAAATTATCCATTACTTTTTTTCAGACACTAGAGCAGGCTAGCAGTGCCTACACACACGCTCACCGTTAGCTACATGAAGGTCAGCAGGCTTTTGGTTAGGCCACACCAGAATTTCTCCTTCCCAGAGGCCTTGAACCTTCTCCAGAGGCCTGGAGATGCTGTCTCGGAGGCGGACGCTGTCTTGATGGGTGGGCGGGAAGGGGGGAGCATGTGTCTGGGAGAAGCTCTGACTCCTGCTAGCTGTAAAGCTCAATACAAGGAGCGGTTTCCTCTCTTATGTCAGTCCYCTCAGCGTGATAGGCCTTCTCTGTGCTTGGAGCCATCTGCAAATACAGGCAGCTTTACATGGTCTTGCAGGACTGCGTCCTGGGACGCCTGGGTTCTCAGCCTAAAGAATAATCAGACAGGTCCTAGGGTGATTTTTTTCCTCACTTGGTCAATTCCAGTTTTTCTCCTAAGAATTTCTGCCCGGCTTCTGCAGTACTTTCTTCTCAGGGAGGCAGCGTGCACACCTCTTTGTATTGCACGTTGCAATTCATGTAACTCACCTGCTTTTCCCTTCAGGAATAGCTCTGCAGTGATGAAAGGTTCAGTATTCTCATGAGGAGGATTTCTTCAGGARAAACAAACCTTTGGAAAGAATTCAGTCCTTGCTACAGAAATGGGGAGAAACTACTGGCTTTATTTGTAGAAAGCACCCACAATCTTCTGAACCTTTAATGCCTTTTGCAAATACGATTTGATCTCATGGATGGGCTGTGATTGTTTTTATTCTTGCAGTCCCAGAGATTCCTTCTGTTTTTTTTTTT